>NC_135411.1:38191035-38533535 GCF_051991245.1 Festucalex cinctus
ATATTAACAATACGACTGTATGAATGCCATTATGACAGTATGAAAGTGTCATAATTGTGGTTTTCTAGATAAGCTTGTAGTTTACTACAGGCCCTTACTCCAAGTCACCAGAACCCTCCACCAATAAGGAGTCAGAGGTCTCGGTGGGCTGTTCCAGATCTCTGTCAACGCACAATCACGGTATAGGACAGAGGACAGACACACATTCAAACCAAAAACACACACATACGCCCACACACACACACACGCACGCAGGAAAATGGAGAGAAGGAAAAGAGAAAAAGACGAAAGACAAGTCACATACACAGTAAGTTAAAAAAGAACAGACAAGTCAAGAGAACCTGCCAACCAGGAAGAAGAATAGACATGAACTCTCACTAACACTTTGGCCTTACACAAGCCAATTCGGTTAGCACTTTTAGAAGACTCAAGCTTCGGGAAAGTCAAAATGTTTTTACACTGTCACCTCATTTGCTCACAACATGCATCAGGACTAACGGCCAGTACCTTGTTCAAGTGTAGTCTGACAAGGAAGTGTGTGAACTGGAGCTTGAACCCACAAACTTTTGGTTGATAGACAAACAGTCTAACCACCTAAACAAACCCTGCCGCTTTGCATGTAGTTCACTGTTATTATCTGCATTGACAGATTGTTAATACTTAGTTAAACTTGTACAGTAAATACAAATTGCAAAAGTGAAAAAGTGTCACCTAGTATGAACATAAAAAAACAATTACAGATGGCCACTCACTAATGTGAAAAAGTGACGTCGTTCACTGACTACAAAATTGAGCTGCTCCTTAAAGCGACTAATCTTCACATCAATGGCACTGAATAACCTTCACTTCTGGCAGGTATTATCTATCACCACTATATGAGGGCGAGGAGCTAAGCATTCAACAAACCGAAGAATAGTGGACAGTAGGGGTGTGAATTGCCTAGTACCTGACGATTCGATTCGTATCACAATTCACAGGTCACGATTCGATTCGATACCGATTAATCCCGATACGAACGGTCACGATTCGATACCGATTAATCCCGATACGAATTTATAAGTCGATTGTTGCGATTTTTTTTCATTCATATTTAGAAAATACTAATCAGTAAGCTTGTAGAGTGTAAGATTTATATGAAAATGTATTATTTATTTATCTGAAATTTCAGTCTTATAGAGGTTGTAATCTGTTTCATGTTTGAACAGCATTAAAATAAAAATATTAAGGCTTAATGTGCCGTTCATATAACATTCTTCCATGGTCAAGGTGTGAATCCTAAAAAAAAAAAAAAAAAAAAAAAAAAAAAAAAAAAAAAAATCGATTCTGCCGATTATTGAATCGATTCGAGAATCGCGCGATGTAGTATCGCGATATATCGCCGAATCGATTTTTTTTTTTTTAAACACCCCTAGTGGACAGGAGTAACTGTGCTACTCGCTAAGCTATTATGAAATGTAGTCACAAACCACAAGAGTAATTGATGTGGTACAGTACACTTTGAACAGATGTCTGGCTGGAAGGAACCACTTTACTGTTTAAGGTAACCAACAATGAACTGCTAGCAAGTTGCACCACAGAGTGCTGAAATTTAATTGTGAGTTTTAGGACAATGCACAATAAAAATGTTTTATTTTTTTTGTATTATTATTTCTAAATCATTGTAGCTTTGGCAAAGACATTCAAGAATATTTCACACTTAAGTTTATATTGTCAGATATCGCTACGGTGAGAGGATTAAATTAATACCCCTATGAATTTTTGGCCATATCGCTCAGTCCTTATTGTTTTAGAAATTGGTTGGAATGAGGAGAGAATAAAAGTTCTAAAAATTCAAAAACAATCTTCTCCAGGTTGGCAGGTTCGTAAAGACAAATATAAGGAAGAGTACAACAACAGTGTGTTAACCAGCAGACAAGCACATGTTGAAAAGCAGTCTTCATGTACAGACAACATACAAAGAAAACAACACCACTCACATCAAAACACAAAGTGACAGTCCAACATCTTTTTTTTTTTTTTTTTTTTTTTTTTTTTAATCAAAGCCGTTTAGTTCCCCCCCTTTTTCTTCAAAGCCCAGTATGCAAGATCACTTGTTAAAAAATAGTGACCACGCCGCCACAACCCCCCCACCCCGGCCCTATACTAACTGACTACAAGCTGTATATGTCTAATCTGTACGTACACCATCTAGTTTATAGAGTAGTCTGCTCGGGCTGTTGGCTATCCAGTCATATATTCAGATCAGTGGATTAACCAGGGCTAAGCTAACGAAAGGCTAATGATTATTTAGCTTAACTGTACCTTACGGGTTAGGGTTAGGTGGAAAGCCACAAAATAAAAAATAAAAAAGGCCACCTCTCTTTCTGCTTCTCTGTTGAGCACAGACTTTCTGTGTGTTTGTCGTTGTTTTTAATGCCACATGATTGCGCGCGGTCACGCGAAACACGGCGGGAAGTTCTCGGCGACGGCGCTGTCGGACCGCAGCTGTGCGGAGCCGGTGTGAATTGGCCAAAAAATTGACACGTCCAGAGCACGCAATCAAGACACACCGCACCCCAGCCGCACCGCACATCCAGTGTAAATCCCGGGTTATAGGTTGAGATGGAGCCTATCACAAGCGGGGATGTCGGAGACATGTGTAATGCTACATATGATTGGCCGTAATGGCCGAGCCAGGAACATAAAAGCGCAAATGCTGCCGTCACTTTTTAATTGGTGTCATGCACGTAAAACAAAAGTAAGGAGTAATGACCCTCTGTTTTGAAAATGTATCAAGTAAAAAGTACAGATAATGTTTTTAAAATGTAATGGATAAAGTAAAAAAGTATTCTAAAAAATAAATACTCCATGAATTACAAAGTACTAGAAAAAACTACTCAAGTACAGTAACGAAGTATTTGTACTTCATTACTTCCCATCTCTGTACACCACACACTGCTGTGAAAAGTACACAGCGGAAAAGTCAACGTATTCAATTTACTGTAGGTGTGGCAACACAAGATGGCCGCCGCTGGCTTCACTTCTCGCTTGGCATGAGCAGTCAATGTTATTATTTACGTCCGTGTTGTGTCAACCTGCGTATCTGCCTCAGAGTCTTGACTATCTTTTTTTTAAAGCTTAGAGTCAGGACAGCACGGTAGCGTTTTTCTTAACATTTTCTTAACTCAAGAACTATGGTTGTACACACGCGTTCGGGTCAGCTAACATCACGTTTACAGCAGGCGACTTGAATGACGTAAGAACACTTCTCTCGTAAAGCAGAGATATGACTACTAGAGTACGAGTGCGCTTGGTGATGTGATGAGTACACGGATTTCCATGCTATAAGGAAGTCTGTGGATGAGCAGCGCTCAACGGAACAGCGTTTTGGGATCAGAATATGCATTGTCAAGCATGCCGGAACGCTGGTAATACATTCTTTGCACGTTGAGAAGTACCTGAACGCTCAAGCGAGATTTTTAGAAGTGCTGGAGCTCCGTACCGGTGCGTTCCGGCCCACTTAAAACACTGTGCAAGATACAATTTTGAAGTGTCTTTAAAGCCCTTAAGCAAAAAAAAGTTTGCAAACTTTCTTCATATAGCTTAAATCAAAAAAACCTGATGCAACCACAGCATTTTAAATCCATCATAACAATATAATCTCTGTGCAACTAGAATTATGCTGAATAACACGTCTTAGCCTGTCAGAAGTTTTGAGTTGGCAGATAAAAGTAGATATTTTTCAAACTTTCAAATGCTATTTGTTAACATGGACTCCCTTGCACAACCTTGTTACTTATATCAACACACAGAGAGGAGGTTGCAGACTGGACAGACAATTAACGTCTTCAATTGGCTAACCAACAGCACACATTGACATTTACTTTACAACATGATTACAAAACAAAAGTGGCTCAGAAGAAGCGCCAACTAGACTTTGACTAACAGGCACAAAAGGATTTTACGTCTGCTCATTCGAGTGACCTTCACCTTAGAAAGCCGTCGTCATTAACTGCAGCAGAAGATGCAGCAGGCCCTGCTTCAGAGAACACATCCACCAACAGGCTGCCGGCACTGGTTGGAGCGGTGCCAACAGGAGGTCCAGCTCGGATTCCAAGAAGGTCTGCTGATGGTGATGGGGTGGACTAGCAGAAAAAGTACATTTGCGTAAGAACCAAAACGATAAAACAACTGCCCATGTGCACTTAAATGATAGCTTACAGTAGTATTAATTTTGTTAACGAAAACTAAATACAAATATTTTCGTCAAACACACATTTTTCACCAACCGAAAACTATGGTAGACTAAGCTTAGACTAGACTAAAACCCCCAATAGTAAGCAATAACTGGGACTAAATCAGGATACATTTTCATCGACTAATAAAGAGGAGATGAAAATGTAGCTCACTTAATAAAGACTGGACTCAAATCTATGGACGTTTTAGTTCATGAACAAAGACGAGACGAAAATTAAAATATTGTAAAATCATGTGTCTGTTAATCTGTCACTAACACACAGTGACACATCCCCTTTCAAATCGGCAGCTAGCGAGTGCAACAAATACATGGGACAGACAAGAGGTGGATTCACGCTGAATTGAACAACAACAAAAGTAAAGCATTATTGGCCATGCTTTGTTTTGCTTGGAAGAAAGAGAAGACATGATATATGAACACATTATTGCTATACTGAAGTGGAGAAAAACCCTATGCTTGATTTTAGTCGAAGGGAATGTATGTGGACACAAGATAGCTAGAAAAGACATTGTGGTAAATTAACAAAAACGTTTGGTGGTGGTTGTTTATAAAGTAACAGTAATCCAACAGCTGTAACGTTCCAACAGTGTTAATCCGACCGCTAACCAATGCTGGCTAACTTACTAGCTTGTAGCATGGAGTCATTATAGCCACTTGTTGATATACTCTAATTGTGTGTGAAGTTGTTTTTAATCAAAAAGATGAGAAAATTTTGGGAAATAGTTTTAGATTAGATAGAATGGTTCAATATAATATGCTGACAAAAAAAATGTAAAAAGGTAAAATGATTGGCCTGACTAAAACGAGACTAAAATGTTGACAGCTTTTGTTGACTAAAACTAGATGAATAAAATTGTCTTGGACAAAAATAAAGACTAAAATGTTCGACCTATAGTCAAATAAAAGGTGACTAAATAAAAAGCGGATGAGGTTAGCTAACTATGATAAAAACTAACAGGTGTGATTGAAACTGGACTAAAACTGACACTAAATTTAAAAACGGCTGATAAAATGAACACTACTTACAGCATTGGAGGCAGCCATTGCTGATGTGTCTGGACCCCGTTCGCCACCTCCGTTCAGCTCCCCGCCTTCCCGTTTGCTGTCCTCCAGGTCTGTCACAGACACTGCACCAGGCCCCTTTTTCTTCTTCAGCTTAGCCAAAATCGAAGACTCCCTCTCAGGGAAAGGAGGCATCTCCTCCAGAACTGTAGCCTATCCGGAGAACAAACACATAACTACTTTGGAATGCAAGTATCATTTGCAACGGTGCTCATTGGTATACTAGCCAGAAAAAGAGACTCCTCAGTGGTAAAGGACCTGCAAGTATATTGTATAAGATTCACCCCGAATATCTCAAAGATGTTATGGGATGGTTGACATCACTTAAACACTGCATAGAAATTTGGGGCAATACCTCTTCATTGAGAGACTAGGACGGTGGTCCCCTTTTTAAAAAGGGAACGAGCATGTTCCAACTGCAGGGGAGTGTCAGTCCTCAGCCTCCATGTGAAATTATTTTTCCAAGTCTAAAAAGAATGGGCTGTGCTTACTGGGACTCAGGTGGAATCATTTCAGTATTTTTCCCCTTAGTAGAATCCAGACAAGTCTATCGCGGTAGTTTTGAGGCAAATGGGGGCTTTACGTTTGTTATGGTCTGAGGTTGTATCCCAAAAGTGCAGACACAAATAAGAGTTTAACACTTTATTCGCATAACATCAAGAGACGTGGAACTAACTTAACTTGACCAGAAAAAATGAGAAGGCATCGAGGAAAAGCGGAGCAGGTGGCCAGCTGGACGGAGGAATAATCCGACAAAAAACACACTTCTCAGTTAGGCTTATATAGACAGTGAATCGATCAGATTGGCTGTGGCTAGACATGTGGGTAACAGGACTGACATGGAATTATCTGATTGGCTGTTGACCAGATAAAGAGATTAAACATTCTTGACATCCCACATCTCCTGACATCACATAGCTTAAGACCAATTGAAACTAGATGCTGTTACATGCTGATTGCATCAGATGCCAAACAAAGCACAGTCATGACCCAAACATAATCCTTGCATGACCTAAACATAACCCTGGCATGATCCAGTCATGACAACGTTCCTACCCTCAAACACGGTCATGTATTTCCGGGTGGTGACCAAAGGCTAAAGTTGCAGATACGCAACAAAATATGTGGAATACTAAGATGTGTACATTAGCAATGTGAAGAATAATTGCACAGCTGTTAATAACAATGCCAGGCATTGAGCATAATAAAGCTTTCAAGCTGTTTATCCCCATTTTGAAATATTATCTTAATTAAGTTTGAAAGTTGTTACACATGAATACTAACAAATAAAAAATGATTGAATTACCAAGACATCGGTGCTGGCAATAGAAGAGAGCTTCAAATACTCCACGGCACGCTGCTGCAGCTCTACATCGGAGTTGCGAATCTGGCTGTCGCATCGCAGGACCTCCTGAATCGTGGCCTTGGTCTCCGGGAACAAGTTGATAAACTTGATATAGGCCGACAACAGCAGGGCACGAGTCGGCACGGAGCATAGGTGGAACTTGGAGTGGAGAAGGTTGAACTGGACCAGGGGGCTGAATGACACAACATAACAAGTTACTTTTTATGCTGTCAACTGAATATTTTGTTGCCTAACAATGACCCATACCTAGAACGGGGGTCGCCAGCAATGAGGTTACCAAACTCTCCAAGAATGTAGCCTCCAACTTTCACCATATTCTCATGACAGGCAGGGGCTTGCAAGGCCTGGAAGAAACCGTAACTTAAACTTTGTCGGTTTAGTTTAAGGTAATTAAATGTTCTGTTTTTTTTTGTTTTTTTTATCCATCTATGTGACTTCTTTCTTTGTAAATATCCCATGTTATAACATGGAGACTTGCGACTAATAAAGCAAAGTGGCCAATAAATGTACATAAATTAGGGCTGGATATTGATTCTAATTTCCTCAATCGATTTGATTTCGATTCACAAGAGTTCAGTTCGATCCAATTTCATTTTTTTTTCGATTCGATTTGCTTCAATTCAATCCGATATTGATTAATTATGGAACGGCAATTCCCCCTAAATATCAACGATATGATAAAAAATAAATAAATAAAAAACTCCACAAATTACAAATTAAATTCCTCCTCAACTGGTTAAATGATCTAGTTTATTAATTAAAGCATTATAAGTGTGACAAACATTGACATCAGCAAGGATGAGATGAAACTATTTTAATTCTAATTCAATAATTGTAAATATAAATTAAAATATTCTGAATTGTCTTCATGTAAAATCAGTCAGGTTTTTTCATAAATGTAAGAAAATACTTTTGAATTCATGTGCAGTAAATTTCAAGAAAACAGTCAAACAAAAAAAATTGCCAGTAAAATTCTATTTTCTTATGAATTTATGGGAAAAAGATATTAAAAAAAACGATTCATGGCTTTAACAATTGATAGGCTCAACAAGGAAAATCGATATGATATCAATTATTGATTT
This sequence comes from Festucalex cinctus, assembly GCF_051991245.1. Lineage (NCBI taxonomy): Eukaryota > Metazoa > Chordata > Actinopteri > Syngnathiformes > Syngnathidae > Festucalex > Festucalex cinctus. The sequence goes on from NC_135411.1 coordinate 38,198,783, forward strand.
TTTAAAAACCCAGCCCGAATATATATGTTTGTTTTTATGGCTAAATGTAGCTGTTGCATCTTCTAATTAGTAGGGGTGGGAATCTCTGACATGAGGCCGATTCGATATGTATCTCGATACACAAGTTGCGATTCGATTGAAAAACGATTATCTTTCAGAACAGAACGGTTCGATACGGTTCGATTAAGTTTGGGAACGACACAATTTTCGATTCGATACGATTAATTTCAATATTCAAAACTTATAGTGACATTTTTTGCTTGTAAACATTAATCTTAAAACACCACAAATTTTTACAGTATCTACAAATGTGTTAAAAAAAAGAACAACAACAATGTCTTCTATATTTTTATATATTGAATCAATTATTTAAATGGACCGGAACAAAGGGCTGGGCGATACGACTGAAAAATGTATCAGTTTAAATATTTATTAGTTGTTATTGACAGTTATAATTGTTTTTTGTTTGTTTTTTTAATTCAAAATCAGGATCAGGAAAACAAAAGGCTGATAATTCAATTTGAAATATAAATATTTAACCTTTAAAAAGACACCAACACAATTAAACAGAATATGTCAACATTGTGAAGTATTTCAGAAACATACATTTAAGACATGAAATAAACCTACCGTCCAGCCAAAAGAAATATGAAGCCACCTTATGGAACAATAAATCTATCAAACACATTTTAACAACTTAATATATCCAAAAATATTTCCAAAAGTGCCCTAACCTTTTTATCAACAATTTTTGTTTTTAACAATTTTTGTTTTTCTTTTGCCATCACATTCATTTTTGGTTAATGTATGACATCTTTTTTGTTTTTTTAATCTGAGACACGATGATGACCACTGTTTGTTTTGTTTTTTGGGCTGTCGTTCATTTTGAGTTTGATGACGTAATCGCGGGCACGTCTCAGTTCTCCTATCTGCTGCTCATGCTAGTTGTGTACATTGATAGGGAGCCACAAACTGAGAAATGAGATACTTGCAGTGTACTTTTAGCTTAGCTGGTGTGTTGGCTGTGGGACATACCTGTGTCGTTTGAATCCATGCATTGGATCGTCACGGGAGTTATTCTTTTTGGCTCGCGCGCAGTACCAACGCTGGCCCGGGACATACAAGTGCACCGAGAGGACTCGATAGCCATGGGAAATACCGAGATGTACGACACCGGCTTCTGCTAACTGTCTCCATTTGCATGTTGTCACTCGTTGTGCGCGACTGCGCGCGTGCCATGTCGCGAGCCCGGCGTTGACGGTAGGCACCCCCCCCAAAAAAAAGGTGTGTAACGTCTATGCATTATGTTTACAACATCCGGGGAATGAAGCGTCTCTGAGCGCTACTTTGCTAGCTCTCTGTAAACACGGAAGTAGCTTGAATAGTGATGCTACTGAAATGTAAACAAAACAAGTAGAGCACGGCGCAGAACTCTTGCTATTGTTATGAAAACCATAAAGCCTCACTCGCAACCGATTCACAGCAACGCGATATCCGGTCCACAGCTTTACAAGCAATATATCTAAGGATTCCCGGCGGATTTTGTATTGGTTGACAAGTCTGCTACCGATACGGCCGTTTAGCTCCCCTTGACGACCGATGGTTCGGTCGAATCGGTTTTTTGTCCCACCCCTACTAATTAGGTGTGCTTTTTGTTTTTGTAGTCTTTAGCAGTGGGACATGAAATTGATGAGAAATAACAGACATAAGGAGCACCACCAATGTCAGTGCAAACTAATTGAATAGATATTTTTTATGCTTCAATCTTCACAAATATTGATCCAATTAGTCGTACCTCAAAGACGGTCTTGGCAGCGTAGCCTTGCACATCATCCCGGTTGATGACAATCTGGATGACACGGTACCAAACCTCTTCACTGACATAATCGCCAGCTATGCGAATGAGGTTGAGAATGGTATCGACGTACCAGGAGTAATCGACAGCATACTTCTCGGCCAGGATCGCTACTTTGAGCACCTGAGAGACAACACGCGCCTCAGTCATTTGAGAATGAATCAAATTCTGAATCAAAATAGATTTGGTTTTAGACATGCACAAATTGGATAAGCTAATCAATGTACCTGGTACTTTCAACAAAAAAAAAAAAGGTAGAAACATAAATGCATCACCAAAAGAAATGTTCCCAGTTATAAATACAATACAAGCGAAACCAAAAACAAAACATTATTCTCATTTTGTCCATTTGGCATACCATCTCCTCCCTGATGGAGTAGTCTGCCGTCTCAAGGTAGCTGAGCATCTCGGCTACAATCTGCTTGGCATTGCTGCGATCACACATGGCGTACAGCAGATCTGCTGCCCTTTGTCGAACACTAACGTCCCTCTCAGTCTGCAGAAAGACCAACAATTGGTGACAAAATGAAAGATGGGCGGAGCTACCTTGAATCAATTTCGAGTAGACTTCCCAATATTTCTGACAGTTAAAGTGCGTTATTTTTTTAAAACTAGTCGCGCATTGTTGAAAAGTGAAAGATGGTGTCCGATCAATCACCTTGAGAGCGTTTATGACCGTCTCAATGTGCGTCTTGACTGCTTCATGAGAAAATTCTGAGCTGGCCAGCGTGCACATGCTTTCCAGAGCCAAGTAACGCAGGTTAGTCTCTCGGTGCTGCAGGAACTGACCCAGTTGGTTACAGGCTCGCACAAGCAGATTTGGCTCACTACGGAACATAACATGACAAAAAAAATGGTTCATCAGCATCATTTCAAAAATTGAAATGACATCCTCAGTGGCAATCCCTGTTTTTTTTGTTTGTTTGTTTTTTTACCCCAATTACATCAAGTGTAGGCTCTAATTGCTCACCTGTCATAGTGGATGATAAGGGAGATCGCCTCAAAGAGGATAGCATTCTTGGCATTGGAGTGCTGTACTTTCTTTGACTTGGGTGGCTCCTGCGCCTTGTTGAGAATGGTTTCCAAACACTCCACCAGACGGCCCTTCACAGCGCCATCTTCAGGTGGAGGATAGCACTGCAGCAGGCGCAGCAGCTTACAAGACAGCCACGGTGCTGGGACAAAGTAGTAGGTGTAATCTTGCAGGTCGGTGGACGCCGATGAGACAATCTAGAGAACCGCAAGACAAAACGGCAGAAATTTGTTTTATGTTTAGTTTGAAAGTAAACTTCAGCTGTGAATGTCAACAGCTTGACACTTGGCCTCTTTTTTTGGAAGAATTATTCATCTGCCAAAATGATGCTGCTTGTGAACCATATAATGATTGTATCTTCAAATTTTTGCTATCAATTCACAGTAAAAATATTTTCCATTTAAGCCACATATGAGTATGATCTGGTTCAATACGTTTTCCCCCTACATAAACTGCAATCTTGCATATATGTAAAAACGCAATCGACTTGTTCTCTAAAACTTCCATGTGAAATGTTCCGTGGTACAGTTCACGCTGATTACTCACCCTGCTGAGTCGAGACACTGCCAAGGAAACACAGGTCTTAAACTCATCTGGATTCTTCTGGCTCAAACAGGTGATAAGAGAAATGGCTGCTGTCACCACACCCTAACAAATATAAAAATAAGAAGTTAAAAGGTTAGCTTCTGCTATCTTTTAGTGCTGCTGATGATGGAAGCAATTATTTCAGCAATAAAAAAAAAAACATGAAACATGCACTACTGACGTGAGCAAAATATAGTTCGATTTAAATCAAATGAAACTGCCGGATATGGTTGGCTAGATGGATCATGTCTCTCTTTGGGAGAAAAATGTGAAAAATGGGACTGCTAACTGGAACGGAGCCAGATCCCTTCTGCCAACGTGCCTTTTAGCAAAGTACCGCTCGGGGCACTCTTTCATTGTGCAGCCCAATCAGCTCATGTCTTGATTCTGTATATGTTCATTTGTATTTAGAAGTACAATGAATGAAATACAAGAGTGTGAACAAATCTCAGATGTAATCCAATAAATGGCAGCATTTTACTACCAATTTAAGACGCGTACCAAATGAATGGTACTGCTTCACCATAAAAAAAAATTCATTCAACAATGCTCTTACCATGTGTTGGTCATTGAGAAGGTGCACCACCCGCGATGTCCATTCCCCCATCAGCACCAAGTCCGGAGAGGTTTTATATAGCCGCAGCAGACACAGGGCAGCTGACTGCTTCACACTGTCCATCGTATCGCTGTGGGAGAACATTAACATCATGTTAAGTGTAGCCTTAAGGATGTTTACGTGGCAAAATGAACAACAGCTCAAACAAATCAAACTCACCCAGCAACCAAGATGCGGGGGATTTCACTTGCAAAGGCCTCAGCCATCTCCCGGCTGCCCACGTTGGCAATACAGTGAAGTGCCAGGCACATGAAAGTGGGGTTGCGGCTGGACAGGTCATTTTTGATGGCATTGTTAATCAGACGGATCAGTTCGCTGTTGCTGTTGACCAGAACTGAAATGAACAGGTAGCCCTGGAGAAATAGGGATTGATTGAGCGGGAGCTTGCAGCACAGTAGCGCAGAGAGATGGTAACACCACTCTAACCTATTCTCAACATTTCATAAAATGAATGCACTGCATATACCAACCCAAGATGCTTAATGATGCTTTAAAGTCAATATATTCTGGGAAATGTGATTTTTAACGTTAGTTTACAAAGCTGAGTTAAACAAAGGAATACCACATACTATTTTAAACCATTAAAAAAAAATCTAAATGCATCTCTGATTTAATTATTATGGCACACCCTTAAAGTGGCGCTCAACCAAAACTTTCAGGGAAAAGATTCCTTGAAAATTCTAGCAAGTATGACAATGGCCACTTCAACCAGAAATTAAAATATTGCAAGAAGTAGTACAAATGTATGCCTGGATTAAAAATAACTAGCCAATTTATAATAAATGAACAAGAACTGAATGTACACAGCAGGGCTGGGATTTAAAAAATAATAATAGTGGCTAGTCAATTTTTCTTGTCAAGCCCAATATCGATTCATAAAACCATGAATCTATTATTTTAATATGTCTTTTTCCCATAAATTCATAAGAAAATAAAAATGTTTAAAGGCCAGATTTGTTTTGGTATCTGTTTTCTTGAAATTTCTGTTCACATGAATTTAAAAGTATTCTCTTACATTTATGAAAGACCTGACTTATTGCACTTCAAGACAATTCATCCATCCATCCATTTTCTGAACCGCTTGCTCCTCACAAGGGTCGCGGGGGGTGCTGGCGCCTATCTCAGCTGGCTTTGGGCAGTAGGTGGGGTACACACTGGACTGGTTGCCAGCCAATCTCAGGGCACACAGAGACGAACAACCACTCACACTCACAAGCGCACCTAAGGACAATTCGGAGCACCCAATTAACCTGCCATGCATGTCTTTGGGATGTGGGAGGAGACCGGAGTACCCGGAGAAGACCCACGCAGGCACGGTGAGAACATGCAAACTCCACCCAGGAAGGCCGAAGCCTGGACTCGAACCCGATTCCACAAGACAATTCAGAATCTTTGAATTGTTGAATTTGAATTATGAAAATATTTTCATCTCATCCTTGCTGATGTTAATATTTGTGTAACCACTTAAGTGATTATAACATGTTACTTTCATGAATAAACTAAATAATTTAACCAGTTACTGCCTCCCCAAAATGTAATTTGGAATTTAATATTTGTGGAGTTTTTATCATGTCCTTAACTTAAGAATTGATGTTCCATAATTAATCAATAGCAGATTAAAGTGAATTGAATGGAATTTAAAAAAAAAATAAAAAAAAATAAAAATCGAATCGAACAGAATTCTCGTGTATCGAAATCGAATCGATTGAGGAAATCAGAATCGATACCCAGCCCTAGTACACAGCGAAGTGGACCGTTTTTGTCAGTCAACTCTTCCACTCAACAGTCATTTCCGTGATTGACCATATGATTAAAGAGTAGTCCATATTTTTTTGTGCCTAACATAACAGCAGTTGACTTCTGTTTCCACTTGTATGACAGTATTGTTAAAATGCAACTTTAATCATCAAATTAATAAACGTTCTCTATGATAGAAACGGTTTCAGTATAGATTTGATAATTTCCCTTATTTTGAAAGGGATTTCAAAATGTGAATAAATCAGATGTGAAACAAGCTACTGTAAAAATGTATTAAAAAGTACTGAACAGTTAACAACACTATTGCCTATGGCGGTGCAGCAGTAAACTCTGACCACTTCCAAAAGCGACTCCATAATTCTGCTTACTCAATGTTTCCTGTTCCTGTGACAACGGTCAAAAGCAAACAGTCAATGTTAGATGATATATGCTGCATTACAACCTATAGGAAAAATGAGGATAACTGATCTAGATCTAATTCATTGGCTTGCCCTTAAAAAAAAACTCTGATGCCAGTTAATTTAAAGTATATGGGTTATAAAAGTAGCTTCACACTGTGACGAAGACCTGTGTGTGGAGGGTGACACAAAGGTCTTTGATCCCCAGTTCTGTCAACACTAATGGTCAAAAACCTCATCTTTTGGGGCGGTTGGGACATGTGCCATATCCACCTCTCATGAAATTCGATACTTCAGAACACTGATCTAGTGCTATTAATACAATGTTAATTTTACATTTCGGCTTCAAATGGTGCCTGTTGTGATCATTTCTTTAACACAACCAATGACAAAACAATAAATAACAGGAATAATTGTGTGTATAAATCTTGTGAGGCTCTTATCATAATGACTGTATATAGAGTGGATATAAAAAGTCGACATACCCATGTTCAGACGCCAGGCTATTCTAATATTAGAAAATGAGACTTACAAAATGAGATTTTCTAAATTTTCCACCATTAATGTAACTGAAACCTGTACAACTCAATTACTTTAAAAAATATATATATTTTCGATATGAAAATTAAAAAAAAAACAGCTGAGAGAAATATGGTTGCACAAGTGTACAAACCCTCCTATAACTGTGGATGGGGATGTGTTTAGAAACCAAACTAATGTTAAAAGGGAGTCCGCAGACACATGCCTTTCCTCTGATTAGCTCCAAATGAAGGTTATCTGTTCTAGTAGGCTTTCCCTGACATTTATTTTAGTCACATCTTAACGCAGAAGCATTAGATGTATCTCAAAGGTATTAGTCTGGATGAGGTGTTTCGAAGCAAAACGTTGAGGGAAACTTACAATCTGCTTTTCGGTGTACTTGTTGGAACTCAGCAGGTTGACCGCCTCCATGTGTCCAAAGTCAATGTCGTGGCCAAGCAGGAAGATGAAGAGCAGTTTACAGACATATTTCTTCTTGCTGTAGCCATCAAGAGCTTTGTCTCCTTTAAATTTGGAGCGAATGTTGGCCAGCTCTTTATTGATCCGCTTGATCTCGGCTTCCTTGCTTTTACCTGGGGTGTCAAAAAGACAGTGGTACAGTGTGAGGGATTAATTCCATCGTAGCATGATGGTTTTGACCATTAACAATAATAATAATAAAGATTTAACATTATACTTTAATGAAAAATTCATTTGGTGACATGTTTTCCCCTTATCGTTCATTCTCTACCTAAAAGCAATGCACAAAACATTTTTTTTTTTTCAAATATTTGATAAGGTGCAAAGTTCTTGGGACCCATCTAATTGTTTATGTTTGCAATTGTATGACAATCATATACAAATGGGATGTCACTGTCATAATTGGATTTGTTTGTCCACATTTGCTGATTGCAGGCTTCTTCCTGTTTAGTGGCCAGACTGGCTCTATAACATTTCTACAGGGAGGACGATTTTACTATTATGCAGAGCCTCACCAAAATGGATCAACATATTTTTTGCCCATGACCCATCGCTCTAACATCTTTGCTTTAGAACTGTTTTATATTTATTTGTGTAGTCCTTATATCTAGCCTAGTACTACAGATGTTGAAATGGTATGTTGCAATCAATCAATTTATGAAACCTAAACCTTCTGTTTTTCTTATCCCTTGTTGGGAGCAGATGCTAATTACATGGGTTGAGCGAGCATTGACTTATATATGCTCACAATTTGAGCATCCCTTCTGGTTTTCATCATCAACCCATGTCAATATAGCGCTCTTCAACAACCAAACACTTCAATTCATACATTCTGAAGAAGAGCCTGCAGCTATCATTCTACAACTATGTATTCCTCCAATATCTATTCAGAACACTTAACATTTTAATCCTGTCAGATGATAAAATCATTTTTCACAACAGTAATAAAGATGTTTAAACTATTTGCTTCAACAGAGTTCATTAACTAATAATTTAAGAGGCCCTCCCCCATAAGAAACACAGGGATTACTGTAGAAAGTCCAACGTAACCTCATAATCACTCATTTGCATGTTTGCCTGAAAAAAAGTTAGCCATCTTTCTACTTTTTATGGCTTAACTGTCTTTTAGCACTCAACATGACCTAAACGTAGAAATAATACTATATGATTTTCTCCAATGATAAAAATAATAACCACCCACATACTACAAATGCTGATTGGCAAATGATTTTGATGAGTTGCAGGCTGGAGCCTATTCCGGCTGACTAAGAGTGAGACCTCAACAGTCAATTGCAGAGAAAAATCTCCTAATGACTCATATTTATAATTACAGTATGTATCCCAACAACGAATGACTTCAACACAGACAGTTGATCTATAATGTGTAAAATAAGCTGGCTAGCTCTAAAGTAGAGACAGACCAATATGTTTTTCTTTTCAGGGCAGATACAGATTATTAGTTGTCAAGGAGGCCAATAACCAATAGTTGGAGCCGATATTCACTTTCACTAAAAGAGAAAAATTGGCTGCAAAAATTTAAAAAATACAACCCCTATTCTTAAGTTTATCAAAAACAGTTTTAAGCACAATATGCTTGTTAAATAACTTTTCAGATTTGCAAAACATTTATTTATATATACACTCAACAAAAACAAATGCAACACTTCAATTTTTGCTCCTATTTTTTTATGATAAACTCAAAGATCTAAAACATTTCCCACGTAAACAATATCACCATTTTTCACAACTATTGTTCACAAACAAGTCGAAATCAATCAATCGATAATCAATCCCACCGCACAGGTGTTTCATATCAAGATGCTGATTAGTGCACAGGTGTGCCTTAGACTGCCCACAATAAAAGGCCACTCTGAAAGGTGCAGTTTTGTTAGGGCCCGAGCAGCGACCGCTGCGAGGTCCCGATTGTTTTTGTATTTGTTTTTTTTTTTTGGGCGGCGAGGGAAGAAGGGGTTAACTGGGTACTAAAAAAATAAATAAATAAAATAAATAAATAAAAATAAAAAAATTTTAAAAAAAAACATTCAATCAATACTAGTGTCAGTTCTGACTGGTTTTATATATTTGGACCAAGCCAAATATATATTTGCACAATAGACATTTTTGTTTTAAAATTCTATTAAAAAAAAAAAAACATCAGGGATTTCCTAGGAGGATCATCAGCATGTCTTCAAAAGTTAAATAAAAACTTATACACGTAAATAACTCACTGCTCTTTTCTATAGTACAGTAAATAAGTTTTCCAAAATTTCAAAATATCTGAAATGTCAAATTTTCACTTAGCTCAGAGTTCTCTGGGTCAGCAGTATATCTGTATAAAGTTAAATGAAAATTAATTAAATAGTTCCTTCAAGTTAACACAGATTTAAATGATCGACTAGCGGTCATCAGATATTTATTTTATTTTATTTTTTTAAGGCCGACGATGTTATTTGTCAAAATACTTAACATTAGCCCGATAATTGGCCCTGCTGCCAAATCCTTCTATCCCTACCCTAAAGACGTGATGTGGTGTCTGGTGTTTTCATGCAAAAAATTATATAAATAAATAAATAAATAAATAAATAGTTGGGGTTGTGATTATGGGGTATCTTAGGAACAAGTTATTTTCTGCAACATTAGCATAACTGATGTACTGTAGTGGAAAAGTCGAGTTCTTTTTTGTAACTGTAACCAACTCCAAAATACACAATGGAATGTGTTAATGTATTTCTAATATGATCAGACACCAAGGTGGAAATGACAATGTATGGATTTCTATTCTTCTGCACTTTAATAGTAATACAAACACCAAATTGCAACAATGCATCTGAAATAACGCACATTTTTTTTGCCAGACTATACAATCTTAAAACAGGTTGGGGTGGAACCGAAAACATGAGAAACACCAAACGATTTTATCAGCTTTGGTGGATCGCTGCCAAAACGCATGCAATAAAAAAGGGGGGAAAGAAAAAGAAAGGTCACTTACAATTCCTTATGTCCGAAATGAAAACCGCTAATCCACGCATTCCATCTCCTTTCGACACAGCTGGCATTTTTGCAGGTTTTTATTCGGCCTGAAAGTGAAAAATATCCGCTGCTGGTCAGCTTCCTCGATGAAGTGGACGATGGGCTACTTGGAAGTGTAGGACGAGCTAGCTACTTAGCACTACCAGTCGATCGTAAAAAAAACTTTATGATTTAGTGTTTTCTGATGATGATGCTTTCAGTGCGTGGAAGGATCGATGATTTAATTGTAAGGTTCGCTGGATGGCGGTGATCGAGGCGAAGCACGGTAAATAAACCGTATCCCGTTAACTGGCTCGTTTCCGCTGGCTATATGTCAAAGCTATTTCATTCAATCCTTCTCGAGCGAGGATTAAATCCGAATAACGCGACAAACGTTTGCAGTAAAAATACACTTTGTTAAAACCTCACACAGCGTTGATATATTGCGGACGAGCGTCAAGATCGCAAAAACGCGCTAATGAAAATAGCGCACGAGAATCCGCCGTTAAGTTGTCCTCGAGTCACAAGCAGCGTACAGCTAGCTCGACAGCTAGCTAGCTAGCTGACTGGCTAGCGATAGCGTTCAAATGCACCAATGCATCACCAGTTGAGCGAAACAACATCAGTTACAGTTTGTTGTCAGCCACCAATACAAAACGCAGCCGTGGTGTCTTTATCGCACGATAAAAATGGCAAAAGAAAATATATCGTAGAATTTTTGCCCGTTCTCCGAGTCTTTACCCCGCTGCCTGGATCAAGCTCGTGACAGGAGCAGCGTGACCGCGCGACGCACTCGTGCACGCGTACGCTCCTCCACTTCAGAAATTAATACAGAACTGTAGTGCAGCCACTGTCAGCCAGCACGCTTCTATCCTTCTACCAGCTACACTACTAACCCCACAGACGACAAATCTAACCTGCCAAATTTGAATTAAAAAAATAAAAATAAAATAGCCTCCCAAGTAGTTTTTGGCACTTTTACCCTATATGATACCAAGTTTTACCAACACGATAATGTTTTGTTTTGTTTTTAACTCCAATAAAACACATAAACATAACTGACCATTTAACAAATGTGTTTTGTTCACAACATACTTGTGATAAAAATGTGTTTCTTAAGGCATAGTGTGTATTATTTAGCGCCATTTAGTGATGAATTAATAATTCTTTCATTTTAAAAACCCACTATTGATTTCAGTAATATGCAAAAAAAAAAAAAAAGTCCTATTGCCCTGCGATTGGCTGGCAACCAGTCCAGGGTGTCCCCCGCCTACTGCCCAGAACCAGCTGAGATAGGCGCCAGCACCCCCCGCGACCCTTGTGAGGAATAAGCGGTCAAGAAAATGGATGGATGGAAAAAAGTCCTATCATGTCAAAGCACATTATTATAATCGTATATGCCGTGGCTGGAGCCTCACCTTACAAGGGGCTGACATATTTTGCCGCCATCTTCCTGCTATACGGATGCCCAAAGCACAATTTCGCGAACGTAGTTAGCCCTGCTTACAGCTACTGTACATCCCAATGGATCGATAGCCGCTTATCTTACCCAGTTGGGGCCTGCAGGTGGTCGTCGCTGAGTCCCATGATTCAGGCTCCTGCCGCTTGTTGCCCTCTGCTCTGCTTTTACTTGCTTCTTCCACTGCTATATAAATAAAAATGACTAGCTGCTCAATCCAACCATTTGGCTTGGCTAACTTTCACTAGCCGCTCTTGTTAACTGCTCAGGTTAACGTCAGCTTGCTTGGTCATTCGGCGTTGCTTGCCGGGGTTCTCACCGGCTGCCAAGTTGCTGTTGCTCGCCAAGATGCTCCATCGCTCACGCCAAATAATATTGGTGGTAGGCTTGCGAAGTGTGTTCTCTTTGAGTCACCGTAGGTGCTTCGAAATGCATGCACTTCGGCAGTATTTCATTATTTGATGGCATGTAGTGGTCAAATATTACACACTGTGCCTTTATTTTTTATGAAGGATATGTAACACCTGGATTGGCTGGCAACCATTTCAGGGTGTAGCCCCACCTATTGCCGAAGCCACCTGGGATAGGCTCCGCCGGAGCCGCTCCAGCACACCTGCAACCCTTGTGAGGAATAAGTGGATCCAAAAATGGATTCTGATTAATTCTGATAGGGTCATACAGGTTTTATACAAAAACAACATGTGCTGTCCTATATACCATAATTTTCAGGGACATCCCTGCTTATATCAGCAAGAAAATGCCGAGCCACACGTGTTACAACACCATGGCTTCATTGTAAAAGAGTACAAATCCTAGATTGGCCTGCCAGACATCCAGACCTGACTCTCATTGAAAATGTGTGGTGAATTATGAAGCGCAAAATACAACAGCAGAGACCCTGCAGCCTGGACTGTTGCCCAAGTTGTACATAAAGCAAGAATGGAGAAAGAATTCCACTTACAAAGCTTCAACAATTGTGATCCTCAGTTCAAAAATGCTTGTTGTTTTTAAATGGAAATGTGATTTAACATAGTGGCAAACATGCCCCCGCCCCAGCTTTTTTTTTTTTTTGTGAAAGTGTTGCAGCCATCAAATAAATGTAATGTAATAAAAAAAATAAAATAAAAAAATAAAAAAAAAACAATAAATGGATTTGCAAATCATTATTTTCTGTTTTTATTTGTTTTACACCACATCCCAACTTAGTTGTAATTTGGGTTTGTACAAATCACTTTATTAGGGTCTTTAAGAGAAACCAGATTTACCATAATCACAAGCACATAAAAATGTGCTCAATTCCTGGTTATTTGCTTGATGGCGTAAATACATTTCATTGCCATTGCCCCTTACTCTTAAATGTTTTTAAAGTTTTCTGTTTATGTGTTTTAATGTTATCAATGTACGTTCTTTTAGTAATTTTTGTTAATTTTTTAATTTTTGTTTTCTCTGTTTTGCTTCTGAATGTTGTTAACTATTGTGTTTTTGCTGCTTGTAGGTCCTGTGTCTTTGCTTGTGTAAAGCACAGTACATATGGAATGTGCTATGGAAATAAAATTGCCTTGCCTTGCTTTGCTTTTGCCTTGGTGAGCTGGACCCTATCCCAGCTGAATTTGGGTGAGAGATGGGTACACCATGGACTAGTCGCTAGGCACTCCCAGGCACAAAAACAGGAGGCCTCTAATCTGTTTTTTACTTGAGATGTTCCTTTTCAAGTGAGATGACTCAGAAATACTGGGAAGCAGGGTTTTTCAAATTCTACCAATTGCTAGGAAAGATGCCTTGATGCAACCTTTAACCTAGACTCAGCTCTGGTGTTTGAAAGTGCTATATGAATAAACTTGAGTTGAGTTGTGTGGAGTTATTCCTCACCAACCTTGATGAAAGTAAAGGAGATATTTGTTACCCATGCCATAATCTTTTATAACAGCTACATTTAAAGCAACGAGCTACCAAAGAAGTTTACAGAACCAATGTGAAGACTTAAGCGTAAGACTAAAAGAGAAGTCAAATTAATTTTAAATGCTACTGTCTTTTCCTAAGTTTGAAAGGTTGAAGATTAATCCCCTAGGTCTTTTTCCAAGGACTGATAATAATACAAAGGTTAGGAGAATTGACTTTCTTGTAGAGGGTGGTACAGTGGATACCTGCTTAGCACAACCTTCCTGTGTGGCGTTTCAGTTTGCATGGCCTCACTGTGTCTGGATGGGTTTTTCTCCAGGTAGTCAGGTTTTCTCCCACATTTTTAAATCGAGTGGTATACAGAGAAGAAGGGACTTTTGAAAAGGCCAACCATTCACTCGGTCAGTAAACCTATGAAGCTGTTTTAACATTTTCTGTATAAAAGTAAGGGGTAAAATGATTACAAATAAGTCTTACCGGAAAAGCATATTTTGGGAATATGGAAGGAAGCCAGAGTATAATAAAGACAAAAATTATTGCTTAAAAAACCCACTATTGCACATGTACAGTATGTATGAAAATGGTGTTACTAAGCAGTTTGAAAAATGGTTGGATGATAGATGGATGGATGTTGCTAAATAAATGCTTAAATAATTAGAATCAAAGTTAATGACAAATGAAAACAATATGTGCTTAACGGACATTTGAAGTGTGTGTTTTTTTTTTTTTTTTTTTTTTAACTCATCGCCCATTTGTAAGATTTGAAAATAAAATGTGACACTTGGGCTGGGCATGAATGTTTGCCAACCTCTGAGCTAACGGGTCACAACCATATGTAGTTTACAGTTCTGAGCACATGGAGGTGCTATCTCAACTGAACAAAGAGTTTGAGTCCCAATCAAGACGCAAGGCAACGAAGAAGAATGAAGCCGCTTTCTTTGGTTGCGCAAGGAACGACTACGTTCTATTCCAGCTCGCGCAGTCAGGCACAAGATCGAAATGGCGGCGCCAGCAGAGAGGATGGAGGTACGTTTTTTTTTTTTAAACTAATAATATATTCAGCTTCTCATTTTAGTTGTTTTAATACATCCATAACCCACTTAAAGCTTTTGATAAATACAGCTAAACCGATTTCTTTTTAACGTGTATGTGTTTATCACATACGCATCAGGTGATTCATCCATTTTAACTTAGAGCTACAAAATCTTAACAACTTGTTCTGTTTGTGGTGATTGAGTATAAATACAATCATAGAATTTTGAAGCGCCATATCCTCCGGGTAAAACAGCTGTTAGTTCAGGTTTCTACAATTGTCTTTTTAAGACCGCGTGGGAACCAACATGTTAGCTTCTTAGCTAGTTAGCTATCAGCCACGGATGCTGATTCATTCGCATTTTGGATACACTACGATTTGACGTTTTCGTCTAAAAAGCTTTGCAAAGTCAACGCTTTGCTGTCGTTATAGCTCCGGAAACTGTTGTATAATTTGCCGCCTTTTCACCCTCCTTCATTGATAACCGGCTAATTAGCAAGTACACAAGGTAACGGATTGTCGAGTCCGTACAGCCAGAGTTGGTAAAGGCGTGTGTATGGAATGTGTAAATGTTCCGGACCTAGAGTATTGGAACGTGATAGTGTCGTTGTCTGGCAATCGTTTACAGTTTACAATTCGTTTAGAGAGCAATCCATTGGGTTCCTGCAGGAACAAGGCCAAGATCACATCGCAGTACTTTCAACCATGTGCTCCCATCCTTTGTGTTGCGAGGGAAGCCATACATTGCATAGCGAGTGGAGGCGTTAACATTTCTAGTACATTGGAACCTTTGTCTCTGAATGAGAGCAAACTTTTATATTTTCAAGCGATATAAGCATATTTTATGGTTTAAAAAAACAAAACGAAACAAAAAAAACTTATAGACTCATAATATGTGTTCGCGGCAGTTTGAATACAAGTTAACATTGTTCCCTAAGTGAACATTTAGAACTACTATTTAGAACTATTTAGACATATGTGCAGTCAGTGATATTCAACAAATGTGAAAAGTTAATTTTAGGGCAAGCACATTTAAACAAACTAATGTATGATAATGCCTAGTCCTGCAGCTGGCACCAGACTTACTAAGCCCCAACACAATTTTTATTATCATACTTGTAAAAGATTTTTAAATGTGAAAAGTTGACCCTAGTATGGATAACTGACCTGCTGAATCACAACCAACAGTGGTCCCTTGGAAACTGAAGCCTGACATTCTCATTGACTTCTGACTTCTGTTGAGAACAAACAACTTTATCTTGTTTCAGCCCTGAGCTCTGGGAATCCATTTTGATTGACATATGTTGATTGACAAATACCTTGCACGTTTTCCACAATATAACATACCAAAATGGTTTAATGATTGTGGATTGTAATTATTTGTCTTTTTGTTGAGGTTTCTCAGGGGGAGAACGTGACAAAGCCTGCTGCTGAAGATATGACGTCAAAGGATTATTACTTTGATTCATATGCTCACTTTGGCATCCATGAGGTAATTTCAACACTTTTGCAAGCAGTCTTATGTCCTTTTTGTCTCAAGATTTTAATCCTGGCATTTGTTGTCAAACGTTGTAGGAGATGCTTAAAGATGAGGTGCGGACTCTGACCTACCGCAACTCTATGTTCCACAACAAGCATCTGTTTAAGGACAAAGTGGTGCTGGATGTAGGCAGTGGTACAGGCATTCTCTCCATGTTTGCTGCCAAGGCTGGAGCCAAGAAAGTTATAGGGGTAGGTTTGTGTTTGTACACCCAGCGAAGTGATTGCTTGAATCATACTCTAGTCACACTATATGATGGGAAAATTTCTAATACTGTAAAACGTTGCCTTTCTTTATAGATTGAGTGCAGCAGTATCTCAGACTACGCTGTGAAAATAGTGAAGGCCAACAAGATGGATGATGGTGAGTGTAACGAATAACCATGGACATGCCACAATTGCTATTTGGAGGGGATGGGACTAAATGTGTTTGAAGGGATGAAACAAAGTTGTTGTTTTGTCTCCAGTGGTAACTATTATCAAAGGGAAGGTGGAAGAGGTGGAGCTGCCCGTGGATGGAGTAGATATCATCATATCTGAATGGATGGGCTACTGTCTTTTCTACGAGTCTATGCTCAATACAGTCATCTATGCCCGGGACAAATGGCTGGTATGTGTAATAATGTATATATTTTATTCCCCAATGTAAGCATGCAGCTTTTTTTCCCCTTTACCTTCATTTTCATGGATGACTGCTAAGTGTTTTGTCAGCTTCACTTAATTACATGGTTGTTATCATGTTCCCAATCTGTTTGCAGGTTAAAATTATCGTTCAAATATATTAGGTGTGGGCGATATTGCAAAAATAGAAAAAATCACAATTTTTTTTTACTTATAAAATCGCAATTTAGATTTATTGCAATTTATTTTATTAGTATAAAATACCAATTAAATTATACATCAAATAAGAGAAGTAATGAATGAATACACTTATTACTTTGTGAAAATGAACACTTTATTAATTACCTTTTTATAAAGAAAAATCTTAATTGTAAAGCAGCAAAATACACGAGTAATAATACGAAAGTCAGTTCTGTTTAAAAGAAGTCTAATCAAAATAGCGAATGGCTTTAAGTGCATACAACTTGGCTGCTATAAAGTCATGGTTTAAAAAAAAAAAAAAGAAGCAGAATGTAAACAAAAAGTTAAAAATAACTGCTGTTGGTAGTTAAGTAAAAAGCACCTTTTAATAAATAAAGATCACATATTGTAGCAACCCTTGTTGCGGGATATGTAGTTTCCCATGGAGTAGAGTGGCCATGAAGGCAACACAGACGTTCACGTTAGCTTATTGTTGTGCTCTGGCATGGTTACAGCCGACAGTAACTGTTGCAAAATTGGATTAAAGAGTTGTTAGTTCGCCACTTGGCCTGATCATTTCACAAACGCTGCATTATGAATTACAGCTGGACCAGTCAGAGATCGATTGTTGCTGCAAAAATCTGCACATTTGTTTGCGGCATTATTTCTTTACGTACATGGGGACAATGTCAGTGTTTGGGGGTGCGGGAGGGGGACTTACAACTTAGCAGCTCCTAACTCAGATCCAATGTCATACGGCGTGAGTTTGGTGAACGCTTCTGTGAGGATCTGCTGGTTTGAAGGAGCATGCATGTCGCTGCTTTTGAGTTTTTAGCTTTCAACATTTGGCTAGTACTGTCTGGGATGCTGCCGTTTCAGGTGCCTGAACAAGTTTGCAGTGTTGCCTTAACGTGTCTTCATGCTCTCTTTGCACACAGTGCATATGATTGTCGTCTGGCATGAAGGCTAACTAGTTCCATATCTTCGGAACAAACTCACTAGGTGCGTTTCCATTACCCGTTTTCGCAAAAATAAAAGCGATATTGTACTATTTCGATAAAGTATAATTTCGAATTGTCGGTGTTTCCATTGAACAGCGTTTCGCTTCTGAGGCGCAATTCTCGTAATATCCAGTCTCGTGAGACTTCTCTGTTCTGAAGGAGGTGCTCATGTTGTTTACGGTAGACGGACGCCCGGTGTACTTATATTACTTTAAAAAAACACTCTAAACACTTTAAAAACACTTGGGCGGGTTCGGGCATTTAGTGTAGGTGTTGTGTGTGTGTGTGTGTGTGTGTCCCTCGGCAGTCGGCAAGAGACAGAGAAAAGCGAGTGGCCCCGTACTTCCTACTTCCTGTAATTCGAAAATGTTGTTGTTCCCATGAAGAGGCTGAGTAAAAGGCGGGTTACAAATTGTTACGAGTTTCTGATGTTTTCTATAGTCCTTCCTGCTAAATTAACCAGACATGGCAATACAGGATTTCAAGCTCTCTTCTCCTTCAACTTCTCAAAGGAGGCTCGCTCGGTTACACCTCTCTCTCTTTTGCGCTCATGTGCAGTAGGGCAACACAAAACACTTCATCATGTAAAACTAAAATACAATACCAAAATTAACAATTCTCAAAATAAATATTAGTCAATTGCAAGTAAATAAAAAAAAAAAAATACACATAAACGTGTTACATTCCTTTCCTCCGTGACCGGGCGGGTGTCACATGACTACTAATGCACAAAAAGTGTTTCTATTACACTTTTGCGAAATACTTATTTTTCAATACGTCTCAAAAACCACCTCATGAGAGTGCAAAAACTTTTTTTGCGATATTTGATATTTTTTTTCGCAAATCCAGTGTTTCCATTGCCAGCTTACTTTTGCGAAGCATGCCTTTTGCACAAAACTGAAGGTAATGGAAACGCACCTACTGTTAGCAAAGCTGTTTAGCCTCCTCCTCCGCCATGCTTCACGCTTGTTTGGGGAAAACACGGGACGGGCGAGTGTGTAAGGCCTCAGTATACTTCTGCTTAAAGCCTAATTTATGCCTCGGGCGGGGTGTAGCTCGCTCGTGATTGGTCCGTTCGATGGCGTACTTGGCTTTTTTTTCTTCCTCTCTCCCCCGCCCAGATAGTTTCCATGAAGGAAACTGTTTGGCGGCGCAAATCGATTTCCTGCTCGGAGACCATGGCTGTGCATGTGGATATGTGCCTGGGACGAGAGCTGGAAAACAACTTTTTTAAAATAAATAAATAAATAAATAAATAAAAAAACAGCGCGTGGCTGTTGTGTTTTGGCGAGTTTACGGCCGACACCGATGCAAATTGGCAATAATTAATTGCCACGGTGATGAACTTACTCACACCCCCCTACGCCCCGCCATCTACGGTGTTCAAGGATTGGCGACGTGTGCACCGCAGCCGGCAACGAGCTACGCGGCACTTAAAATTCATGGCTCGCGTAGATCATGTGATCTACGCCGCTCATTAATGCGAGAGCAAGCGTAGAGGCATAAATCAGGCTTTACGGATGATCACACTGATTGGTCATCGTTACTGTGGCAGTAGATGCATGGCTGTCCTTCACAGTGGCAGAAAATGAGCTGATGGTGAAATTGTGCTGAAATGATTTGCATTGTGATCAAATGATTTGACAGATCTTCAGCATATCTTAGCACCATTTAAAATTGTCATATCGCCCACCCATACAACATAGCCTTTTAAAAAATAAAACTCCAGAATTCATGTGCATTTTTATTTTTTTTAACCCTTCCAAAATCTCTTCTTACGCATATCAGAAGCAAGATGGACTCATCTTCCCAGACAGGGCAACTCTTTACGTGACTGCCATTGAAGACAGGCAGTACAAGGACTACAAAATTCACTGTGAGTTGCCTGTGGCCACTTTGGCTAATGTGTTATGAGTGGCAATTGACAAATCACTGTTGAAGCATTGTGAAAGTCCAAATGTCAAAATCTCAACCCACATGAAATTTCATGGAAATTAGTGTTGTTCCTGCTGAATATCATACTTGAATATTAATATAAATAAATAAATAAACAAACAAAAAACTGCTTACCTTACGTCCATGTCTGTATTTCAGGGTGGGAGAATGTATACGGATTTGATATGTCGTGCATCAAGGAGGTGGCGATTAAGGAGCCCCTGGTTGATGTAGTTGACCCCAAGCAGCTGGTCAGCAGTGCCTGCCTCATCAAGGTGGCTGAATGTTTCGCCAACAAGCTTTTTTCTTCTTTTTTTCCCGTGTCTTTGGGCTTGTTGACTCGTGACTTTTTGAACATCTTGTTTTTGTGTGCAGGAGGTGGACATCTACACGGTGAAGCCAGACGATTTGACCTTCACCTCGCCATTCTGCCTCCAAGTCAAGAGGAACGACTACATCCACGCACTTGTAACCTACTTCAACATCGAGTTCACTCGCTGCCACAAGAGGACCGGCTTCTCCACCAGTCAGTCTGCTTCCCCTGCTTATTGTTAGAGCATGTGTATATTGTACAAGATATAATGGAATTGTGTATTTATGAGGGCGATGGATGCAACAGAATTTGTCAGTTGAAGGCCATAAATATGGAATTGACTGAATTTGGCTTGTCCCCCTCCAGGCCCAGAGTCCCCTTACACCCACTGGAAGCAAACCGTCTTCTACCTGGACGATTACCTGACTGTCAAGATCGGTGAAGAGATCTTGGGCACCATCAGTATGAAGCCAAACGTCAAAAACAATGTAAGCATTTTCACAGCTGCTGATTTAAATCTAATGAAGAGGAGTTGGCTTTTGTGACTCGCAGGTTTGGTTTTGGAATGTTCTACATTCATGAAAGTACATGAAAGTAAAGCCAGCATGTCTCTCACTTCTTACTAAGCACATTTATAAAGACATTCTTACTGACATTTTAGATAACGCGTATAACAGATTATCTTCCATATTATTGAAGTTCATTTACTATAATTGTTTACGATGTAATTTTAATTTAAGACTTATATTGAGGAAGGCCAAAGAGTCAGTGATCACGCACCTGTTAATGAAATGACACAAAAAGTGCTCAAACGGGTTTTAAGAGCAAATGTGATGTTTAGTACTATGGTGTTGAAACGAATCATTGTTTGTACTGATACTTTGTGTCTTGTCTGCAGAGAGACCTGGACTTCACTGTAGATCTCGCCTTCAAGGGCCAGCTGTGTGAAGTGTCCAAGACGTCGGAGTACAGGATGCGCTAGGTGCTCCTTAGCTCCCCCGTGTATAGCTTGTCTTTAGAGGCTGGCATGTACGGTGTAACCGGCAGTGCAGAAACCGTTAAAATAATTCCCTTGCAGCAACGTATTGAGTTTGTTTTTTTTTGTTTTTTAAATTTTCTTGTTCAAATATTTGCCATATGTAAATGTTTGTCCACATTTTTTGGGCGAGTGAGTCGGCAGTGAGACCCATTGTACAGTAGTCAACAGTATGCATGTATTGTCTATCTTCATGGGTTTCATTTCTTGTTCTTTGCACATGTAAGGCCCCAAAACATGCACACACACACACACACCCTCAACAAAACAACTTGGACAGTCACTTGGGCCACTGCTCTCCTTGTTTCTTTGGACTGTTGAAGCGGAAAATATGTAGGTGGTGGTTTAAAAAAAAAAAAAAAAAAAAGCTGCCCAAGATTGGTTCTCAACCCAGCGCAAGTTCAGTTCAGATACAAACGATTTCAGTATTAAGTTTTAAAGATTAAACGCAATACTCAATTTTTAGGGGTTGTTTTCTAGACAAACTGATATTTGAGATTTTAAACCTTTGCAACTTGTCAAAACGTTGTTACTCCATCGTCCAGTTATGACAATAGTTGATGTGGACTAGGCTCTATCCTGTTTGACGTAAAGTGTCCGTCACCATGCCAGCTGCCCTCCCTTAGG
Source organism: Festucalex cinctus (assembly GCF_051991245.1). Classification (NCBI taxonomy): domain Eukaryota; kingdom Metazoa; phylum Chordata; class Actinopteri; order Syngnathiformes; family Syngnathidae; genus Festucalex; species Festucalex cinctus. Next base: position 38,220,679 of record NC_135411.1, read on the forward strand.
TGTTTTTTGTTTTTTTGTTTTTTTTGTTTTTTTTTAGAAAGTCAAACTGTTGGAAATTTTGAGAACCAAATGTCAACGTCCAAAGTTAACTTTTTAGTCTTTCTGTAATGCAAGCGTTAATGACTGCTGGGCCTGAAGGAAGAAAAGAGACTGCCTGGTTCCAGCTGGTTGCATGGGTGTCTTCTTGGAGCACCTGTGTTCAAGTATGCCTTCATATTTTGTCTGAGGCAATTTGAGTCTGTCTAAAACTGAATTAACTGTGTCGGCACGTGATAGACATGACTCACCACACTGACTTTATTTTGTTTTTGTCTGCTGCTTTTTTTTATATAGTGAAACTAAAAATGTAAATTAAAATGTTTTGCATCAGCTCCAATCTTTTTGATTGCTTTATTTCCCACATCTATTTTATACGATTTTGTTTTAAGCTATAAACTAGCAATTATTGCTCATTTATGATTGCAAATATTACAGGGTTCTCACTTCCCTGTGCCGGAGTCCTGCATGTTTTAGACATTTCCGTCCTCCAACACACCAGATTCACGTAAATCAGCGAGCAAAAGTCTGATAATGATCCTGATCTTTAGTAAGGTGTGTTGGGTGACAACAACACTCTACGCTGTCTAATATGCTAATGCGATTTGACTTTTACTTAATTTTTGGTTATTCTGTCTATGAGTAATGCCTTTTTAAAATGTAGATCTAAGAAAATGTAAGTAGGGAATGGATAGATGAAACTTCATTTTACTGTAAATGTAATTTTGGTTTGGGCCGAACTACACCCATTAAATTATTAGTAATGTAGTGTACATATAAATGAATTGGAATTGTGAAACTTTTAGCTTTCCAAATGTAAAACAAATAACCAAAAATATAAAGGGGAAAAAAACCCGCTCCGAAAACTCAGCTATACTAAATACAACATGTAACCCTCTATATATATTCGACAAAAATACAAACGCAGAACTTTTGGTTTTGATCCCATTTTATATCAGATGAACTCAAAAGATCCAAAACTTCTTCCACATATACAATATCACCATTTCTCTTACGTATTGTTCACAAACCAATCTAAATCTGTGATAGAGAGCACTTCTCCTTTGCTGAGATAAGTCATCCCAACTCATAGTTGTGCCATATCAAGATGCTGATTAGACACAATCATTAGTGCACAGGTGTGCCTTAGACTGCCCACAATAAAAGGCTACTCTAAAAGATGCAGTTTTGTTTTATTGGGAGTGGTGAGCAATCGGGGCTGGGGCTGGACACCCCTTGTCAGACGAATGTCAATGCATGTCAATTGCTGAATGTGAACATTAGGGGCAAAGTTAAAGCTGTTGAATGCAGAAAATTGCTACTGCTACCTGTGGCTTAAAAATGAAACTGCATTCCCCCCAAAAGTACAGTAGTAGCCAGTGATCAGTTTTATATAGGATGTAGTATTATGAAAGTGTTTAAATATGTTTATTTTGAACCAAGTTCTTCATAACGAGAACAGCAATATCACAATATTTAAATTGACACAATATCATCGTCATGTCACGATATTAGTTTTTTTCAACTGCTTACCCATCCATCCATCCATCCATCCATCTCCTTATCACTATCTATGGTATGAAAATGTGCTTGCTCCTTCAGTGTAAACATCGGCCATTTGTGTGAAAATTTTCATTTTTGTGTGACTGTAAAAAAAATAAAAAATAATAAATTGTAAAAGCAGCAAGTATGAAAGGACAAAAAACAAACAAGTTGTATTTGTGCAGTTCTTGCACCATCTGGTGGTTAGTTTTGGCTACAGCGGGCGGTTATCACGCCCATAAATCAGTCTTACAAGCAACTTTTTCAGTGTCTCCATTATGAAAAAAAAGCATTACTTTTTGCTGGCTTCACTAGAATACTGCATTGTGAACTACATAGACAATGACACTTTGTGTTGCTAAGCCACCATGACAATGACATGCGACATGCCATGGCCAAGTTTGTTCATTTGTCACTGCTGTTATTATGTACCAAAACACAATATTGTGCCCCCCCAATTATGTTTTATTTACTACAATATCGTGAGTTTTTATACAGTATTGTTACGGCCCACATTGTTACGTGGCCGTTTGTTTCAGGTGTGCATGTTGAGTGGTGGGTGTCGGCGTTCGACTGAGTAATCAGGGCGCGGGAGAGCCCTGATTGGCAAACTCAGTTCAGGTGTGCCACCACCTATTTAGTTTTGTTGCCGCCGGGGAGAGGGGGGCTGTTTGGTTTCAGTGTTTTTGCTTTCCCCCTCGGTCCCACGCAGTCTCTGTGCCTCTTTTAGTTTGTTTGATTTCGTTTTAGTGTCCGCTAGTGATGGCAAAATGAAGCCCCGTAAAGCAGTGAAGCCCTGCAGTGAAATGCTTCACACACACGTAGGGGCTTCAAGATGATTCATTTCCTCGACTACGCCATCATGTGGACAGAAAAATGTATAACATGCTTGGTGCATGCAATAAAATGGTGGGGTGTAAATCATGCTCTAAATACAAAAGAATATATATTTGAAGAGTGTTTTAACATGAATTGTTCTGTGTTACTTTGTCTATGTTTGTGCTTATGCAACAAGTGAAAATGTGAAATAAGGAGGTAAAATAAAGTGCTTATTCATTTTTATTTAAAAACTATTTTTTCCGAAGTTTTTGGACTCAGGCGGTTTCTTTTTTTTGCAGAGAATTTCACCTGCTTTGGAAAAAAAACTCTTTCACATGGTACTGATGAAGCAGGGGTGCATCGATATGAGATAGCAAGTTTGTATAGAATTGGACGCGTATATTTCTGTGATTCCCAGTACTGAAGGGGACTTTCAACTGTGAACAGAAAAATGTGAATTTTATGTGTTGTCACATTTTATTTTATTTTATTATTGGAATCTGTTAAAATAGTACCGCAATTGCAGTGCATTACCTTCTGAGGTGAGATCTGCTCAAAGTGCTCCTAAACAAGGGAAAATCTCTTTCTTGCTGGTTCCATCGCAAAAAGAAGCTCGTCAAATCGAATGCCAAAAGCAAAAAAAGTAGCGCAATAAGGGACCCGAAAACACAAAAAGTGAAGGGGAATCCATAGCGTTTCTTTGCCGCTTTTATTTCGAACTACACTCAAACCTAGCGAATCATTTCCTGAATCAGTCACGTGGTACACCTGCTTCGTGGGGCTTCAAACGTCACCACGTACGTCATCAACACACGCATTGACACGCCGTTCATGAACCACTCATCTGCATTACTCGGCACACGCTTCAGGGATTCGACCCGAGAAGCACATCACTAGTGTCCGCTGTCTTTCGTGGGGTGCAATTCGCCATAAAATCGTCCATTCATTAATTGCCCATTTTCCATTCCTTTCACTTAGGACCTTCGCCATAATCGTTGTTACCTGATTGACGTGCAGTCAGTATTCATTCAGTGCACTTTGACAGTCGGTAGAGAGAATATTACAAGGCCGCTTCTGTCAAAATTTGATGGATGACATTCTTAATTAGATTAGGGGGGTCATGTGTGGGTCATGACCCCTCCCTAATGAAGATTAATGACCCTTTAATGACTTCCAGATGTCATATAATGAGGGTTAATGACCTTTAATGACTTCCTGATGTCATTTAATGAAGATTAATGACCCCTAATGACTTCCTGATGTCATTTAATGAAGATTAATGACCCTTAATGACTTCCTGATGTCATTTAATGAAGATTAATGACCCTTTAATGACTTCCAGATGTCATATAATGAGGGTTAATGACCTTTAATGACTTCCAGATGTCATTTAATGAGGGGTAATGACCTTTAATGACTTCCGGATGTCGTTTAATGAGGATGAATGACCTTTAATGACTTCCAGGTGTTATATAATGAAGATGAATGACCCTTAATGACATCCTGATGTCATTTAATGAAGATTAATGACCCCTAATGACTTCCTGATGTCATTTAATGAAGATGAATGACCCTTAATGACTTCCTGATGTCATTTAATGAAGATTAATGACCCTTTAATGACTTCCAGATGTCATATAATGAGGGTTAATGACCTTTAATGACTTCCAGATGTCATTTAATGAGGGGTAATGACCTTTAATGACTTCCGGATGTCGTTTAATGAGGATGAATGACCTTTAATGACTTCCAGGTGTTATATAATGAAGATGAATGACCCTTAATGACTTCCTGATGTCATTTAATGAAGATTAATGACCCCTTAATGAAGATGGATGATGTGTAGGTGGTGTTCCTACCTGTTTTTGCAGATATCATGGCTGACCCGGGTTCAAATGCTAATTGTTTGGTTAACTTCCGGATCCGGTGCACGCCCCCTAGATTGAGTGAATAATAATGAGATTGAATGACGTGATCGGAGGGAGTGGTTTAGTATGGGTAAAACCGCCGGGGGAAAAGTACTAGCCATTTCTATTATGGTGAAGGGGGAAAAGTATGCGCAAACACGGCTCAAAGATTGTATTTTTAGAGGTTGTAAAACAAGAAGTATAAGGTAAGGTTAAACTGTGATACGGTGGTTGGTATTATGAAATTAAAAAACATGAAGTTATACATTATATGTAAAAATGTTGTAAGAGTCGTTCGTGACTGCTGGGGTTGAATCTGAAAATAAACGGATAAAACTATATAATTTCCCCTTACTGATATAGTTACTATCTGACATTTTTGTTCAATATTTCTGTGAGTAGGGGGAAGCATATGCAGTCAAAGATTCATGGGGAGGTCAAATGTATGTCTGTGCTTGTGTGTGCGTACGCGCATGTATGGCTGCATGGGGGTCAAAGAAGTGTGAGGACAGACGGGCGGCTGAAGAAGTGTGAGGTTAGACGGTGGCTATAATGTTGTTAGTTTGAAAAGACAACGCTTCCTAAAATATATTACAAAAATATGCATCTACTTAGATCTGATTCTATTTATAATGATAATTTTATGTAGAAATTGGTGAAAAGCCATCATCAGCGATAGTCTCCTTACCCCTGCGAGGACAGGGGTTGCTGGTCATAAAATTAAATTAGGCTGAAGAAGAACGGATACGCAGCTAATTGCGAGGGGCCATTTTTGGTCTGAGAAAGGCGATTGTTCAATATTCCTGTGAGTAGGGGGAAGCAGAGGCAGTCAAAGATTCACGGGGAGGTCAAATGTATGTCTGAGGGGCCTGTGTATGCGTGTGTGCGTTTGCATGAGAGCTGAACAGTGTAAGATTAAACGGTAACTGTAATGTTGGTTTTCAAGAAGAGATTTCCAAAACTGCTTCTTTAAAAAAAACATCTACACAGATATCCATTTATGATAGTTTTATGCAGCAACCGTTAGTTGAAACATCCTAGCTAACATTTTCTCAAGGATTTGAAAAGTGGTGACAAGTGAAAACTAATTAAGCTTACCTATAGGCGTAACGGTGTGTGGCTTTGAGTCCATCCCATACATGCTCTGCATAGAGCATATATGCGTAGCAGCGAGGTATGCGTAGCAGAAAGGGGAGATGTCCCTACACTCGTGAGAATTTTCTGAGGCTTGTTGGAGACACTAGGACTCTGTCACAGTTTGAGTGTGTGTGTTTCAATGACCATAATTGTTGGGGGGCTGGTGGATATGAGCGAGGGGGTTGGTTAGACGTCTGCCAGCGTGCTCTCCTTGGGATATTTTCTCAAATACTAAAACCCAAATGCCAGTCCTCTGAACCGAATGACCAGTTGTCTAAACACATTGAATAAATGTAACCCCTCATTTTCCAATGCCATAAAAACATTTTACATGAAGACACAATTCACAAATTGCTCTCATGCGATACAAAATGTTTACCACAAGTCAACAATATTTGAACACAACGGACTTAACTGGCGTTCACACAACAACTCAAAAATTGAATACACTTGTTGCTAATGATGTGACCACACCTATAAACTCAAGTTCAGAGTGTACAGTTTGCTGGAGAGTCCAAACAAGCGCAATGGATAGAGGCAGAGCCAGAGGAAGAGGAATTAGAGGAGGGAGAGGAGCAGGTCGAGCAATGCAAAAGTTATAAAATAGTAACATGGAATGGTAAGGGTATTCGTAAACACGAAAATAAAAATAATAATTTAACCATCTTATTACAGTCTTTCTCAATTGCTAATACACATTTCTTGAAACCTGTACCCATTTTCTCAAAACCTTAAACACAAACACAAAAATTCAAACAATTTTCACAAAAGCCGTGACTTTTCACTTCAAAACCTATTATCCGGTATTCAAATCCGAACAATATATTCAGATCATACACACAGTAAGTCCAAATATATTCACCATGAGAGCATTTGTTAGACACGACATAAAATAATCTAACACAGAGCATCCAGGGTAGGTAGTCAACAGAGGTTTATTTTACATGCATGAACAAACATAGTTTTTGGCACTAGACAAATTACTAACCAAGTTAAAATTATGGTGAATTCAAATGAAATAGAAAGGGTGTATGAAAATAAATTCCTTGGAGTAGTTATTGATGATAAATTATGTTGGAAGCCACATGTAGAAAATGTTAAAAGGAAAATGTCAAAAATCATCGGGATACTCTATAAAACTAAGGATGTCCTGAACATGAACTCATTATATATATTATATAGTTCATTATTATTACCATATTTGACCTATTGTGTGGAAATCTGGGGGACTGCATATAAAACAAACACTAACTCTGTTTTCAATTTGCAAAAAAGAGCCATAAGGATTATTAATCGTTCAAAATATACAGAATCAACACATCCATTATTTATCAAATTAAATACAATGACATTTTATGACTTGGTTGAGTTTAAAATAGCACAAATAATGTACAAAGTATATAACAATCTACTCTGCTATATTACTCAGACATTGTTTGAAAATAGACACAGTCCTTATGATATAAGGGGTACAAGTGTGTACAAAAAACCCAAAACAAGAACAAATATTAAGCAAAGGTGTGTTTCTGTAAAAGGTGTTAATTTGTGGAATAATCTGGGAATTGACTTGAAAAGATGTGACTCACTTGTTGAGTTAAAAAAAAAATGTTTAAATGCAAAGTAAAAAAAAATTACTTTTGTCAAATAAGAGCATGAAAATTGTATATAATGAGTATGAGTATATGATTTATAAATGTATTATGGTATATGTTTAGGAATTTTATGTATATATGTTGCTGGATAATGCACGCATCATTTTATTTTTAAAAATATTAACCTAGTATTGTATCAATAATGAAATAAGTTTAAATGTATAATGTATGAGGGGTAGGACTAAATAAGTTAACTTCTTCCTACTCCCTTTTGAACATGTAAACTATGATGAGTTTGTTTTTTGTTTTTTCTTTTCTTCTTTTCTTTTTTAACTTTTGTTTCTTTGCTGTTTGTTTTTATGTTCAATAATTCAATCAAAAAACGTGATAGCGTCAAAATGGGTACTTTTAACAAAAAAACATGCATTAGTCTTAGGGCAAAATAATTTAGGAATAGTGTGAAATGTGTTTAAGTTTTATCCAAAAAGAGTGGATGAGTTTTGAGAATTGGGTCTAAGCCTGAACCGTGTGTAAGGTTTGGTCAAAAAAGTGTTTCATTCCAGAAATTAGTCTCGGAAACTGAGAATTTGCTTCATCGAACGGGGTTTGGTGTTTTAGCAACTGATAAAAACTGTTAAGTTAAAAGCGGACATGACAATACAATAACCACACATAACAAAATCAGAACAACCCTATCTCAATTGTAAATAATACATTCAAATATTCACACCAACTTCTAGGCCGTGGGGTGAACCCCAAAAAAGTGCCTAGAAAATGAGTTTCGCTCCACTGTCTGGGCACTACTTGTTCAATGCATTTTTTGATAGATAATACCCTTCTGAACTTTGGGTTAAAAGTTCACCCAATGTTTTCCTGCCCCAATTTTGTCACAAGCCAGAAATGCATATATAGGTAAATAAAAAACGAACATCTTGTGCTACAGTTTTTGGTTGTAAAACGTCTTACATTAAATTTGGCAACAGAAAATCATTCCCAGATGTTATAAATACATGTACCTAACATCAGAAACAAGTATTGGTGGTTTGGTGCAATCATGTGAATTTAGATAATTAAATATATTAAATTTGTGCCAAAAAAAACAAAAAACGCTTCAACTAGAAGTGAAACCAGCACACGGATGTTACATTTAGCTATGTTTATGTTTCATATATGAAAACAATTCACAACCTATTACGTAATGAAAGGTACACAAGAAGCAGCATACATCGGCCAAAAATACTACCATGCACCACAAACCTGGAACAAGGCAAAATGGACTAGATGGAAATAGATGCATTCAGAGCCCAGATTATTATAACATATAGAATATTTATTAAAGTATCAGATTGTGTCATCACAGCATGTCATTTATACCCCCCGTCCCCTACCCAAAAAATATTAATAAAAAAAAATAATAATAATAAAATAAAAATCAAATGTGCATTCACAATAAAACCTTTGGAACTTCATTGGAACAGCTCTCTTTTATTTTTTTGGCAGACCAATTTAACAAAGGTCTGTGTTGTGGAAAAATGGAATACAGACATTTTGATTTTTGCTTGAAAAGTGTTAAAATGGAGAGTTAACATCTTGATAATGAAACAAACAAAATGGCAGATTTTACATAGATTTTACAGCCCTGCACTGTAAAGTGTCCTCGTATGCCCTGTGATTTTCCAACCTGATGTTGTACCAGCCATGTGTTAGTGTCACTTTCTTGGCTTACATCAGTAGACTCAGTAGTTGATGTATCTGATGAGTGAGGTACCCAGTCTAAAAGTTTGTCAGTTGTTGATAATGTCTCTACAAAAACCATTGCAGAGTTGTTGCTGGAAAGGGGTGTGAAAAACCAGCTGGGGGAAATCACACCTCAATCTTCGTTTCAGTATATCCTGCCTGAAATAGAAAATTAAAGGGAAAGATGAGCACAAGATACACATATTCACATCACATTAGGGCTGCTCTATTATGGAAAAAAATAATCATCACAATTATTTTGGTAATAATTGAAATCAAGATTATTCTAAACAATTATATTTTGTTCAAATCAAGAAAATATTTCAACATTTGAAAATAAGACAATCACAATCATATGAAACTATAATTATGTAAGTTGCTTTTGGATCCAACAAAATTTTTAATATATTATTATTATTATTATTATTATTATGACGTTAGCAAAAATTTGAAGTTGGGGTGCAGTGTGTGTGTGTGCAGTAAGCTAGTTTTGACATGGGTGTGTGGTAAAATAACTCGTGTGGGCGTGCCACAACTCAAAATTAGTATTATTAGTGCTGCAGCTATCGAATATTTTGGTATTTGGATATCCTACTGAAAATTCTAGTGAATAATCGTATATTTGGATAGAAATACAAATATACCTATAGGCCTATATACTTTCTTGGTCAAAGAACAATTATAAATACAGAAGACAAAAAAAACACATTTGCATGTAATAATTAACAACCAACTGGTTTTCATTTTTAGAGAATCAATTGTATTTATTTATTTATTTTTAACTTAAATTGAGCTTGTCAGAAAACTATTTTTCTCTGAAACAGTGAGATTTTAGACAAATCTCTCCCCATAGATTTCATAAATGTGTTTCAATGTGAAGATTTATATGTTACCTGTAGTCTGAAGCATCAAGATCCCCGTGTTTATTAACACTGTTCACAAACCCCTTAGCTTGTCCATTCTCATCACATCTTTGTCAACTATAATCCTTTGACGGATTACTTGTTCACAAAAAGAATTTGTAGCTCTCTAAAACACACACACACTCACTTAATATGTGCAGAGTCATGCTTTCTAATTAATGCTGTCTCGAAATGTAAACAGAATACAAGTGACATATTGCTGACCAATGCTTTACTTTTGAAATGTGTAATTTTAGCAAAGTGACAATGAAATAGTGCAATGTAACAACTCACATTTGTTCGTCCCTGGTTGCTGTTGACTTTAAGAACCTTGTGTAATCTCTGAAACAAAACTGCACCTCCATTGTGACACAGTCTTTTGTCTTGAATATGCAGAAGAATGGAACAGTCTTTCTTCATCTCAGCGGCCTGCAGCAACCAACCCGCTTTTAGACAAAAAAGAATTACATTATAAGTGTTATTGTCACATCACCTCTTTACAGTATATGCACATCACAGATTTAAGTAGATTTAAGATTTACAGATTTAAGTTCTCCTTTCGCTCTTCTTCGCTCTCCGACGTTGTGGTCGCCATTTTTGTTATGCGGTTGCTATGGTGAGGAGAAAGCAGCAGCTACCTGATCGTTCAGTTTCGCTCCACTACCAGGGGCACAAAATAATCTTTACTTCATAAAATAGATTTATTAGTAGTAAGTACGAATCCGTGGAGTTCACCCTCTGAAAACCTGCCAATTTTGTGTTTTCGGTGGTGAAACCCCGGCACTATTTTGCGATGAGGCGCAGTGATCTCTCGTGTGGGCGTAGTGCCATTAGGTCGGTAGTGGTGTGATTTAGGTCACATGAGCCAATCATGTAGCTGCTGCTTTCTCCTCACCATAGCAACCGCATAACAAAAATGGCGACCACAACGTCGGAGAGCGAAAGGAGAAAAAAAGTTAGAAAGAAAGTGGTGAAAAAACTTCGTTCCCGTTCAGGTTTCCCCATCGCTTCAGCTGGCCCCGTTCTTCCAGCCATCTGCATCATTTGTAAAAATAAATTTCAAAGTAGACTCGTCTGGGATTGGAAGGCACACGGAAGAGGGATCATCTCGCCAAAGCAGAAACATTGTCAGCAGGTATGTGCTACACACACGCGTGCCCATTTCTGTTATTAATGTGACCGATATTTAGTATAGGGCTGAAAATAATTTTTTGCTAGGTTAAGTTTTAAGGCTATAGTTTAGTAAAAACGCGAGCTGCTGAATGATTTATCGAGTGAATCCAACAGTTGTTACCAAACTCGAGTTACCTGTGCCCATCAGAGTCATAATATAGTCACAGCTACACACCCCCTTTTCCCCCAAAATCTCTCTCATCAACCTCAACAAACACTTTACTTTACTTAAATCTGTGATGTGCATATACTGTAAAGAGGTGATGTGACAATAACACTTATAATGTAATTCTTTTTTGTCTAAAAGCGGGTTGGTTGCTGCAGGCCGCTGAGATGAAGAAAGACTGTTCCATTCTTCTGCATATTCAAGACAAAAGACTGTGTCACAATGGAGGTGCAGTTTTGTTTCAGAGATTACACAAGGTTCTTAAAGTCAACAGCAACCAGGGACGAACAAATGTGAGTTGTTACATTGCACTATTTCATTGTCACTTTGCTAAAATTACACATTTCAAAAGTAAAGCATTGGTCAGCAATATGTCACTTGTATTCTGTTTACATTTCGAGACAGCATTAATTAGAAAGCATGACTCTGCACATATTAAGTGAGTGTGTGTGTGTTTTAGAGAGCTACAAATTCTTTTTGTGAACAAGTAATCCGTCAAAGGATTATAGTTGACAAAGATGTGATGAGAATGGACAAGCTAAGGGGTTTGTGAACAGTGTTAATAAACACGGGGATCTTGATGCTTCAGACTACAGGTAACATATAAATCTTCACATTGAAACACATTTATGAAATCTATGGGGAGAGATTTGTCTAAAATCTCACTGTTTCAGAGAAAAATAGTTTTCTGACAAGCTCAATTTAAGTTAAAAATAAATAAATAAATACAATTGATTCTCTAAAAATGAAAACCAGTTGGTTGTTAATTATTACATGCAAATGTGTTTTTTTTGTCTTCTGTATTTATAATTGTTCTTTGACCAAGAAAGTATATAGGCCTATAGGTATATTTGTATTTCTATCCAAATATACGATTATTCACTAGAATTTTCAGTAGGATATCCAAATACCAAAATATTCGATAGCTGCAGCACTAATAATACTAATTTTGAGTTGTGGCACGCCCACACGAGTTATTTTACCACACACCCATGTCAAAACTAGCTTACTGCACACACACACACTGCACCCCAACTTCAAATTTTTGCTAACGTCATAATAATAATAATAATAATAATAATATATTAAAAATTTTGTTGGATCCAAAAGCAACTTACATAATTATAGTTTCATATGATTGTGATTGTCTTATTTTCAAATGTTGAAATATTTTCTTGATTTGAACAAAATATAATTGTTTAGAATAATCTTGATTTCAATTATTACCAAAATAATTGTGATGATTATTTTTTTCCATAATAGAGCAGCCCTAATGTGATGTGAATATGTGTATCTTGTGCTCATCTTTCCCTTTAATTTTCTATTTCAGGCAGGATATACTGAAACGAAGATTGAGGTGTGATTTCCCCCAGCTGGTTTTTCACACCCCTTTCCAGCAACAACTCTGCAATGGTTTTTGTAGAGACATTATCAACAACTGACAAACTTTTAGACTGGGTACCTCACTCATCAGATACATCAACTACTGAGTCTACTGATGTAAGCCAAGAAAGTGACACTAACACATGGCTGGTACAACATCAGGTTGGAAAATCACAGGGCATACGAGGACACTTTACAGTGCAGGGCTGTAAAATCTATGTAAAATCTGCCATTTTGTTTGTTTCATTATCAAGATGTTAACTCTCCATTTTAACACTTTTCAAGCAAAAATCAAAATGTCTGTATTCCATTTTTCCACAACACAGACCTTTGTTAAATTGGTCTGCCAAAAAAATAAAAGAGAGCTGTTCCAATGAAGTTCCAAAGGTTTTATTGTGAATGCACATTTGATTTTTATTTTATTATTATTATTTTTTTTTATTAATATTTTTTGGGTAGGGGACGGGGGGTATAAATGACATGCTGTGATGACACAATCTGATACTTTAATAAATATTCTATATGTTATAATAATCTGGGCTCTGAATGCATCTATTTCCATCTAGTCCATTTTGCCTTGTTCCAGGTTTGTGGTGCATGGTAGTATTTTTGGCCGATGTATGCTGCTTCTTGTGTACCTTTCATTACGTAATAGGTTGTGAATTGTTTTCATATATGAAACATAAACATAGCTAAATGTAACATCCGTGTGCTGGTTTCACTTCTAGTTGAAGCGTTTTTTGTTTTTTTTGGCACAAATTTAATATATTTAATTATCTAAATTCACATGATTGCACCAAACCACCAATACTTGTTTCTGATGTTAGGTACATGTATTTATAACATCTGGGAATGATTTTCTGTTGCCAAATTTAATGTAAGACGTTTTACAACCAAAAACTGTAGCACAAGATGTTCGTTTTTTATTTACCTATATATGCATTTCTGGCTTGTGACAAAATTGGGGCAGGAAAACATTGGGTGAACTTTTAACCCAAAGTTCAGAAGGGTATTATCTATCAAAAAATGCATTGAACAAGTAGTGCCCAGACAGTGGAGCGAAACTCATTTTCTAGGCACTTTTTTGGGGTTCACCCCACGGCCTAGAAGTTGGTGTGAATATTTGAATGTATTATTTACAATTGAGATAGGGTTGTTCTGATTTTGTTATGTGTGGTTATTGTATTGTCATGTCCGCTTTTAACTTAACAGTTTTTATCAGTTGCTAAAACACCAAACCCCGTTCGATGAAGCAAATTCTCAGTTTCCGAGACTAATTTCTGGAATGAAACACTTTTTTGACCAAACCTTACACACGGTTCAGGCTTAGACCCAATTCTCAAAACTCATCCACTCTTTTTGGATAAAACTTAAACACATTTCACACTATTCCTAAATTATTTTGCCCTAAGACTAATGCATGTTTTTTTGTTAAAAGTACCCATTTTGACGCTATCACGTTTTTTGATTGAATTATTGAACATAAAAACAAACAGCAAAGAAACAAAAGTTAAAAAAGAAAAGAAGAAAAGAAAAAACAAAAAACAAACTCATCATAGTTTACATGTTCAAAAGGGAGTAGGAAGAAGTTAACTTATTTAGTCCTACCCCTCATACATTATACATTTAAACTTATTTCATTATTGATACAATACTAGGTTAATATTTTTAAAAATAAAATGATGCGTGCATTATCCAGCAACATATATACATAAAATTCCTAAACATATACCATAATACATTTATAAATCATATACTCATACTCATTATATACAATTTTCATGCTCTTATTTGACAAAAGTAATTTTTTTTTACTTTGCATTTAAACATTTTTTTTTTAACTCAACAAGTGAGTCACATCTTTTCAAGTCAATTCCCAGATTATTCCACAAATTAACACCTTTTACAGAAACACACCTTTGCTTAATATTTGTTCTTGTTTTGGGTTTTTTGTACACACTTGTACCCCTTATATCATAAGGACTGTGTCTATTTTCAAACAATGTCTGAGTAATATAGCAGAGTAGATTGTTATATACTTTGTACATTATTTGTGCTATTTTAAACTCAACCAAGTCATAAAATGTCATTGTATTTAATTTGATAAATAATGGATGTGTTGATTCTGTATATTTTGAACGATTAATAATCCTTATGGCTCTTTTTTGCAAATTGAAAACAGAGTTAGTGTTTGTTTTATATGCAGTCCCCCAGATTTCCACACAATAGGTCAAATATGGTAATAATAATGAACTATATAATATATATAATGAGTTCATGTTCAGGACATCCTTAGTTTTATAGAGTATCCCGATGATTTTTGACATTTTCCTTTTAACATTTTCTACATGTGGCTTCCAACATAATTTATCATCAATAACTACTCCAAGGAATTTATTTTCATACACCCTTTCTATTTCATTTGAATTCACCATAATTTTAACTTGGTTAGTAATTTGTCTAGTGCCAAAAACTATGTTTGTTCATGCATGTAAAATAAACCTCTGTTGACTACCTACCCTGGATGCTCTGTGTTAGATTATTTTATGTCGTGTCTAACAAATGCTCTCATGGTGAATATATTTGGACTTACTGTGTGTATGATCTGAATATATTGTTCGGATTTGAATACCGGATAATAGGTTTTGAAGTGAAAAGTCACGGCTTTTGTGAAAATTGTTTGAATTTTTGTGTTTGTGTTTAAGGTTTTGAGAAAATGGGTACAGGTTTCAAGAAATGTGTATTAGCAATTGAGAAAGACTGTAATAAGATGGTTAAATTATTATTTTTATTTTCGTGTTTACGAATACCCTTACCATTCCATGTTACTATTTTATAACTTTTGCATTGCTCGACCTGCTCCTCTCCCTCCTCTAATTCCTCTTCCTCTGGCTCTGCCTCTATCCATTGCGCTTGTTTGGACTCTCCAGCAAACTGTACACTCTGAACTTGAGTTTATAGGTGTGGTCACATCATTAGCAACAAGTGTATTCAATTTTTGAGTTGTTGTGTGAACGCCAGTTAAGTCCGTTGTGTTCAAATATTGTTGACTTGTGGTAAACATTTTGTATCGCATGAGAGCAATTTGTGAATTGTGTCTTCATGTAAAATGTTTTTATGGCATTGGAAAATGAGGGGTTACATTTATTCAATGTGTTTAGACAACTGGTCATTCGGTTCAGAGGACTGGCATTTGGGTTTTAGTATTTGAGAAAATATCCCAAGGAGAGCACGCTGGCAGACGTCTAACCAACCCCCTCGCTCATATCCACCAGCCCCCCAACAATTATGGTCATTGAAACACACACACTCAAACTGTGACAGAGTCCTAGTGTCTCCAACAAGCCTCAGAAAATTCTCACGAGTGTAGGGACATCTCCCCTTTCTGCTACGCATACCTCGCTGCTACGCATATATGCTCTATGCAGAGCATGTATGTGATGGACTCAAAGCCACACACCGTTACGCCTATAGGTAAGCTTAATTAGTTTTCACTTGTCACCACTTTTCAAATCCTTGAGAAAATGTTAGCTAGGATGTTTCAACTAACGGTTGCTGCATAAAACTATCATAAATGGATATCTGTGTAGATGTTTTTTTTAAAGAAGCAGTTTTGGAAATCTCTTCTTGAAAACCAACATTACAGTTACCGTTTAATCTTACACTGTTCAGCTCTCATGCAAACGCACACACGCATACACAGGCCCCTCAGACATACATTTGACCTCCCCGTGAATCTTTGACTGCCTCTGCTTCCCCCTACTCACAGGAATATTGAACAATCGCCTTTCTCAGACCAAAAATGGCCCCTCGCAATTAGCTGCGTATCCGTTCTTCTTCAGCCTAATTTAATTTTATGACCAGCAACCCCTGTCCTCGCAGGGGTAAGGAGACTATCGCTGATGATGGCTTTTCACCAATTTCTACATAAAATTATCATTATAAATAGAATCAGATCTAAGTAGATGCATATTTTTGTAATATATTTTAGGAAGCGTTGTCTTTTCAAACTAACAACATTATAGCCACCGTCTAACCTCACACTTCTTCAGCCGCCCGTCTGTCCTCACACTTCTTTGACCCCCATGCAGCCATACATGCGCGTACGCACACACAAGCACAGACATACATTTGACCTCCCCATGAATCTTTGACTGCATATGCTTCCCCCTACTCACAGAAATATTGAACAAAAATGTCAGATAGTAACTATATCAGTAAGGGGAAATTATATAGTTTTATCCGTTTATTTTCAGATTCAACCCCAGCAGTCACGAACGACTCTTACAACATTTTTACATATAATGTATAACTTCATGTTTTTTAATTTCATAATACCAACCACCGTATCACAGTTTAACCTTACCTTATACTTCTTGTTTTACAACCTCTAAAAATACAATCTTTGAGCCGTGTTTGCGCATACTTTTCCCCCTTCACCATAATAGAAATGGCTAGTACTTTTCCCCCGGCGGTTTTACCCATACTAAACCACTCCCTCCGATCACGTCATTCAATCTCATTATTATTCACTCAATCTAGGGGGCGTGCACCGGATCCGGAAGTTAACCAAACAATTAGCATTTGAACCCGGGTCAGCCATGATATCTGCAAAAACAGGTAGGAACACCACCTACACATCATCCATCTTCATTAAGGGGTCATTAATCTTCATTAAATGACATCAGGAAGTCATTAAGGGTCATTCATCTTCATTATATAACACCTGGAAGTCATTAAAGGTCATTCATCCTCATTAAACGACATCCGGAAGTCATTAAAGGTCATTACCCCTCATTAAATGACATCTGGAAGTCATTAAAGGTCATTAACCCTCATTATATGACATCTGGAAGTCATTAAAGGGTCATTAATCTTCATTAAATGACATCAGGAAGTCATTAAGGGTCATTCATCTTCATTAAATGACATCAGGAAGTCATTAGGGGTCATTAATCTTCATTAAATGACATCAGGAAGTCATTAAGGGTCATTCATCTTCATTATATAACACCTGGAAGTCATTAAAGGTCATTCATCCTCATTAAACGACATCCGGAAGTCATTAAAGGTCATTACCCCTCATTAAATGACATCTGGAAGTCATTAAAGGTCATTAACCCTCATTATATGACATCTGGAAGTCATTAAAGGGTCATTAATCTTCATTAAATGACATCAGGAAGTCATTAAGGGTCATTAATCTTCATTAAATGACATCAGGAAGTCATTAGGGGTCATTAATCTTCATTAAATGACATCAGGAAGTCATTAAGGGTCATTAACCCTCATTAAATGACATCAGGAAGTCATTAAAGGTCATTAACCCTCATTATATGACATCTGGAAGTCATTAAAGGGTCATTAATCTTCATTAGGGAGGGGTCATGACCCACACATGACCCCCCTAATCTAATTAAGAATGTCATCCATCAAATTTTGACAGAAGCGGCCTTGTAATATTCTCTCTGTCGGTGCTTCGGGAGTGGTGGCTCCATTTTGTTTATTCTTTGAGGTGTAGTGTCTGCGTGTTCGTGTCTCCTGAGTTTCCCCTGTCATGTCTACACCTCTGTGCTCCTATTTCCCCCCACCTCCTTCCTTGTGTGCTACCCGCGCCCCACACCATCAATTACGTAACCCCCCCCCCCCCCCCACCCCGGCACGTAACAAGTATCATGAGCTATTTTTTATATCACCTACCTCCCCACGATGTATCGTATTGAAAGGTTAATATTGTGATACATTTCTTATTTTTTATTTTTTTTATTTTTTTTTCTATTTTATTTTTTATTTTTTGTGCACTCACACATGTACATGGTCTCCCAGGCGGGGAAGCAAACTCACGCCAACCTGCCCCAAAGGCAAGTGATGGTAAACACTCCGCCACCTGGAGCAATATTGTGATATTTATGTATATTGTGCCATTTGAATATTATTACATCCCTACTGTTAACTGAGATGGATTTTGGGTGAAAAACTGTTCATGCTGGTTCGACAAGGTGTCCGACTCCAATTGACACAAACAAATGTTGTGACGAGTGACGACCTCAACAAAACGCAAGCATGTCACATCACCAAAAACTTGTGGGATAACCATATTTACAGACAAATCTTGCAATTACCCCAGCTCGGCTCATGGATTGAACGTTTGAATCCCATCCAATGATGTCAATGATTCTTCACGCTGGTTGGAATCTGCATGAAAAAAATCACACATTTTGGTCACCTTAAATGCTTGTGTGCAATGTGCAACTATAACTAATAAATATTGTAAAATATATACATACAGTATATAAATAATCTTAAAAAAAAATATCTATGTGTCTGGCTGCCTATACCTACAGGTTGATCCACACCCTCAAGTGATATAATTTGACATGACATATGCTTGAACTCAGGTGTAGCTATGCAACACTGCCAATATGTTCCAATAATGTACATCAATGATTGTCATCGTTTTCATCATGACACATCCTATAGATATGTAGGACCTAGGACACTTGTGAAATGAGACAAATTTGTGTACAACCTGCCTGTGTTTTATGGACATAATGCATAAAAAAAACAATTTCATATAGTGTCATGGATCAGGTTGCATATACTGTTGGTTTATCAGAATACTTGAACAGGTCATGTTGTCTTGTGCTGATTAGAAATACCCTTGAAATTGTTTTCAACTATAAAGCAACCCCAAAAGCACCAATTAGTGATGACCATCAACATAGGCGTGCACAGGTAGACCCCTAGTGGTGCTGACACCCTTGCCCCTCTGCCTAAACTGCCCTTTGGAAAGTTCGTTGTTTTTTGTTTGTTTGTTTGTTTGTTTTTTTAATAATAATAATAATAAACACTTTACTGAGGACAGGTCAGTGTTGACACAATCTTAGAAAAGCTGCATGATTAATCGTTTGTGCGTGTGTGTGGTTGGTGGGGTAAGCACCGTCCGAGCTCTCTCTCTCTCGCTCTCTCTATCTCTCTCTCTCTCTCTCTCTCTCTCTCTATCTCTCTCTCTCTCTCTCTCTCTCTAGGTGCGTTTCCATTACCCTTTTTCGCAAAAATAAAAGCGATATTGTACAATTTCGATAAAGTACAATTTCGAATTGTCGGTGTTTCCATTGAAGAGAGTTTCGCTTCTGAGGCGCAATTCTCGGAATGTGCCGTCTCGCGAGACCTCTGTAGGAGGTGTTCTGTAGGAGGTGCTCATGATGTTTACGGAAGACTGACGCCCGGTGTAGTTATATTACTTTAAAAACAACAACACGCCCCTCACCGGGCGGTTTCGGGCATTTAGTGTTGGTGTTGTTGTGTGTGTCCCTCGGCAGTCGGCAAGCAGTTCTGACACGAAAGCGAGTGGCCCCATACTTCCTACTTCCTGTAATCCTAAAATGTGGTTGTTCCCATGCAGAAGCTGGGTAAAAGGCGGGTTACAATGTTTTCTGCTAAATTAACCAGACATGGCAGGACAGGATTTTAAGCTCTCCTCTCCTTCAACTTTTCGAATAGGCCGTGGGGTGAACCCCCAAAAAGTGCCTAGAAAATGAGTTTCGCTCCACTGTCTGGGCACTACTTGTTCAATGCATTTTTTGATAGATAATACCCTTCTGAACTTTGGGTTAAAAGTTCACCCAATGTTTTCCTGCCCCAATTTTGTCACAAGGCAGAAATGCATATATAGGTAAATAACAAAAAACGAAAATCTTGTGCTACAGTTTTTGGTTGTAAAACGTCTTACATTAAATTTGGCAACAGAAAATCATTCCCAGATGTTATAAATACATGTACCTAATATCAGAAACAAGTATTGGTGGTTTGGTGCAATCATGTGAATTTAGATAATTAAATATATTAAATTTGTGCCAAAAACAAAAACCGCTTCAACTGGAAGTGACACCAGCACACGAATGTTACATTTAGCTATGTTTATGTTTCATATATGAAAACAATTCACAACCTACTACGTAATGAAAGGTACACAAGAAGCAGCATACATCGGCCAAAAATACTACCATGCACCACAAACCTGGAACAAGGCAAAATGGACTAGATGGAAATAGATGCATTCAGAGCCCAGATTATTATAACATATAGAATATTTATTAAAGTATCAGATCATGTCATCACAGCATGTCATTTATCCCCCACACACAAAAAATATTAATAAAAAATAAATAAAAAATAAAAATCAAATGTGCATTCACAATAAAACCATGGAACTTCATTGGAACAGCTTTTTTTTTGGGCATTTTTTTGTGGAAAAATGGAATACAGACATTTTTATTCTTGCTTGAAAAGTGTGAAAATGGAGAGTTAACATCTTGATAATGAAACAAACAAAATGGCAGATTTTACATAGATTTTACAGCCCTGCACTGTAAAGTGTCCTCGTATGCCCTGTGATTTTCCAACCTGATGTTGTACCAGCCATGTGTTAGTGTCACTTTCTTGGCTTACATCAGTAGACTCAGTAGTTGATGTATCTGATGAGTGAGGTACCCAGTCTAAAAGTTTGTCAGTTGTTGATAATGTCTCTACAAAAACCATTGCAGAGTTGTTGCTGGAAAGGGGTGTGAAAAACCAGCTGGGGGAAATCACACCTCAATCTTCGTTTCAGTATATCCTGCCTGAAATAGAAAATTAAAGGGAAAGATGAGCACAAGATACACATATTCACATCACACTAGGGCTGCTCTATTATGGAAAAAAATAATCATCACAATTATTTTGGTAAAAATTGAAATCAAGATTATTCAAAACAATTATATTTTGTTCAAATCAAGAAAATATTTAAACATTTGAAAATAAGACAATTACAATCATATGAAACTATAATTATGTAAGTTGCTTTTGGATCCAACAAAATTCATAATATTATTATTATTATTATTATTATTATTATTGTTGTTGTTGTTATTATTATGTTAGCAAAAATTTGAAGTTGGGGTGCAGTGTGTGCAGTAACCTAGTTTTGACATGGGTGTGTGGTAAAATAACTTGTGTGGGCGTGCCACAACTCAAAATTAGTATTATTAGTGCTGCAGCTATCGAATATTTTGGTATTCGGATATCCTACTGAAAATTCTAGTGAATAATCGTATATTTGGATAGAAATAAAAATATACCTATAGGCCTATATACTTTCTTGGTCAAAGAACAATTATAAATACAGAAGACAAAAAAACACATTTGCATGTAATAATTAACAACCAACTGTTTTTCATTTTTAGAGAATCAATTTTATTTATTTTTTTCGTCATCTCATCTGCCTGCAGCAACCCGCCTTTACACAAAAAAGAATTACATTATAAGTGTTCTTGTCACATCACCTCTTTACAGTATATGCACATCACAGATTTAAGTAAATTAAGTGTTTGTTGAGGTTGGTGAGAGAGAGTTTGGGGGAAAGGGAGGGTGTAGCTGTGACTCTCTATTATGACTGATGGGCACAGGTAACCCGAGTTTGGTAACCACTGTTGGATTCACTCGATAAATCATTCAGCAGCTCGCGTTTTTACTAAACTATAGCCTTAAAACTTAACCTAGCAACAGATTATTTTCAACCCTGTACTAAATATCGGTCACATTAATAACAGAAATGGGCACGCGTGTGTGTAGCACATACCTGCTGACAATGTTTCTGCTTTGGCGAGATGATCCCTCTTCCGTGTTCCTTACGATCCCAGACGAGTATACTTTGAAATGTATTTTTACAAATGATGCAGATGGCTGGAAGGACGGGGCCAGCTGAAGCGATGGGCAAACCTGAACGGGAACGAAGTTTTTTCCCCACTTTCTTTTTAACTTTTTTCTCCTTTCACTCTTCTTCGCTCTCCGACGTTGTGGTCGCCATTTTTGATATGCGGTTGCTATGGTGAGGAGAAAGCAGCAGCTACCTGATTGGCTCATGTGACCTAAATCACACCACTACCGACGTAATGGCACTACGCCCACACCAGAGATCACTGCGCCTCATCGCAAAATAGTGCCGGGGTTTCACCACCGAAAACACAAAATTGGCAGGTTTTCAGAGGGTGAACTCCGCGGATTCTTACTTACTACTAATAAATCAATTTTATGAAGTAAAGATTATTTAGTGCCCCTGGTAGTGGAGCGAAACTGAACGAAAACGTGTGTGACCTGACGGCCGAGAAGGGGGCTCGCTCGATTACACCTCTCTCTCTTTTGCGCTCATAACGTGCAGTAGCCGATACAAATCACTTCAGCATGTAAAACTAAAATACAAAACCGAAATTAATAATTCTCAAAACAAACAGTAATTGCACGTTTAATAAAAATGCACATAAACAACGTGTTACAGTCCTTTCCGCCGTGGCCGGGCGGGTGTCACATGACTACTAATGCGCAAAAAGTGTTTCTATTACACTTTTGTGAAATACTTGTTTTTCGATACGTCTCAAAAACCACCTCATGAGAGCGCAAAAACTTTTGTGCGATATTTGAGAGTTTTTTCGCAAATCCGGTGTTTCCATTAATGGAAACTGGGATTAATGGAAAATGGGATTGTGGGATATGTTGCTAAAGCACAACCTGTGACGCTCCTTGCGGTCACGCGCTGAGCGACCATGGGGAATCGTATGATCGGGTATCAACTCGTCAGGCTGGACAGATTAGGGGCGGGACTTATTTTCCAAAAACCACTTCAGACAGCACTGACATGCACGCATTCAAATAAGCAAAAGCCAAATGGGGAAAGCGTTTGTAAATGTTCTCTTAGGGATTGTCTTTATATGACTGCTTTTGTAAATGTTCGCTTCTATCAAATCCCTTTGTATTTCTGCTTTTGTAAATGTTCCTTTTTATAGATTGTGTTTGTATTTCCTATTAATTTTGGCACTCCTATGACTCTATAGAGTCACAGGAGTGCCAAAATTAATTAAATTAAATGTTCGGTTTTATCGAATGCCTTTGTATGTCTGCATTAGTAAATATTCCCTTTTATTGAATGTCTTTATATAACTGCTTTCGTAAATATCTCTTTTTATTGATGATGTCTCTTTTATGGATTGCGTTTGTATTTCCTATTAATTTTGGCACTCCTGTGATTCCATAAAACTATAGGCCCAGGTGATCCACGTCAGCTAATCACTGGCACCTCAGAATGAAGGGATGAGAGGCAGGTGTAATTAGTGCCACTGGCATGATGACAGTGTGGGATGGTCACAAGGGTGCTCCGCCTAATCAGGATGCCTATGAGAGGGAGAATGAGGACGAGTCACTCTTTATGTTTGTTTGGGTTAGGGGGGAGACGTTGATGAGGTTGGTAGAGATAACAGCTTGTGCTTTTTACTGTCTGTTGTTGACCCGGGTCGTTAGGCGCCCCACTACAGAAAATTGGTGGTCACAAACATTCCCAGACCAAGATATTGTATCCATCTGGGCTAACATATATAATTGGTATACCCCACCCCGTATCAGTGATTTTGACTTTAAATTGACATGGACTTGTTTATACATGTTGTATATTGCACAGTATTCAGCCTGACAGGTTTGGTTGAAACTGTCCAGTGTGTGCAGGTGCTCCGGAGGACTTGCTCCACCTGGGGTTCTAGTGCCCCACGGTGCGGTGTTTCTGGACGCAGCTGCAGGACCTCCTCGTTAGGAGATTGAGGCTTCCGCCGCCGGCAATTGATGTGGACGACATGGATGAGCCCTGGTTTCTGCTGTTTGGCCCCATCGGTCGGGATGACCGGCGGATTGGTCGGCTGTCGGTGTCAACTGGGATGCTCTTCATCTCTGCCTGTTTTTTGGGAGATATGCAGTATATCTGGTGCGCAACATCCACCTCTTTGATGCCAGGACTGTTGACCACTGGACTATTTTTTACAAGACTTTTGGCAGCCATGTTCATGCTGTCAGAGAGCATGAGTTCATGGAGACTTTAGTCCAAAATAATGATCTTTTTTCTTTTGATGTGTTTGGCCTCCCTCTGCTGAACCTTTGAGGACTTCCCATCCTCTGGTGGCTTCCTTTGCTTTTTTTTTTTTAATTCACTGACATTACCCGTTTGGAGATTATGATGTTTCCTTTTTTTTTTTTTTTTTTTTGTGCCTCTGTTTTTTTGGCGTCTGTTTTGGAATGATTTATTATTTTATTATTATTTCTGAGATGTTTTTTTTTTATCATAAAAGGGGGGGGGGGGGGGCTGTACATATGTAGAAAATAAAAGTAATTTGAATATTTCATATGACAGAGGCTTGAATAAGATAAGTCATGAAAACAGAATTTATTTTGCATGCCCAGTTTTTACACAATGGCAGTTTTCTCAACAGAACTAAATTCTTGTGATTTTGTCCAAAATATGCCTATTCTGTTGAAGTGTCATAACGAAGTCATTTATGAATATTCTTTCAATTACAACCACTCAAAATGTTCAGTGGCATCATACCTATCTATAATTATTTTTTTTTTTATGCCCCCTATGGACAATAATGTAAGTATTATGTTAACTAACTATGCTATATATATATATATATATATATCTCAATCAAAGTAAAATAGTTCATGTGACATAATTAGATCATTGACTTAAGTCAAAAAGTCACAACAAGCAATTTTTTTTTTTGGAACAAGAGGGTCAAAAAGTCATAAAACTGATTTTGATAACAGAATTTATGAGTAACACTTTAGAACAAATATGAATGAGCAAATAGAATTCATGAACACAAACACAGTAGAACTAAACTCCAACTAATTAAACTAACTGAACACCAGAGCTACCTTTTTTTTTTTTTTCATTTAACAATTCAGGCAATAGATCTTGATGTGTTTTTTGCAAATGTAAGTTCCACATTTTGCGTAAACGTTTGAAGCCCGAAGTGGCTTTGTGCAAAGGCCACATTGTTTACGCTTGGCTGAGGGTCCAGCTTGCCGATCTGTCTGCTCCACCAAACCTTCGGCATAAGGCAGTGGTTCCAGTCTCAAGACTTCAAGCCCAATAAGAGCCTTGCCTACCTCCTCAAGGAAGAGCCGCCGCTTGTAGTTTTTCTTCTCGTTCCATTCCGGGTAGATCATGGTGAAAAGCACAAATGCATTGAAACAAGAAATGTCCAGCATGTGATAGAAAATACACATGGGCCACCTCCGTGCCCGCCGGCGGCAGGAGTACATGGCACAGGCCTGCAAAACACACACAAAATCATCAGATGGCAAAACAGCTTTTATGGACAGCTTTTACAAAGACAAACCTTGATATGCAAAACGTGCTTACATGGTGTCACGCCGCCACCAGAGTGGCGGTTCATGCTTTTGTTGTCACAGTCAGGTTCCTGTTTTATTTTGAAAGTACTAACTCTCCTCTCACCCCAGGTCACTTACCCTTCCTGCAGCTCACTGATTACGGGTCCACGCCCATGATTACCAACACCTGTTTCCAAACAACCCGGACATAAAAGCCACCTGCATTCTCCCCTCAGTGCCGAAGTGTCACAACTCAGTGCATGGAAGCGTTCTCACAGTCCTCGTACCACAGTCCTTGTCTTGTGGCCTTAGTTTGCCCCTTGTTTTCCTCCCTAGTGGAGCGCCTTTTGTTGTCCCTGTTTTTGAGTGCCCTTTTTGTATCTCCAGTTTGGAGCTCTTTTTGTTCAGCCTTTTTTCCCCTCTTTGAGAGGTGTTTTTTGTTCCGAGCCATTAAAGCTGCAGCCTTGTTGGCCAACTGTCACTCTGCGTCTGAGTCCTACCTTCTCTCGTCGTGTCACCTGGTCCAGACGATCCACAGCACCTTTGCACGTGTTGTATTCTTGAATGACCATGGGCTTTTTCTTTCCCATCTCCATCACCTCCGGTTCTTGGTGCCGCATGCTCAAGATGAGGACGTTTTTCCCCTTCTTTGGAATGTAGGAGACCAAAGTGTGATCTTTTGTAAAAGCAAAAAGGCAGGAAAGGACCTCTGCCATTCATGTTCAGGAGCCGTGGAGGAAGCTCAGCCTTGTTTGTTTGAATTGTTCCTGTCAATGCCATTTATTTTTATTTTTTTGTGTAGATGTAAAAGATGTAAAAAAAAATATCAGCAGTCACTGCGTGGCCTTCCAATTGGGAACACAGGTCCAAAACCACCCTCATGCCTGTTTTTTTTTTTTTCCGCGTTGGCCTCCAGCAGGCTTTCCAGTGTATAACTGCATCCTCCAGGCGTAAGCAGTCGAGACATCACAAAGTGTCCATATTTTGCCGGTTTTGACGGCATGTACTGTCTAATTGAGCATCGGCCCGAAAACGAGACGAGCTGCTCATCTATGCAGATATCCCTCCCTAGATTGTACATTTTGGGAAGGAGGTCAAGCCACATATTCCAAATGTCATTGAAAGGGGACAGTTTATTTAGCTGGTGACGGTGTGGCCTGAGGAGCCTGTCATCAAATCTAACTGCACGATTTATTTGGCCATTGGTCCATGGGCCATAGCTTTAGAAAATATGGAGCGTCCGCAATCCTTGTCCCACAAGCTTTTCGTTGCCTGCAAGGCAAGTTATATTTGGATAGCCTGTTGGATGAGTCAGGTAGGTCACATAGTGATTTTGATAATATTTTGGATATTGAAGGTAGTTTTTATTCTGGCTTATTTGTTAGCGAAGGGATAAATGGGGTAAAGCTGTAGTCAGGCACGAGATGCGCTTGAATTAACTCTTAGCAATGGTGACACTGATAGCTGTGACGAGCCCTTTTCCTTGGCAGAGGTTTTTGCAGCAATGGGCTATATGCACAATTCATTTCCGCATTCGCTGGATGAGTGCACCCGCTCTTCCGGTGCAGGGAGACTTCAGTGGAAGGCACTGTTAAAGTGATGGAAAACTCCAATCCTAAATCCTTAGCCCACTCAAAAAGAACAGGGGCCGCTCCTTGCTATAACACTATGTCTATCAGGATTTTAAAACTACTAATTAGGTCTCCCAGAATCGTAATTTTGACGGCTTAAGCTCTGGCAATGACGGCATTGCTTAAAATGATTACTACACGGAATTACAAGCCGTTTGAGTAGCAAGGAAAGATTTTTTTTTTTTTTTTTTTTTTTTTTTTTTTTAAATGTAAATTACGTATTGTAGCTCCTACGGGTCCACAAA
This sequence comes from Festucalex cinctus, assembly GCF_051991245.1. Lineage (NCBI taxonomy): Eukaryota > Metazoa > Chordata > Actinopteri > Syngnathiformes > Syngnathidae > Festucalex > Festucalex cinctus. The sequence continues at coordinate 38,248,143 of NC_135411.1, forward strand.
ATATCACACGCCCACCTCTCCAGTCAGACGGTGTATAGGTGACGTGTTGAATCTTCAGATGGAACCGGCCAGCTAACTGTTCATGACATCTAAGATTTTTATTGTTCCATTTCTATTTATTTATTTCTTTTATTTTAATGATACGTTATTAGATACGAATAGTTTATTAGTACATTAACATTATAGAAGAGGGAGTAGGACTAGATCAATTATTGCTCTTCTTCCTACTCCTTTTGAACATGTAATTTATGACAATGAATTATTTTCTTTCTTCAAATTTTTATTTTAACTTCAACTTATATTTTGTAATGTGTTAATATGTTCAATAAACCAACCAACACTCTCTGGTCTGTAGCCTCCTCTTCTCCACGTCTCTTCACCGACGTCGTCGATATTTTGAATCAGATGTAATGCCTTTCCTTGCTGTTTTTTTTTTTTCATGTCAGCCCAAGGTGACATCCTGTAACGTGCTTACTATGGAAATCCGACAGCGTTGTCAGAGGTAAAGAATAATGACTCATAAATCTTTCACGTTTTTAATACAATAAAATGGCAGCATAGGAATATACATACAGGTACATGAACAAGGTTTAACTTCCAAAATACAGCTCTGGTTCTACTGTTAACAAACGGCGCCCTTGTGCAATCGAGTAGTTATCCCTGCCGTTGTTAACAAGTTAACACAAAGTGTCTCCGGTGGTTAGCATTAGCATAAGAGGGGAGAAAACAAGGCAGAGTTAAACCTGTCTATCTGCGCACACAGCAGTGATTGCGCGATGTACTGTCGTCTCGCCTCTTCTTCGAAGCCTTGACAAATGCACGCAACCACACTCATAAGGAAAAAATGACGAAAATATACTCCAAAATTCTGACAACTGGTGAGGTTCTCTGAAAGAAAACAAATGGCAATCGCCATTACCGGAAAGGGCGGTGCGCTCATAAATTTTCCCGGAAATACGTCACGGCTATTTGTGCATAGAGTCCATTAAGGGTTTTAATACTTGTAAGAATCCGGAAAAGGACGGATTCAGTGCTGAGTTTTATCATGTTTTTCGCTCACATGTTAGCCCCGATTCTCTTTTTTTCATGATATTGAGAGAGAAGGTCGGGTTTCAGCCTCTTTTTCTCTGAGTACTGTGACTATAATTTTTAACAAGGGTGATAAGCGGTGCCTAGCCAATTACAGGGCAATAAGTCTCCTCACACGGATTATAAAATATTGGCAAAAGTATTGACAGGTAGGCTAAAAAGTGAAATAGGTAAAGGCATATAGTGTTTCAGGGCACTGAAACACTCTTATTAAAGTGTTTGTTGAAGCACGTCTCTGGTGAGATTCATGTTTCAATAAAGCATTTGATAGGGTTTGGCAATGTTTTCTTTATCATGTGTCGGTTAAGTTTGGTTGATGTGGATGACACGGGTGACTTTTTTGGGGGGCACACTTCTTCAAACTAAATCTAATGTTCTTCAGACAGAACAGTGGCATTGTGACAACTGCAAAACTGCTCAGAAATATTTTCTGTCACTTAAAAGTGGCAGTTCATTCTCAAATCTAAAAGACAAATGGAAAAAAATGTGTAGTTCACTTTGCATTCATTCTACTCAAAAGTTCATTTGCAAGAAAACCACTTGTCACTTCTGTAAACACCTACGTCCGAATGAATGACTCTGTGACCCATCCCCTATGTGTGAAGGTTTGTACTGCATGCAGTCCATTTTCTTGACTGTTTATTCTGCTCCATGGTTCCATTGCCCGAGGAATATCAGTCCAATATCTGCATCAATTTCTTTTTAGTCAATGCCGCTGAGATAAGGTCACCTATCAGCTTTTGTGATTGTTTTTCTTTGAGACAGGGATTTTGCTTTGAGTGAAAACGTTTGTCAGGTCGAAATATGTGCAGCCCTCCAAGTCTCCTACCTCCATTCCTCTGACCTCAGCAGGTTTTTCCTGTCCCATCGTTCACAAAAGTATCGTGTGTCCTTCCAAATTCAGTTGATCATTAAGTTTTCAGTACAAAACATTGCTGTGTTGCCTGGATCAAAGAAGGCATAAGTCTGAATATATTTGCTTCCTTTTGCCACCTTTACTCTAACTGGAACAATTGCAAGTGCACAGTCTCTCCCGGTCCCCGTTGCATCACTTGCTGAAACAAGGGCACTCCTTACTGGGGCATCTTCTGTCTCTTTAGCCGGTTTAGATTGACAGTCCTGCTTAGTGTCTTTTGTACTTTGAATATGGAGCGCAGTAGGATGTTTCATTTGACAAAAATGGAACATTAATCTTCTTTGACAGTTTTTACTTGGATGGCTTTTATGAGACAACCAAAGCAATAGCCATGGCTTCTTAAAATTATTTTCACAAGACTGCATTTTGAATTGTGAATAGTCATTCAGAGAATGTTTCCCGCGGCAAAATCCACAGGAAGGGTTGGTAATACCGATTATGGTCTGCAATGGTTGTCGTGAAAGAGATTATTTTCCAGTGCTGGTTGCTTACTATGACAGTGAAGTAGCAAAGCTACTGTTTTTTGTAGTCCTTTTAGTTATTGTTCGGTCTTGAAAACAGTGGCTACAAGAGCATCTTAGCATAGTTTCCAACAAACTTCACAAAATTTCTAAAATCTGACTCTTCTGCCAATTCTCTGTTATATCTCGTAGGCCTTACTTCGCCACTTCTCACTGAGTTTGCAATTTAGACGCCATCAGTACTTGATGGAATCGCCAGTTCTTCCAAATATTGTAAATTTTGCATTACATTACAAAATCCTCTCAGGTACATTGCATATGTATGTAACATTTTTCCATCCTGAGCTTTATCACTATCCAGTTAAAGACCTTTTCCAGGTAAGCTCCAGCAATTTTTATTTCATTCCCAAAATGTTCTCTTAAGAGGCGTTTTACTTCAGCATATCCCCTACTCATGTCCATGTGCAGACAGCTGCGAACCGCTCTAGATAAAGATTGTTCTGATTTCTTGTCGTGGCTTCAATTAAATGTTTGAATGCCTGGATAAAGCACAGCTATGCCAAAGGGTTGCCATCAAACACTGGAAGCCCTCTTGCTGGCAACATCGACAGGTTTCGCTGTGAGACAATGAGTTCAGCTATGTTGTCTTGTCTTGTCTTTGGATGACCACATCCCGATTATTAGCAACATTGGCAGCGATGCCGGAGTTGTCTCGTTGTGAGTTATGATTCGATTATGATTTTCAGTATGCATATTCGGTTTTCCTGGTACATTCTTATTTTGTGTAGTGTGCTCTTCTGATGTGTTGGTCCTCATTATAATGTTGTGGACTTGGGACTTCAGGTCTAAAAAGGGTTTGGTGAAGTGATGCTTTGGGTATCGCACCAAAGTGCACAAAATCCTTGTTAACGGTTTCTTGATCATGGTGCAAATCATGCCATCATCAGCTTCTTGGATTATTTCATTGCGTTAAAGTGTTTTTATTTTGGCAGTTGATGCTTCAAAGTCTGCTTCCTGTTCTATTTGTTCCATCTTTGATTTCAAATTTGGTCTCCTCCATTTGCAAATTGCGTTTTTCTTTCAATGCAGCAGCTCGCGCTATTGTAGCAGCCTGTTCGGCTTTGGCCTTTTTTTTTTAACTCCAAAGAGGCTAAGGAGGAGTATCTTGAAGATCCTGATCCAGTGGAAGATTTCAATTTGTGTGACATTTAATAGGTTGTCCTGTGGTCCAATTTTGGATTGTGCAAATTCTCTTTTCCATGTTTCAACATCCATCCATCCATTTTCTTGACCGCTTATTCCTCACAAGGATCGCGGGGGCTGCTGGCGCCTATCTCACCTGGCTCTGGGCAGTAGGCAGGGGACACCCTGGATCGGTTGCCAGCCAATCGCAGGGCACACAGAGACAAACAACAATCCACACTCACAAGCACACCTCGGGACAATTCAGAGCGCCCAATTAACCTGCCATGCATGTCTTTGGAATGTGGGAGGAGACCGGAGTACCCGAAGAAGACCCACGCGGGCATGGGGAAAACATGCAAACTCCACCCAGGAAGGTCAGAGCCTGGACTCGAACCGGAGTCCTTAGAACTGGGAGGCGGACGTGCTAACCACTCGACCACCTTTGCCGCCTTTGTTTCAACATCTTTCAGGAAATAATTCAAAATTGTTATTCTGGGTTCATACCAGTCAGAGTAATCATCTTCTTTATCCTCTTCTGATGCATGAGCATTTTTAAATTCATTAACAGCTTCTTTAAATGCTTCAACTGTATCTTTCAGTTTATCAACACTTTTCTCATCAGTCATTAATGCCTTTATCTCATTCAGTCTCCTGCATATTGCCAATCAGCCTCTGCGTGAAGCAATACACGTTTTGAGTGTTTCATCAGCCTCAGCTGTGGTCTTCCAAGTATCAAATAGTTTCAAATTGGCACACAAAATTCCTTATATTTGCCACTCAGTTCATTCGTAAGCAGTGCACACTTCAAGTATCCATTTGTGATACGTTCCACATCCACAATCCACAACTTTGTCACTCTAGCTTTCAATTACGTTGAGCGCAGCAGCACATTCATTCATAAAGTCAATCAGCTGATTTTACTCACGACACCCCGGCACAGCTTTCTTCCTCTGTCGACAAATAATCGGTTAGAGCCCCTGATTGTTTGTGTTCCTTTGAATCTTCAGATGAGTTTGTCAACTTGGTGTTGCTACTCTTGTGTTCCAAAAAATGTCCAAAAATGCAAGAGCAGCTTCCAGGGAGGAGGTTTTCGACTCACTTGACTAAAAAATCAGCACTCGCGGGGATATTTTCATAATCAACAAAGGATTTCTATTCACAAAACATCCCTGTGGTTGACTTCAAAACAAAAAAGCAAATCAAAACTTCGTGAACTATTGTTGTAGTAACATTTTAGTGGTTGACAAAATGTCTCTTCTTACTCCTTCAACACAACACAAGAGAAGCCCACGTCACCAGCCTAACCAGCTGTCTTAAATCTGTGATCAGCAGGCTGGCTGGAGGAGGAGCCGGGAAGGCCAGAAAATAATTCAAGTAAATAATGATTATCACAATGTCGAGAAAAGGAATACATAGGCTCCAATAACATTAGCTGCTTGCCCGCAGAGCTGGACCCTAGCCTGACTGGCTGAACTGAAAATACAGTGAAAATGTCAAGTTGTCTTCCCCCATCCCGAGTTGGGCCGAGTGTAGCCTATAAAAGTCCACTTTAAGATTCCCCTTTCTTTATGGCCATACTACCCTGAGATTGCCTGATCTTGTCTGCTTTTGAAAACTAAGCAGGGTCAGGTCTGTTAGTATTTGGATGGGAGACTGCCTGGGAATGCCAGGTGCTGCAGCATTTGGCTGCTTTTGTGGTGAGTAGTGAGTTTGATTCTCACCTTGGTCTTTTGTGGAATCACTGACTCACCAAACCTCAGATGTTTGGTAGTATTGTATTGTTCGGCCTGTATTTGGGATCTCTGGGAGTTAATGATTATGACTCTGTTTTGGACACATTAAACCATAACCAGGTTAATTTGCTGTTTTGAAGCCCATGTTGCCTCACCAGTAAGGCCTTGTAGCTCAGTGGTTAGAGCACTGGTCTTGTAAACCAGGGGTTGTGAGTTCAATTCTCACCTGGGCCTATCAGGGAGTGTTTGACTACCAATCAAGTGCAGAAGGTTGCTAGGACATGTGTGATTTTGGGAATCTGACAGTAAATAGCTATTCATGTGACAGCTCTCGGAAATGAAACAAATTGGAAAGCCGTAACCAGGTTAATTTTCTGTTTTGAAGGTCTTTCTACGAGAGCCGCACGGCCTTGCAGCTCAGTGGTTAGAGCACTGGTCTTGTAAACCAGGGGTCGTGAGTGCAATTCTTTCCTGTGCCTTTCAGGGATTGTTTGAATCCAACAAAGAAGTGCAGATGTTGGGTAGTACGAGTGTGTTTTAGGGTATCCGCGACTTAATACCGACGAATCAGATGACTGTTTATAATGCAAACCAGAACCCGGTTAATTTTCTGTTTTTAAGGTTATGTTACCTCAACAGCCAGGCCTTGTAGCTCAGTGATTAGAGCACTGGTCTAGTAAACCAGGGGTCGTGAGTTTAATTCTCACCTGGGCCTTTCAGGTGTTGTTTGACTACAGCAATGAAGTGCAGAAGTTTGCTAGAACATGTGTAATTTTGGGTATCTGAGAGAAAATACCTATTCATGTGACAGCAATTGTTAATGTAACTTGTTGGAAAGCCGTAACCAGGTTAATTTGCTGTTTTGAAGGTCTTCTTACCAGACCAGAACTAGAGGTAAGATCTTTAGCCCGAGCCCGACCCAGCCTGAAATTCGGGTCGGGCCGGGCCTAAAATGTCAATCATTACGTTCGGATCGGGTCGGGCCGGGCTTCTCTGTCGCTGACTTTTTTTTAAAATAAATATATGTTTATGAAAATGTATACTAAAACAATGTGTGGATACTAAACTAAGGATGGAATACTTGGAAATAAATAATTTGGATAAAACAGAAGGCGGCGCTGTAAGGTAATTGCTATATAACTACTACTACTGAGCAGGAGGCGGCGACGCCGGCGAGGCGCAGAGCAAGAGCACGCTTTGCGCACGGCTTAGTTTGCAGACGTTTCGTGAACGTAATCTTCCCTCCGCGAGTCTACATCTATTTTGACCGGCAGGTATCCCCGATATGGAGCAGCAAGAAATCAAGGATAAACTTAAGACAGGGGAACTGAAAAGGCAAACACGCACCGCCGGGAAGAGTGAAGTGTGGAAAAAGCTTCAAATTGATAGCAACAAATGATACAGAAACTTGTGTTGGCTTCGCTGAATGTAGTCAATGTGGCGCTTTGCTTTCATACGAGAGCAAAAAGCCTGGCACCTCGACGCCGAGCAGGCATTTAAACAGATGTACTAGTGGAAAAACTGATGATCGTCAAACATCTATATTATCATTTGTCCCAAAGACCGCCCCTCTTCGCGCTAAGCAGGCCATCACAGACAAGTGCGTGGACTTTTGCTGTCAGGACCTTAGACCATTTTCAATGAGGGTTTCAATGTACATCTTGTTTTAAAATCTTTCTTTTTTTATAGGACCTACTGTTCACACGGAAATTCTAGTACATTATGGTGACTTTAGATTTCTTTCTTGCCTTTCATTGACTGTCCAAATTGTTTTGGTTTGATGTTCGCCAACACGTGCTGCTTATTAATACGCAGATGAGTTGCTTTCCATTGCCAAATATGGGGTGAAATAGGCGGACTTGGGGCGGGGAACAGCGTGGAATCTGCTGCGCACACCGGTTGGGATCGTGCGGCATTTATAAAGGGAATTTGCGTGCAGATATGCGTATGTGTGTATACGCATGGTTTTATAAATCTCAATTTTTTTCTGCGTACGTAAGTTTTGAGTTTCGTTCGTACGTAGTTTTCTGCACAGGTTTTCACGCACAGTTTTATAAATGAGGCCCAAGTACTCAAACCACTGAGCTACAAGGGTTTGGTGTTGAAGAAACGTAACTTTAAAAGCAGTAAGTTAACTTGGTTCTGGCTTGCTTGATTGAAGAGTCTGATTAGTAGGTATTAAGTCACACATAGCCCAAAACACAGTAGTACGACCCAACATCTGCACTTCATTGTTGTAGTCAAACAACGCCTGAAAGGCCCAGGTGAGAATTGAACTCACGACTCCTGGTTTACAAGACCAGTGCTCTAAACACTGAGCTACAAGACCTGACTGTTGAGGTAACATAACTTTAAAAACAGCAAATTAACCGGGTTCTGGCTTGCATGAAACACAGTCATCTGATGAGTAGGTATTAAGTCGCAGATACCCTAAAAGACAGTAGTATGACCCAACATTTGAACTTCATTGTTGGATTCAAACAGTTCTTAACAGACCCAGGTGAGAATTGAACTCACTACCCCTGGTTTACAAAACCAGTGCTCTAACCACTGACCTACAACAGCTTGCTGTTTAAGAAATGTAACTTTTAAAGCAGTAAGTTAACCCGGTTCTGGCTTGCATTATTGAGGAGTCTGATTAGTTGGTATTAAGTCACACATACCCCAAAGCACAGTAGTACTACCCAACATCTGCACTTCATTGTTATAGTCAAACAACATCTGAAAGGCCCAGGTGAGAATTGAACTCCCGACCCCTGGTTGACGAGACCAGTGCTCTAAACACTGAGCTACAAGGCCTGGCTGCTAAGATAACATAACCTTAAAAACAGCAAATTAACCGGGTTCTGGCTTGCATTAAACAGTCATCTGATTAGTAGGTATTAAGTCGCAGATACCCTAAAAGACAGTAGTATGACCCAACATCTGCACTTCATTGTTGTATTCAAACAATATCTGAAAGGCCCAGATGAGAATTGAGCTCACAACTCCTGGTTTACTATACCAGTACTCTAACCACTGAGCTACAAAGGTTAACTGTTAAAGAAACGTAACTTTTAAAGCAATAAGTTAACCTGGTTCTGGCTTGCATGATTGAGAAGTCTGATTAGTAGGTATTAAGTCACACATAGCCCAAAACACAGTAGTACTACCGAACATCTGCACTTCATTGTTGGATTCAAACAATTGCTAATAGGCCCAGGTGAGAATTGAACTCACAACCCCTGGTTTACAAGACCAGTGCTCTAAACACTGAGCTACAAGGCCTGGCTGTTGATGTAACATAACCTTAAAAACAGCAAATTAACCGGGTTCTGGCTTGCATGAAACAGTCATTTGATTAGTAGGTATTAAGTCACAGATACCCTAAAACACATCAGGATGACCCAAAATCTGCACTTCATTGTTGTATTCAAACAATCCTTGATAGGCCCAGGTGAGAATTGAACTCACGACTCCTGGTTTACTAGACCAGTGCTCTAACCACTGAACTCCAAAGCCTGGCTGCGAAGGTAACATAACCTTAAAAACAGCAAATTAACCGGGTTCTGGCTTGCATGAAAAACAGTCATCTGATTAGTAGGTATTAAGTCGCGGATACCCTGAAACACAGTAGTACTACCCAACATTTGAACTTCATTGTTGGATTCAAACAGTTCTTGACAGGCCCAGGTGAGAATTGAACTTACTCCCCCTGGTTTACAAAACCAGTGCTTTAACCACTGTGCGACAACGGCTTGCCGGGGAAGAAACGTAACTTTTAAAGCAGTAAGTTAACCTGGTTCTGGCTTGCATGATTGAGGAGTGATGAGTTGGTATTAAGTCACACATACCCCAAAACACAGTAGTACTACCCAACATCTGCACTTCATTGTTGTAGTCAAACAACACCTGAAAGGCCCAGGTGAGAATTGAACTCACGACCCCTGGTTTACTAAAGAGTACTCTCACCACTGAGCTACAAGGCCTGGCTGCTGAGGTAACATAACCTTAAAAACTGCAAATTAACCAGGTTCTGGCTTGCATGAAACAGTCATCTGATTAGTAGGTATTAAGTCGCACATACCCAGAAACAGTAGTACTACACAACATTTGAACTTCATTGCTGTATTCAAACAATCCCTGATAGGCCCAGGTGAGAATTGCAACTTTGCAGGCTTTCGCCCGAGTACAAATTGGTGCAAACTAGGTTGATTGTGGGTCCCATGTTGGTTTGATTTAAGAAATCCATCACCTTGGCTAAGACCGTTTCTCTTTTCTTCTTTTCTTCTCCTTTGATTATTTTTATTATTTTAGTTCTCGTTTCATTTCCTATCATAGTAGTTAGTTTTGCTTCTTTAAATTCTAAGTAGATTATCCCACCTAGGTTAGAGAATATACGTGCACAAAACTCAAAACCTGGTTGACTGTGTGTGTGTTTCATCAATTTATAGTGACCTCTAAGCTGAACAAAGAACTCACAAAATTGTAGTAAGGGCACAACCGTCATTTTAATGACTGATTCAACGAGGTTCTCATCTGTTATCCTGATAAAATTATCAAAAAGAGATGTGGTGCTCCGCAGTCAAGCTCAACTTAATTTGAACATTAAGTTTGAGTCTCCTTCAATTACTGAGCCAATTGATTATTAATTTAATAATTAACAATTATTGATTTAATAAATAATTGGACCGATTTCCCTTACAACACAGTAGTACTTCCCAACATCTTCACTTTATTGCTGTATTCAAACAATCCATGAAAGGCCCAGGTGAGAATTGAACTCACGACCCCTGGTTTACAAGACCAGTACTCTAACCACTGAGCTACAAGGACTGGCTGTTGAGGTAACATAACCTTAAAAACAGCAAAATAACCGGGTTCTGGCTTGCATTAAAAACAGTCATCTGATTAGTAGGTGTTAAGTCGCAGATACCCTAAAAAACATCAGTATGACCCAACATCTGCACGTCATTTTTGTATTCAAACAATCCCTGATAGGCCCAGGTGAGAATTGAACTCACGATCCCTGGTTTACTAGACCAGTACTCTAACCACTGCGCTACAAGGCCTGGCTGTTGAGGTAACATAACCTTAAAAACAGCAAATTAACCGGGTTCTGGTTTGCGTTCTAAATGGTCATCTGATTAGTAGGTATTAAGTCGCGGATACCCTAAAAACCATCAGTATGACCCAACATCTGCACTTCATTGTTGTATTCAAACAAACCCTGATAGGGCCCAGGTGAGAATTGAACTCACGATCCCTGGTTTACTAGACCAGTACTCTAACCACTGCGCTACAAGGCCTGGCTGTTGAGGTAACATAACCTTAAAAACAGCAAATTAACCGGGTTCTGGCTTGCATTAAACACAGTCATCTGATTAGTAGGTGTTATGTCATGGATACCTTGAAACACAGTAGTACCACCCAACATCTAAACTTCATTGTTGGTTTCAAACAGTTCTGGAAAGGTCCAGGTGAGAATTGAACTTCTAACCCTTGGTTCACAAGACCAGTTCTCTAACCACTGAGCTCCAAGGTCTGGGTGTTGAGGTAACATAACCTTAAAAACAGCAAATTAACCGAGTTCTGGTTTGCATTATAAACAGTCATCTGATTAGTTGGTATTAAGTCGCGGATACCCTAAAACACAGTTGCACCACCCAACATCTGTACTTCATTGTTGTAATCAAACTAGCCCTGAAAGGCCCAGGTGAGAATTGAACTCACGACCCCTGGTTTACTCAACCAGTGTACTACCCACTGAGCTACAAGCCCTGCTTGCTAATGTAACAAAACCTTAAAAACAGCAAATTAACCGGATTCTGGCTTGCATTAAACCCAGTCCTCTGATTCGTCGGTATAAAATCGTAGATAACCTAAAACACAGTAGTACTTTAAAAATCTGCACTGTATTGCTGTATTCAAACAATACATGAAAGGCCCAGGTGAGAATGGAACTCACGACCCCTGGTTTACTAGACCAGTACTCTAACCACTGAGCTACAAGGGCTGGCTGTTGAGGTAACATAACCTTAAAAACAGCAAATTAACCGGGTTCTGGCTTTCATTAAACACAGTCATCTGATTAGTCGGGATAAAGTCGCAGATACCCTAAAACACAGCAGTACTATGCAACATCTGCACTTCATTGTTGTATTCAAACAATCCCTGATAGTCCTAGGTGAGACTTGAACTCACAACCCCTGGTTTACAACACCAGTACTCTAACCACTGAGCTACAAGGACTGGCTGTTGAGGTAACATAACCTTAAAAACAGAAAATTAACCGGGTTCTGGTTTGCGTTCTAAATGGTCATCTGATTAGTAGGTATTAAGTCGCGGATACCCTAAAAACCATCAGTATGACCCAACATCTGCACTTCATTGTTGTATTCAAACAAACCCTGATAGGGCCCAGGTGAGAATTGAACTCACGATCCCTGGTTTACTAGACCAGTACTCTAACCACTGCGCTACAAGGCCTGGCTGTTGAGGTAACATAACCTTAAAAACAGCAAATTAACCGGGTTCTGGCTTGCATTAAACACAGTCATCTGATTAGTAGGTGTTATGTCATGGATACCTTGAAACACAGTAGTACCACCCAACATCTAAACTTCATTGTTGGTTTCAAACAGTTCTGGAAAGGTCCAGGTGAGAATTGAACTTCTAACCCTTGGTTCACAAGACCAGTTCTCTAACCACTGAGCTCCAAGGTCTGGGTGTTGAGGTAACATAACCTTAAAAACAGCAAATTAACCGAGTTCTGGTTTGCATTATAAACAGTCATCTGATTAGTTGGTATTAAGTCGCGGATACCCTAAAACACAGTTGCACCACCCAACATCTGCACTTCATTGTTGTAATCAAACTAGCCCTGAAAGGCCCAGGTGAGAATTGAACTCACGACCCCTGGTTTACTCAACCAGTGTACTACCCACTGAGCTACAAGCCCTGCTTGCTAATGTAACAAAACCTTAAAAACAGCAAATTAACCGGATTCTGGCTTGCATTAAACCCAGTCCTCTGATTCGTCGGTATAAAATCGTAGATAACCTAAAACACAGTAGTACTTTAAAAATCTGCACTGTATTGCTGTATTCAAACAATACATGAAAGGCCCAGGTGAGAATGGAACTCACGACCCCTGGTTTACTAGACCAGTACTCTAACCACTGAGCTACAAGGGCTGGCTGTTGAGGTAACATAACCTTAAAAACAGCAAATTAACCGGGTTCTGGCTTTCATTAAACACAGTCATCTGATGAGTCTGGATAAAGTCGCAGATACCCTAAAACACAATAGTACTATGCAACATCTGCACTTCATTGATGTATTCAAACAATCCCTGATAGGCCTAGGTGAGACTTGAACTCACAACCCCTGGTTTACAAGACCAGTACTCTAACCACTGAGCTACAAGGCCTGGATGTTGAGGTAACATAACCTTAAAAACAGCAAAATAACCGGGTTCTGGCTTGCATTAAAAACAGTCATCTGATTAGTAGGTGTTAAGTCGCAGATACCCTAAAAAACATCAGTATGACCCAACATCTGCACGTCATTTTTGTATTCAAACAATCCCTGATAGGCCCAGGTGAGAATTGAACTCACGACCCCTGCTTTACTAGACAAGTACTCTAACCACTGAGCTACAAGGCCTGGCTGTTGAGGTAACATAACCTTAAAAACAGAAAATTAACCGGGTTCTGGCTTGCATTAATCACAGTCATCTGATTAGTCGGTATGAAGTCGCAGATACCCTAAAAAACATCAGTATGACCCAACATCTGCACTTCAATGCTGTATTCAAAAAACCTCTGCTAGGCCCAGGTGAGAATTGAACTCACCACCCCCGGTTTACTAGACCAGTAGTCTAACCACTGAGCTATAAGGCCTGGCTGTTGAGGTAACATAACCTTAAAAACAGCAAATTAACCGGGTTCTGGCTTGCATTAAACAGTCATCTGATTAGTAGGTATTAAGTCGCAGATACCCTAAAAAACATCAGTATGACCCAACATCTGCACTTCAATGCTGTATTCAAAAAAATCTCTGATAGGCCCAGGTGAGAATTGAACTCACGACCCCAGGTTTACGAGACCAGTGCTCTAACCACTGAGCTACAAAGCCTGGCTGCTTAGGTAACATAACCTAAAAACAGCAAATTAACCGAGTTCTGGTTTGCATTATAAACAGTCATCTGATTAATAGGTATTAAGTCGCGGATACCCTAAAACACAGTTGTACCAACCAACATCTGCACTTCATTGTTGTAATCAAACAATCCCTGAAAGGCCCAGGTGAAAATTGAAGTCACAACCCCTGGTTTACTAGACCAGTGCTCTAACCACTGAGCTACAAGGCCTGCCTGGTAAGCTAACAAAACGTTAAAAACAGCAAATTAACCGGGTTCTGGTTTGCATGGTTTACGAGACCAGTGCTCTAACCACTGAGCTACAAGGCCTGGCTGCATTGGTAACATAACTTTAAAAACAGCAAATTACCCGGGTACTGATTTGCATGAAAAAGTCATCTGATTAGTAGGTATTAAGTCACAGATAACCTGAAAAACATCAGTATGACCCAACATCTGCACTTCATTGTTGGATTCAGACAGATCTTGACAGGCTCAGGTGAGAATTGAACTCACTACCCCTGGTTTACAAAACCAGTGCTCTAACCACTGAGCTACAACACCTGGCTGTTAAAGTAACATAACCTTAAAAACAGCAAATTAACCGGGTTCTGGTTTGCATTAAACACAATCATCTGATTCGTCGGTATTATGTCGCGGATCCACAAAAACACAGTAGTCCTACCCAACATCTGTAATTCGTTTTTGAAGTCAAACAACACCTGAAAGGCCAAGGTGAGAATTGAACTCACGACTCCTGGTTTACAAGAGCAGTGCTCTAACCACTGAGCTACAAGGCCTGGCTGTTGAGGTAACATAACCTTAAAAACAGCAAATTAACCGGGTTCTGGCTTGCATTAAACACAGTCATCTGATGAGTCTGGATAAAGTCGCAGATACCCTAAAACACAATAGTACTATGCAACATCTGCACTTCATTGATGTATTCAAACAATCCCTGATAGGCCTAGGTGAGACTTGAACTCACAACCCCTGGTTTACAAGACCAGTACTCTAACCACTGAGCTACAAGGCCTGGCTGTTGAGGTAACATAACCTTAAAAACAGCAAATTAACCGAGTTCTGGTTGCATTATAAACAGTCATCTGATTAATAGGTATTAAGTCGCGGATACCCTAAAACACAGTTGTACCAACCAACATCTGCACTTCATTGTTGTAATCAAACAATCCCTGAAAGGCCCAGGTGAAAATTGAAGTCACAACCCCTGGTTTACTAGACCAGTGCTCTAACCACTGAGCTACAAGGCCTGCCTGGTAATGTAACAAAACGTTAAAAACAGCAAATTAACCGGGTTCTGGTTTGCATTATACACAGTCATCCGATTAGTCGGGATAAAGTCGCAGAGACCCTAAAACACAGTAGTACTATGCAACATCTGCACTTCATTTCTGTATTCAAACAATCCCTGATAGTCCAAGGTGAGAATTGAACTCACGACCCCTGGTTTACGAGACCAGTGCTCTAACCACTGAGCTACAAAGCCTGGCTGCTTAGGTAACAAAACGTTAAAAACAGCAAATTAACCGGGTTCTGGTTTGCATGGTTTACGAGACCAGTGCTCTAACCACTGAGCTACAAGGCCTGGCTGCATTGGTAACATAACTTTAAAAACAGCAAATTACCCGGGTACTGATTTGCATGAAACAGTCATCTGATTAGTAGGTATTAAGTCACAGATAACCTGAAAAACATCAGTATGACCCAACATCTGCACTTCATTGTTGGATTCAGACAGATCTTGACAGGCTCAGGTGAGAATTGAACTCACTACCCCTGGTTTACAAAACCAGTGCTCTAACCACTGAGCTACAACACCTGGCTGTTAAAGTAACATAACCTTAAAAACAGCAAATTAACCGGGTTCTGGTTTGCATTAAACACAATCATCTGATTCGTCGGTATTATGTCGCGGATCCACTAAAACACAGTAGTCCTACCCAACATCTGTAATTCGTTGTTGAAGTCAAACAACACCTGAAAGGCCAAGGTGAGAATTGAACTCACGACTCCTGGTTTACAAGAGCAGTGCTCTAACCACTGAGCTACAAGGACTGGCTGTTGAGGTAACATAACCTTAAAAACAGCAAATTAACCGGGTTCTGGCTTGCATTAAACACAGTCATCTGATGAGTCTGGATAAAGTCGCAGATACCCTAAAACACAATAGTACTATGCAACATCTGCACTTCATTGATGTATTCAAACAATCCCTGATAGGCCTAGGTGAGACTTGAACTCACAACCCCTGGTTTACAAGACCAGTACTCTAACCACTGAGCTACAAGGCCTGGATGTTGAGGTAACATAACCTTAAAAACAGCAAAATAACCGGGTTCTGGCTTGCATTAAAAACAGTCATCTGATTAGTAGGTGTTAAGTCGCAGATACCCTAAAAAACATCAGTATGACCCAACATCTGCACGTCATTTTTGTATTCAAACAATCCCTGATAGGCCCAGGTGAGAATTGAACTCACGACCCCTGCTTTACTAGACAAGTACTCTAACCACTGAGCTACAAGGCCTGGCTGTTGAGGTAACATAACCTTAAAAACAGAAAATTAACCGGGTTCTGGCTTGCATTAATCACAGTCATCTGATTAGTCGGTATGAAGTCGCAGATACCCTAAAAAACATCAGTATGACCCAACATCTGCACTTCAATGCTGTATTCAAAAAACCTCTGCTAGGCCCAGGTGAGAATTGAACTCACCACCCCCGGTTTACTAGACCAGTAGTCTAACCACTGAGCTATAAGGCCTGGCTGTTGAGGTAACATAACCTTAAAAACAGCAAATTAACCGGGTTCTGGCTTGCATTAAACAGTCATCTGATTAGTAGGTATTAAGTCGCAGATACCCTAAAAAACATCAGTATGACCCAACATCTGCACTTCAATGCTGTATTCAAAAAAATCTCTGATAGGCCCAGGTGAGAATTGAACTCACGACCCCAGGTTTACGAGACCAGTGCTCTAACCACTGAGCTACAAAGCCTGGCTGCTTAGGTAACATAACCTAAAAACAGCAAATTAACCGAGTTCTGGTTTGCATTATAAACAGTCATCTGATTAATAGGTATTAAGTCGCGGATACCCTAAAACACAGTTGTACCAACCAACATCTGCACTTCATTGTTGTAATCAAACAATCCCTGAAAGGCCCAGGTGAAAATTGAAGTCACAACCCCTGGTTTACTAGACCAGTGCTCTAACCACTGAGCTACAAGGCCTGCCTGGTAAGCTAACAAAACGTTAAAAACAGCAAATTAACCGGGTTCTGGTTTGCATGGTTTACGAGACCAGTGCTCTAACCACTGAGCTACAAGGCCTGGCTGCATTGGTAACATAACTTTAAAAACAGCAAATTACCCGGGTACTGATTTGCATGAAACAGTCATCTGATTAGTAGGTATTAAGTCACAGATAACCTGAAAAACATCAGTATGACCCAACATCGGCACTTCATTGTTGGATTCAGACAGATCTTGACAGGCTCAGGTGAGAATTGAACTCACTACCCCTGGTTTACAAAACCAGTGCTCTAACCACTGAGCTACAACACCTGGCTGTTAAAGTAACATAACCTTAAAAACAGCAAATTAACCGGGTTCTGGTTTGCATTAAACACAATCATCTGATTCGTCGGTATTATGTCGCGGATCCACTAAAACACAGTAGTCCTACCCAACATCTGTAATTCGTTGTTGAAGTCAAACAACACCTGAAAGGCCAAGGTGAGAATTGAACTCACGACTCCTGGTTTACAAGAGCAGTGCTCTAACCACTGAGCTACAAGGCCTGGCTGTTGAGGTAACATAACCTTAAAAACAGCAAATTAACCGGGTTCTGGCTTGCATTAAACACAGTCATCTGATGAGTCTGGATAAAGTCGCAGATACCCTAAAACACAATAGTACTATGCAACATCTGCACTTCATTGATGTATTCAAACAATCCCTGATAGGCCTAGGTGAGACTTGAACTCACAACCCCTGGTTTACAAGACCAGTACTCTAACCACTGAGCTACAAGGCCTGGATGTTGAGGTAACATAACCTTAAAAACAGCAAAATAACCGGGTTCTGGCTTGCATTAAAAACAGTCATCTGATTAGTAGGTGTTAAGTCGCAGATACCCTAAAAAACATCAGTATGACCCAACATCTGCACGTCATTTTTGTATTCAAACAATCCCTGATAGGCCCAGGTGAGAATTGAACTCACGACCCCTGCTTTACTATACAAGTACTCTAACCACTGAGCTACAAGGCCTGGCTGTTGAGGTAACATAACCTTAAAAACAGAAAATTAACCGGGTTCTGGCTTGCATTAATCACAGTCATCTGATTAGTCGGTATGAATTCGCAGATACCCTAAAAAACATCAGTATGACCCAACATCTGCACTTCAATGCTGTATTCAAAAAACCTCTGCTAGGCCCAGGTGAGAATTGAACTCACCACCCCCGGTTTACTAGACCAGTAGTCTAACCACTGAGCTATAAGGCCTGGCTGTTGAGGTAACATAACCTTAAAAACAGCAAATTAACCGGGTTCTGGCTTGCATTAAACAGTCATCTGATTAGTAGGTATTAAGTCGCAGACACCCTAAAAAACATCAGTATGACCCAACATCTGCACTTCAATGCTGTATTCAAAAAAATCTCTGATAGGCCCAGGTGAGAATTGAACTCACGACCCCAGGTTTACGAGACCAGTGCTCTAACCACTGAGCTACAAAGCCTGGCTGCTTAGGTAACATAACCTAAAAAACAGCAAATTAACCGAGTTCTGGTTTGCATTATAAACAGTCATCTGATTAATAGGTATTAAGTCGCGGATACCCTAAAATACAGTTGTACCAACCAACATCTGCACTTCATTGTTGTAATCAAACAATCCCTGAAAGGCCCAGGCGAGAATTGAAGTCACAACCCCTGGTTTACTAAACCAGTGCTCTAACCACTGAGCTACAAGGCCTGCCTGGTAATGTAACAAAACGTTAAAAACAGCAAATTAACCGGGTTCTGGTTTGCATTATACACAGTCATCCGATTAGTCGGGATAAAGTCGCAGAGACCCTAAAACACAGTAGTACTATGCAACATCTGCACTTCATTTCTGTATTCAAACAATCCCTGATAGGCCCAGGTGAGAATTGAACTCACGACCCCTGGTTTACGAGACCAGTGCTCTAACCACTGAGCTACAAAGCCTGGCTGATTAGGTAACATAACCTAAAAAACAGCAAATTAACCGAGTTCTGGTTTGCATTATAAACAGTCATCTGATTAATAGGTATTAAGTCGCGGATACCCTAAAACACAGTTGTACCAACCAACATCTGCACTTCATTGTTGTAATCAAACAATCCCTGAAAGGCCCAGGTGAAAATTGAAGTCACAACCCCTGGTTTACTAGACCAGTGCTCTAAACACTGAGCTACAAGGCCTGCCTGGTAAGGTAACAAAACGTTAAAAACAGCAAATTAACCGGGTTCTGGTTTGCATTAAACACAGTCATCTGATGAGTCGGGATAAAGTCGCAGAGACCCTAAAACACATTAGTACTATGCAACACCTGCACTTCATTAATGTATTCAAACAATCACTGAAAGGCCTAGGTGAGAATTGAACTCACGACCCCCGGCTTACAAGACCAGTGTTCTAACCACTGAGCTACAAGGCCTGGCTGTTGAAGTAACATAACCTTAAAAATAGGAAATTAACCGGGTTCTGGCTTGCATTAAACAGTCATCTGATGAGTAGGTATTCAGTCGCAGATACCCTCAAAAACATCATTATGACCCAACATCTGCACGTTGTTTTTGTATTCAAACAATCCCTGATAGGCCCAGGTGAGAATTGAACTCACGACCCCCGGTTTACAAGACCAGTGTTCTAACCACTGAGCTACAAGGCCTGCTTGCAAAGGTAACATAACCTTAAAAACAGCAAATTAACCGGGTTCTGGCTTGCATTAAACAGTTATCTGATTCGTAGGTATAAAATCGAAGATACCCCAAAACACAGTAGTACTTCCCAACATCTGCACTTTATTGCTGTCTTCAAACAATCGATGAAAGGCCCAGGTGATAATTGAACTCACGACCCCTGGTTTACTAGTTCTGGTTCTGGTTTGCCTTCTAAACAGTCATCTGATTAGTAGGTATTAAGTCACAGATACCCTTGAACACAATAGTACGACCCAACATCTGCACTTCATTGCTGTATTCAAACAATCCCTGATAGGCCCAGGTGAGAATTGAACTCACGACACCTGGTTTAATAGACCAGTACTCTAACCACTAGCTACAAGGCCTGGCTGTTGACGTAACATAACCTTAAAAACAGCAAATTAACCGGGTTCTGGCTTGCATTAAACACAGTCATCTGATTTGTAGGTGTTAAGTCGCAAACACCCTAAAAAACGTCAGTATGACCCAACATCTGCACTTCATTGTTGTATTCAAACAATCCCTGATAGGCCCAGGTAAGAATTGAACTCACAACCCCTGGTTTACTAGACCAGTACTCTAACCACTGAGCTACAAGGCCTGGCTGTTGATGTAACATAATCTTAAAAACAGCAAATTAACCGGGTTCTGGTTTGCATTCCAAACAGTCATCTGATTAGTAGGTATTAAGTCGCAGATACCCTAAAAAATATCAGTATGACCCAACATCTGCACTTCAATGTTGTATTCAAACAATCTCTGATAGGCCCAGGTGAGAATTGAAGTCACGACCCCGGGTTTACGAGACCAGTGCTCTAACCACTGAGCTACAAAGCCTGGCTGCTTAAGTAACATAACCTAAAAAACAGCAAATTAACCGAGTTCTGGTTTGCATTAAACAGTCATCTGATTTGTAGGTGTTAAGTCGCAAACACCCTAAAAAATGTCAGTATGACCCAAACATCTGCACTTCATTGTTGTATTAAAACAATCCCTGATAGGCCCAGGTAAGAATTGAACTCACGACCACTGGTTTACAAGACCAGTGCTCTAACCACTGAGCTACAAGGCCTGCTTGCAAAGGTAACATAACCTTAAAAACAGCAAATTAACTGGATTCTGGCTTGCATTAAACAGTTATCTGATTCGTAGGTATAAAATCGTAGATACCCCAAAACACAGTAGTACTTCCCAACATCTGCACTTTATTGCTGTATTCAAACAATCCATGATAGGCCCAGGTGAGAATTGAACTCACGACACCTGGTTTACTAGACCAGTACTCTAACCACTGAGCTACAAGGCCTGGCTGTTGATGTAACATAACCTTAAAAACAGCAAATTAACCGGGTTCTGGTTTGCATTGCAAACAGTCATCTGATGAGTAGGTATTAAGTCGCGGATACGCTAAAACACAATAGTACGACCCAACATCTGCACTTCATTGCTGTATTCAAACAATCCCTGATAGGCCCAGGTGAGAATTGAACTCACTACCCCTGGTTTACAAGACCAGTACTCTAACCACTGAGCTACAAGGCCTGGCTGTTGATGTAACATAACCCTAAAAACAGCAAATTAACCTGGTTGTGGCTTGCATTAAACAGTCATCTGATTAGTAGGTGTTAAGTCGCAGATACCCTAAAAAACATCAGTATGACCCAACATCTGCACTTCATTGTTATATTCAAACAAACCCTGATAGGCCCAGGTGAGAATTGAACTCACGACCCCTGGTTTACTAGACCAGTACTCTAGCCACTGAGCTATAAGGCCTGGCTGTTGAGGTAACATAACCTTAAAAACAGCAAATTAACCGGGTTCTGGCTTGCATTAAACAGTCATCTGATTAGTAGGTATTAAGTCGCAGATACCCTAAAAAACATCAGTATGACCCAACATCTGCACTTCAATGCTGTATTCAAACTATCTCTGATAGGCCCAGGTGAGAATTGAACTCACGACCCCTGGTTTACGAGACCAGTGCTCTAACCACTGAGCTACAAAGCCTGGCTGCTTAAGTAACATAACCTAAAAAACAGCAAATTAACCGAGTTCTGGTTTGCATTATAAACCGTCATCTGATTAATAGGTATTAAGTCGCGGATACCCTTAAACACAGTTGTACCAACCAACATCTGCACTTCATTGTTGTAATCAAACAATCCCTGAAAGGCCCAGGTGAGAATTGAAGTCACAACCCCTGGTTTACTAGACCAGTGCTCTAACCACTGAGCTACAAGGCCTGCCTGGTAAGGTAACAAAACGTTAAAAACAGCAAATTAACCGGGTTCTGGTTTGCATTATAAACAGTCATCTGATTAGTAGGTATTAAGTCACAGATACCCTTGAACACAATAGTACGACCCAACATCTGCACTTCATTGCTGTATTCAAACAATCCCTGATAGGCCCAGGTGAGAATTGAACTCACGACACCTGGTTTAATAGACCAGTACTCTAACCACTAGCTACAAGGCCTGGCTGTTGACGTAACATAACCTTAAAAACAGCAAATTAACCGGGTTCTGGCTTGCATTAAACACAGTCATCTGATTTGTAGGTGTTAAGTCGCAAACACCCTAAAAAACGTCAGTATGACCCAACATCTGCACTTCATTGTTGTATTCAAACAATCCCTGATAGGCCCAGGTAAGAATTGAACTCACGACCCCTGGTTTACAAGACCAGTGCTCTAACCACTGAGCTACAAGGCTTGCTTGCAAAGGTAAAATAACCTAAAAACAGCAAATTAACCGGATTCTGGCTTGCATTAAACAGTTATCTGATTCGTAGGTATAAAATCGTAGATACCCCAAAACACAGTAGTACTTCCCAACATCTGCACTTTATTGCTGTATTCAAACAATCCATGAAAGGCCCAGGTGAGAATTGAACTCACGACCCCTGGTTTACTAGACCAGTACTCTAACCACTGAGCTACAAGGCCTGGCTGTTGATATAACATAACCTTAAAAACAGCAAATTAACCGGGTTCTGGTTTGCATTCCAAACAGTCATCTGATTAGTAGGTATTAAGTCGCGGATACGCTAAAACACAATAGTACGACCCAACATCTGCACTTCATTGCTGTATTCAAACAATCCCTGATAGGCCCAGGTGAGAATTGAACTCACTACCCCTGGTTTACTAGACCAGTACTCTAACCACTGAGAGGCCTGGCTGTTGATGTAACATAACCTTAAAAACAGCAAATTAACCTGGTCCTGGCTTGCATTAAACAGTCATCTGATTCGTAGGTGTTAAGTCGCAGATACCCTAAAAAAACATCAGTATGGCCCAACATCTGCACTTCATTGTTATATTCAAACAATCCCTGATAGGCCCAGGTGAGAATTGAACTCACGACCCCTGGTTTACTAGACCAGTACTCTAACCACTGAGCTATAAGTCCTGGCTGTTGAGGTAACATAACCTTAAAAACAGCAAATTAACCGGGTTCTGGCTTGCATTAAACAGTCATCTGATTAGTAGGTATTAAGTCGCAGATACCCTAAAAAACATCAGTATGACCCAACATCTGCACTTCATTGTTATATTCAAACAATCCCTGATAGGCCCAGGTGAGAATTGAACTCACGACCCCTGGTTTACAGGACCAGTGCTCTAACCACTGAGCTACAAGGCCTGCTTGCAAAGGTAAGATAACCTTAAAAACAGCAAATTAGCCGGATTCTGGCTTGCATTAAACCGTTATCTGATTCGTAGGTATAAAATCGTAGATACCCCAAAACACAGTAGTACTTCCCAACATCTGCACTTTATTGCTGTATTCAAACAATCCATGAAAGGCCCAGGTGAGAATTGAACTCACGACCCCTGGTACTAGACCAGTACTCTAACCACTGAGCTACAAGGCCTGCCTGGTAAGATAACAAAACGTTAAAAACAGCAAATTAACCGGGTTCTGGTTTGCATTAAATACAGTCATCTGATTAGTCGGGATAAAGTCGCAGAGACCCTAAAACACAGTAGAACTATGCAACACCTGCACTTCATTGATGTATTCAAACAATCACTGATAGGCCTAGGTGAGAATTGAACTCTCAACCCCTGGTTTACAAGAACAGTGCTCTAACCACTGAGCTACAAGTCCTGGCTGTTGAAGTAACATAACCTTAAAAACAGCAAATTAACCGGGTTCTGGCTTGCATTAAACAGTCATCTGATTAGTAGGTGTTAATTCGCAGATACCCTAAAAAACAATAGTATGACCAAACATCTGCACTTCATTGTTATATTCAAACAATCCCTTATAGGCCCAGGTGAGAATTGAACTCACTACCCCTGGTTTACTAGACCAGTACTCTAACCACTGAGCTACAAGGACTGGCTGTTGAGGTAACATAACCTTAAAAACAGCAAATTAACCGGGTTCTGGCTTGCATTAAACAGTCATCTGATTAGTAGGTATTAAGTCGCAGATACCCTAAAAAATATCAGTATGCCCAACATCTGCACTTCAATGTTGTATTCAAACAATCTCTGATAGGCCCAGGTGAGAATTGAACTCACGACCCCTGGTTTACGAGACCAGTGCTCTAACCACTGAGCTACAAAGCCTGGCTGCTTAAGTAACATAACCTAAAAAACAGCAAATTAACCGGGTTCTGGCTTGCATTAAACAGTCATCTGATTTGTAGGTGTTAAGTCGCAAACACCCTAAAAAATGTCAGTATGACCCAACATCTGCACTTCATTGTTGTATTCAAACAATCCCTGATAGGCCCAGGTAAGAATTGAACTCACGACCCCTGGTTTACAAGACCAGTGCTCTAACCACTGAGCTACAAGGCCTGCTTGCAAAACTAACATAACCTTAAAAACAGCAAATTAACCGGATTCTGGCTTGCATTAAACAGTTATCTGATTCGTAGGTATAAAATCGTAGATACCCCAAAACACAGTAGTACTTCCCAACATCTGCACTTTATTGCTGTATTAAAACAATCCATGATAGGCCCAGGTGAGAATTGAACTCACGACCCCTGGTTTACTAGACCAGTACTCTAACCACTGAGCTACAAGGCCTGGCTGTTGATGTAACATAACCTTAAAAACAGCAAATTAACCGGGTTCTGGTTTGCATAGGAAACAGTCATCTGATTAGTAGGTATTAAGTCGCAGATACCCTAAAAAATATCAGTATGACCCAACATCTGCACTTCAATGTTGTATTCAAACAATCTCTGATAGGCCCAGGTGAGAATTGAACTGACGACCCCTGGTTTACGAGACCAGTGCTCTAACCACTGAGCTACAAAGCCTGGCTGCTTAAGTAACATAACCTAAAAAACAGCAAATTAACCGAGTTCTGGTTTGCATTATACACCGTCATCTGACTAATAGGTATTAAGTCACGGATACCCTTAAACACAGTTGTACCAACCAACATCTGCACTTCATTGTTGTAATCAAACAATCCCTGAAAGGCCCAGGTGAGAATTGAAGTCACAACCCCTGGTTTACTAGACCAGTGCTCTAACCACTGAGCTACAAGGCCTGCCTGGTAAGGTAACAAAACGTTAAAAACAGCAAATTAACCGGGTTCTGGTTTGCATTATAAACAGTCATCTGATTAGTAGGTATTAAGTCACAGATACCCTTGAACACAATAGTACGACCCAACATCTGCATTTCATTGCTGTATTCAAACGACCCCTGATAGGCCCAGGTGAGAATTGAACTCACGACACCTGGTTTAATAGACCAGTACTCTAACCACTAGCTACAAGGCCTGGCTGTTGACGTAACATAACCTTAAAAACAGCAAATTAACCGGGTTCTGGCTTGCATTAAACACAGTCATCTGATTTGTAGGTGTTAAGTCGCAAACACCCTAAAAAACGTCAGTATGACCCAACATCTGCACTTCATTGTTGTATTCAAACAATCCCTGATAGGCCCAGGTAAGAATTGAACTCACGACCCCTGGTTTACAAGACCAGTGCTCTAACCACTAAGCTACAAGGCTTGCTTGCAAAGGTAAAATAACCTAAAAACAGCAAATTAACCGGATTCTGGCTTGCATTAAACAGTTATCTGATTCGTAGGTATAAAATCGTAGATACCCCAAAACACAGTAGTACTTCCCAACATCTGCACTTTATTGCTGTATTCAAACAATCCATGAAAGGCCCAGGTGAGAATTGAACTCACGACCCCTGGTTTACTAGACCAGTACTCTAACCACTGAGCTACAAGGCCTGGCTGTTGATATAACATAACCTTAAAAACAGCAAATTAACCGGGTTCTGGTTTGCATTCCAAACAGTCATCTGATTAGTAGGTATTAAGTCGCGGATACGCTAAAACACAATAGTACGACCCAACATCTGCACTTCATTGCTGTATTCAAACAATCCCTGATAGGCCCAGGTGAGAATTGAACTCACTACCCCTGGTTTACTAGACCAGTACTCTAACCACTGAGAGGCCTGGCTGTTGATGTAACATAACCTTAAAAACAGCAAATTAACCTGGTCCTGGCTTGCATTAAACAGTCATCTGATTCGTAGGTGTTAAGTCGCAGATACCCTAAAAAAACATCAGTATGGCCCAACATCTGCACTTCATTGTTATATTCAAACAATCCCTGATAGGCCCAGGTGAGAATTGAACTCACGACCCCTGGTTTACTAGACCAGTACTCTAACCACTGAGCTATAAGTCCTGGCTGTTGAGGTAACATAACCTTAAAAACAGCAAATTAACCGGGTTCTGGCTTGCATTAAACAGTCATCTGATTAGTAGGTATTAAGTCGCAGATACCCTAAAAAACATCAGTATGACCCAACATCTGCACTTCATTGTTATATTCAAACAATCCCTGATAGGCCCAGGTGAGAATTGAACTCACGACCCCTGGTTTACAGGACCAGTGCTCTAACCACTGAGCTACAAGGCCTGCTTGCAAAGGTAAGATAACCTTAAAAACAGCAAATTAGCCGGATTCTGGCTTGCATTAAACCGTTATCTGATTCGTAGGTATAAAATCGTAGATACCCCAAAACACAGTAGTACTTCCCAACATCTGCACTTTATTGCTGTATTCAAACAATCCATGAAAGGCCCAGGTGAGAATTGAACTCACGACCCCTGGTACTAGACCAGTACTCTAACCACTGAGCTACAAGGCCTGCCTGGTAAGATAACAAAACGTTAAAAACAGCAAATTAACCGGGTTCTGGTTTGCATTAAATACAGTCATCTGATTAGTCGGGATAAAGTCGCAGAGACCCTAAAACACAGTAGAACTATGCAACACCTGCACTTCATTGATGTATTCAAACAATCACTGATAGGCCTAGGTGAGAATTGAACTCTCAACCCCTGGTTTACAAGAACAGTGCTCTAACCACTGAGCTACAAGTCCTGGCTGTTGAAGTAACATAACCTTAAAAACAGCAAATTAACCGGGTTCTGGCTTGCATTAAACAGTCATCTGATTAGTAGGTGTTAATTCGCAGATACCCTAAAAAACAATAGTATGACCAAACATCTGCACTTCATTGTTATATTCAAACAATCCCTTATAGGCCCAGGTGAGAATTGAACTCACTACCCCTGGTTGACTAGACCAGTACTCTAACCACTGAGCTACAAGGACTGGCTGTTGAGGTAACATAACCTTAAAAACAGCAAATTAACCGGGTTCTGGCTTGCATTAAACAGTCATCTGATTAGTAGGTATTAAGTCGCAGATACCCTAAAAAATATCAGTATGCCCAACATCTGCACTTCAATGTTGTATTCAAACAATCTCTGATAGGCCCAGGTGAGAATTGAACTCACGACCCCTGGTTTACGAGACCAGTGCTCTAACCACTGAGCTACAAAGCCTGGCTGCTTAAGTAACATAACCTAAAAAACAGCAAATTAACCGGGTTCTGGCTTGCATTAAACAGTCATCTGATTTGTAGGTGTTAAGTCGCAAACACCCTAAAAAATGTCAGTATGACCCAACATCTGCACTTCATTGTTGTATTCAAACAATCCCTGATAGGCCCAGGTAAGAATTGAACTCACGACCCCTGGTTTACAAGACCAGTGCTCTAACCACTGAGCTACAAGGCCTGCTTGCAAAACTAACATAACCTTAAAAACAGCAAATTAACCGGATTCTGGCTTGCATTAAACAGTTATCTGATTCGTAGGTATAAAATCGTAGATACCCCAAAACACAGTAGTACTTCCCAACATCTGCACTTTATTGCTGTATTAAAACAATCCATGATAGGCCCAGGTGAGAATTGAACTCACGACCCCTGGTTTACTAGACCAGTACTCTAACCACTGAGCTACAAGGCCTGGCTGTTGATGTAACATAACCTTAAAAACAGCAAATTAACCGGGTTCTGGTTTGCATAGGAAACAGTCATCTGATTAGTAGGTATTAAGTCGCAGATACCCTAAAAAATATCAGTATGACCCAACATCTGCACTTCAATGTTGTATTCAAACAATCTCTGATAGGCCCAGGTGAGAATTGAACTGACGACCCCTGGTTTACGAGACCAGTGCTCTAACCACTGAGCTACAAAGCCTGGCTGCTTAAGTAACATAACCTAAAAAACAGCAAATTAACCGAGTTCTGGTTTGCATTATACACCGTCATCTGACTAATAGGTATTAAGTCACGGATACCCTTAAACACAGTTGTACCAACCAACATCTGCACTTCATTGTTGTAATCAAACAATCCCTGAAAGGCCCAGGTGAGAATTGAAGTCACAACCCCTGGTTTACTAGACCAGTGCTCTAACCACTGAGCTACAAGGCCTGCCTGGTAAGGTAACAAAACGTTAAAAACAGCAAATTAACCGGGTTCTGGTTTGCATTATAAACAGTCATCTGATTAGTAGGTATTAAGTCACAGATACCCTTGAACACAATAGTACGACCCAACATCTGCATTTCATTGCTGTATTCAAACGACCCCTGATAGGCCCAGGTGAGAATTGAACTCACGACACCTGGTTTAATAGACCAGTACTCTAACCACTAGCTACAAGGCCTGGCTGTTGACGTAACATAACCTTAAAAACAGCAAATTAACCGGGTTCTGGCTTGCATTAAACACAGTCATCTGATTTGTAGGTGTTAAGTCGCAAACACCCTAAAAAACGTCAGTATGACCCAACATCTGCACTTCATTGTTGTATTCAAACAATCCCTGATAGGCCCAGGTAAGAATTGAACTCACGACCCCTGGTTTACAAGACCAGTGCTCTAACCACTGAGCTACAAGGCTTGCTTGCAAAGGTAACATAACCTTAAAAACAGCAAATTAACCGGATTCTGGCTTACATTAAAAAGTTATCTGATTCGTAGGTATAAAATCGTAGATACCCCAAAACACAGTAGTACTTCCCAACATCTGCACTTTATTGCTGTATTCAAACAATCCATGAAAAGCCCAGGTGAGAATTGAACTCAAGACCCGTGGTTTACTAGACCAGTACTCTAACCACTGAGCTACAAGGCCTGACTGTTGATGCAACATAACCTTAAAAACAGCAAATTAACCGGGTTCTGGTTTGCATTGCAAACAGTCATCTGATTAGTAGGTATTAAGTCGCGGATACGCTAAAACACAATAGTACGACCCAACATCTGCACTTCATTGCTGTATTCAAACAATCCCTGATAGGCCCAGGTGAGAATTGAACTCACTACCCCTGGTTTACTAGACCAGTACTCTAACCACTGAGCTACAAGGCCTGGCTGTTAAAGTAACATAACCTTAAAAACAGCAAATTAACCGGGTTCTGGCTTGCATTAAACAGTCATCTGATTAGTAGGTATTAAGTCGCAGATACCCTAAAAAACATCGGTATGACCCAACATCTGCACTTCAATGCTGTATTCAAACAATCTCTGATAGGCCCAGGTGAGAATTGAACTCACGACCCCTGGTTTACTTGACCAGTGCTCTAACCACTGCGCTACAAGGCCTGCTTGCAAAGGTAAGATAACCTTAAAAACAGCAAATTAACCGGATTCTGGCTTGCATTAAACAGTTATCTGATTCGTAGGTATAAAATCGTAGATACCCCAAAACACAGTAGTACTTCCCAACATCTGCACTTTATTGCTGTATTCAAACAATCCATGAAAGGCCCAGG
This sequence comes from Festucalex cinctus, assembly GCF_051991245.1. NCBI lineage: Eukaryota > Metazoa > Chordata > Actinopteri > Syngnathiformes > Syngnathidae > Festucalex > Festucalex cinctus. The sequence goes on from NC_135411.1 coordinate 38,277,776, forward strand.
TGAGAATTGAATTCACGACCCCTGGTACTAGACCAGTACTCTAACCACTGAGCTACAAGGCCTGGCTGTTGATGTAACATAACCTTAAAAACAGCAAATTAACCCGGTTCTGGTTTGCATTCCAAACAGTCATCTGATTAGTAGGTATTAAGTCGCGGATACCCTAAAGCACAGTTGTACCAACCAACATCTGCACTTCATTGTTGTAATCAAACAATCCCTGAAAGGCCCAGGTGAGAATTGAAGTCACAGCCCCTGGTTTACTAGACCAGTGCTCTAACCACTGAGCTACAATGCCTGCCTGGTAAGGTAACAAAACGTTAAAAACAGCAAATTAACCGGGTTCTGGTTTGCATTAAATACAGTCATCTGATTAGTCGGGATAAAGTCGCAGAGACCCTAAAACACAGTAGTACTATGCAACACCTGCACTTCATTGATGTATTCAAACAATCACTGATAGGCCTAGGTGAGAATTGAACTCACAACCCCTGGTTTACAAGACCAGTGCTCTAGCCAATGAGCTACAAGGCCTGGCTGTTGAAGTAACATAACCTTAAAAACAGAAAATTAACCGGGTTCTGGCTTGCATTAAACACAGTCATCTGATTAGTAGGTATTCAGTCGCAGATACCCTAAAAATCATCAGTATGACCCAACATCTGCATGTCGTTTTTGTATTCAAACAATCCCTGATAGGCCCAGGTGAGAATTGAACTCACGACCCCTGGTTTACAAGACCAGTGTTCTAACCACTGAGCTACAAGGCCTGCTTGGAAAGGTAACATAACCTTAAAAACAGCAAATTAACCGGGTTCTGGCTTGCATTAAACAGTTATCTGATTCGTAGGTATAAAATCGAAGATACCCCAAAACACATTAGTACTTCCCAACATCTGCACTTTATTGCTGTCTTCAAACAATCGATGAAAGGCCCAGGTGATAATTGAACTCACGACCCCTGGTTTACTAGTTCTGGTTCTGGTTTGCCTTCTAAACAGTCATCTGATTAGTAGGTATTAAGTCACAGATACCCTTGAACACAATAGTACGACCCAACATCTGCACTTCATTGCTGTATTCAAACAATCCCTGATAGGCCCAGGTGAGAATTGAACTCACGACACCTGGTTTAACAGACCGGTACTCTAACCACTAGCTACAAGGCCTGGCTGTTGACGTAACATAACCTTAAAAACAGCAAATTAACCGGCTTCTGGCTTGCATTAAACACAGTCATCTGATTTGTAGGTGTTAAGTCGCAAACACCCTAAAAAACGTCAGTATGACCCAACATCTGCACTTCATTGTTGTATTCAAACAATCCCTGATAGGCCCAGGTAAGAATTGAACTCACGACCCCTGGTTTACAAGACCAGTGCTCTAACCACTGAGCTACAAGGCTTGCTTGCAAAGGTAACATAACCTTAAAAACAGCAAATTAACCGGATTCTGGCTTACATTAAACAGTTATCTGATTCGTAGGTATAAAATCGTAGATACCCCAAAACACAGTAGTACTTCCCAACATCTGCACTTTATTGCTGTATTCAAACAATCCATGAAAAGCCCAGGTGAGAATTGAACTCAAGACCCCTGGTTTACTAGACCAGTACTCTAACCAGAGCTACAAGGCCTGACTGTTGATGCAACATAACCTTAAAAACAGCAAATTAACCGGGTTCTGGTTTGCATTGCAAACAGTCATCTGATTAGTAGGTATTAAGTCGCGGATACGCTAAAACACAATAGTACGACCCAACATCTGCACTTCATTGCTGTATTCAAACAATCCCTGATAGGCCCAGGTGAGAATTGAACTCACTACCCCTGGTTTACTAGACCAGTACTCTAACCACTGAGCTACAAGGCCTGGCTGGTAAAGTAACATAACCTTAAAAACAGCAAATTAACCGGGTTCTGGCTTGCATTAAACAGTCATCTGATTAGTAGGTATTAAGTCGCAGATACCCTAAAAAACATCGGTATGACCCAACATCTGCACTTCAATGCTGTATTCAAACAATCTCTGATAGGCCCAGGTGAGAATTGAACTCACGACCCCTGGTTTACTAGACCAGTGCTCTAACCACTGAGCTACAAGGCCTGCTTGCAAAGGTAAGATAACCTTAAAAACAGCAAATTAACCGGATTCTGGCTTGCATTAAACAGTTATCTGATTCGTAGGTATAAAATCGTAGATACCCCAAAACACAGTAGTACTTCCCAACATCTGCACTTTATTGCTGTATTCAAACAATCCATGAAAGGCCCAGGTGAGAATTGAATTCACGACCCCTGGTACTAGACCAGTACTCTAACCACTGAGCTACAAGGCCTGGCTGTTGATGTAACATAACCTTAAAAACAGCAAATTAACCCGGTTCTGGTTTGCATTCCAAACAGTCATCTGATTAGTAGGTATTAAGTCGCGGATACCCTAAAGCACAGTTGTACCAACCAACATCTGCACTTCATTGTTGTAATCAAACAATCCCTGAAAGGCCCAGGTGAGAATTGAAGTCACAGCCCCTGGTTTACTAGACCAGTGCTCTAACCACTGAGCTACAAGGCCTGCCTGGTAAGGTAACAAAACGTTAAAAACAGCAAATTAACCGGGTTCTGGTTTGCATTAAATACAGTCATCTGATTAGTCGGGATAAAGTCGCAGAGACCCTAAAACACAGTAGTACTATGCAACACCTGCACTTCATTGATGTATTCAAACAATCACTGATAGGCCTAGGTGAGAATTGAACTCACAACCCCTGGTTTACAAGACCAGTGCTCTAGCCACTGAGCTACAAGGCCTGGCTGTTGAAGTAACATAACCTTAAAAACAGAAAATTAACCGGGTTCTGGCTTGCATTAAACACAGTCATCTGATTAGTAGGTATTCAGTCGCAGATACCCTAAAAATCATCAGTATGACCCAACATCTGCATGTCGTTTTTGTATTCAAACAATCCCTGATAGGCCCAGGTGAGAATTGAACTCACGACCCCTGGTTTACAAGACCAGTGTTCTAACCACTGAGCTACAAGGCCTGCTTGCAAAGGTAACATAACCTTAAAAACAGCAAATTAACCGGGTTCTGGCTTGCATTAAACAGTTATCTGATTCGTAGGTATAAAATCGAAGATACCCCAAAACACATTAGTACTTCCCAACATCTGCACTTTATTGCTGTCTTCAAACAATCGATGAAAGGCCCAGGTGATAATTGAACTCACGACCCCTGGTTTACTAGTTCTGGTTCTGGTTTGCCTTCTAAACAGTCATCTGATTAGTAGGTATTAAGTCACAGATACCCTTGAACACAATAGTACGACCCAACATCTGCACTTCATTGCTGTATTCAAACAATCCCTGATAGGCCCAGGTGAGAATTGAACTCACGACACCTGGTTTAACAGACCGGTACTCTAACCACTAGCTACAAGGCCTGGCTGTTGACGTAACATAACCTTAAAAACAGCAAATTAACCGGGTTCTGGCTTGCATTAAACACAGTCATCTGATTTGTAGGTGTTAAGTCGCAAACACCCTAAAAAACGTCAGTATGACCCAACATCTGCACTTCATTGTTGTATTCAAACAATCCCTGATAGGCCCAGGTAAGAATTGAACTCACGACCCCTGGTTTACAAGACCAGTGCTCTAACCACTGAGCTACAAGCCTTGCTTGCAAAGGTAAAATAACCTAAAAACAGCAAATTAACCGGATTCTGGCTTGCATTAAACAGTTATCTGATTCGTAGGTATAAAATCGTAGATACCCCAAAACACAGTAGTACTTCCCAACATCTGCACTTTATTGCTGTATTCAAACAATCCATGAAAGGCCCAGGTGAGAATTGAACTCACGACCCCTGGTTTACTAGACCAGTACTCTAACCACTGAGCTACAAGGCCTGGCTGTTGATATAACATAACCTTAAAAACAGCAAATTAACCGGGTTCTGGTTTGCATTCCAAACAGTCATCTGATTAGTAGGTATTAAGTCGCGGATACGCTAAAACACAATAGTACGACCCAACATCTGCACTTCATTGCTGTATTCAAACAATCCCTGATAGGCCCAGGTGAGAATTGAACTCACTACCCCTGGTTTACTAGACCAGTACTCTAACCACTGAGAGGCCTGGCTGTTGATGTAACATAACCTTAAAAACAGCAAATTAACCTGGTCCTGGCTTGCATTAAACAGTCATCTGATTCGTAGGTGTTAAGTCGCAGATACCCTAAAAAACATCAGTATGGCCCAACATCTGCACTTCATTGTTATATTCAAACAATCCCTGATAGGCCCAGGTGAGAATTGAACTCACGACCCCTGGTTTACTTGACCAGTACTCTAACCACTGAGCTATAAGGCCTGGCTGTTGAGGTAACATAACCTTAAAAACAGCAAATTAACCGGGTTCTGGCTTGCATTAAACAGTCATCTGATTAGTAGGTATTAAGTCGCAGATACCCTAAAAAACATCAGTATGACCCAACATCTGCACTTCATTGTTATATTCAAACAATCCCTGATAGGCCCAGGTGAGAATTGAACTCACGACCCCTGGTTTACAAGACCAGTGCTCTAACCACTGAGCTACAAGGCCTGCTTGCAAAGGTAAGATAACCTTTAAAACAGCAAATTAACCGGATTCTGGCTTGCATTAAACCGTTATCTGATTCGTAGGTATAAAATCGTAGATACCCCAAAACACAGTAGTACTTCCCAACATCTGCACTTTATTGCTGTATTCAAACAATTCATGAAAGGCCCAGGTGAGAATTGAACTCACGACCCCTGGTACTAGACCAGTACTCTAACCACTGAGCTACAAGGCCTGGCTGTTGATGTAACATAACCTTAAAAACAGCAAATTAACCGGGTTCTGGTTTGCATTCCAAACAGTCATCTGATTAGTAGGTATTAAGTCGCGGATACCCTAAAGCACCGTTGTACCAACCAACATCTGCACTTCATTGTTGTAATCAAACAATCACTGAAAGGCCCAGGTGAGAATTGAAGTCACAACCCCTGGTTTACTAGACCAGTGCTCTAACCACTGAGCTACAAGGCCTGCCTGGTAAGATAACAAAACGTTAAAAACAGCAAATTAACCGGGTTCTGGTTTGCATTAAATACAGTCATCTGATTAGTCGGGATAAAGTCGCAGAGACCCTAAAACACAGTAGAACTATGCAACACCTGCACTTCATTGATGTATTCAAACAATCACTGATAGGCCTAGGTGAGAATTGAACTCACAACCCCTAGTTTACAAGAACAGTGCTCTAACCACTGAGCTACAAGGCCTGGCTGTTGAAGTAACATAACCTTAAAAACAGCAAATTAACCGGGTCCTGGCTTGCATTAAACAGTCATCTGATTAGTCGGGATAAAGTCGCAGAGACCCTAAAACACAGTAGTACTATGCAACACCTGCACTTCATTGATGTATTCAAACAATCACTGATAGGCCTAGGTGAGAATTGAACTCACAACCCCTGGTTTACAAGACCAGTGCTCTAGCCACTGAGCTACAAGGCCTGTCTGTTGAAGTAACATAACCTTAAAAACAGAAAATTAACCGGGTTCTGGCTTGCATTAAATACAGTCATCTGATTAGTAGGTATTAAGTCGCAGATACCCTAAAAAACATCGGTATGACCCAACATCTGCACTTCAATGCTGTATTCAAACAATCTCTGATAGGCCCAGGTGAGAATTGAACTCACGACCCCTGGTTTACTAGACCAGTGCTCTAACCACTGAGCTACAAGGCCTGCTTGCAAAGGTAAGATAACCTTAAAAACAGCAAATTAACCGGATTCTGGCTTGCATTAAACAGTTATCTGATTCGTAGGTATAAAATCGTAGATACCCCAAAACACAGTAGTACTTCCCAACATCTGCACTTTATTGCTGTATTCAAACAATCCATGAAAGGCCCAGGTGAGAATTGAATTCACGACCCCTGGTACTAGACCAGTACTCTAACCACTGAGCTACAAGGCCTGGCTGTTGATGTAACATAACCTTAAAAACAGCAAATTAACCCGGTTCTGGTTTGCATTCCAAACAGTCATCTGATTAGTAGGTATTAAGTCGCGGATACCCTAAAGCACAGTTGTACCAACCAACATCTGCACTTCATTGTTGTAATCAAACAATCCCTGAAAGGCCCAGGTGAGAATTGAAGTCACAGCCCCTGGTTTACTAGACCAGTGCTCTAACCACTGAGCTACAAGGCCTGCCTGGTAAGGTAACAAAACGTTAAAAACAGCAAATTAACCGGGTTCTGGTTTGCATTAAATACAGTCGTCTGATTAGTCGGGATAAAGTCGCAGAGACCCTAAAACACAGTAGTACTATGCAACACCTGCACTTCATTGATGTATTCAAACAATCACTGATAGGCCTAGGTGAGAATTGAACTCACAACCCCTGGTTTACAAGACCAGTGCTCTAGCCACTGAGCTACAAGGCCTGGCTGTTGAAGTAACATAACCTTAAAAACAGAAAATTAACCGGGTTCTGGCTTGCATTAAACACAGTCATCTGATTAGTAGGTATTCAGTCGCAGATACCCTAAAAATCATCAGTATGACCCAACATCTGCATGTCGTTTTTGTATTCAAACAATCCCTGATAGGCCCAGGTGAGAATTGAACTCACGACCCCTGGTTTACAAGACCAGTGTTCTAACCACTGAGCTACAAGTCCTCCTTGCAAAGGTAACATAACCTTAAAAACAGCAAATTAACCGGGTTCTGGCTTGCATTAAACAGTTATCTGATTCGTAGGTATAAAATCGAAGATACCCCAAAACACATTAGTACTTCCCAACATCTGCACTTTATTGCTGTCTTCAAACAATCGATGAAAGGCCCAGGTGATAATTGAACTCACGACCCCTGGTTTACTAGTTCTGGTTCTGGTTTGCCTTCTAAACAGTCATCTGATTAGTAGGTATTAAGTCACAGATACCCTTGAACACAATAGTACGACCCAACATCTGCACTTCATTGCTGTATTCAAACAATCCCTGATAGGCCCAGGTGAGAATTGAACTCACGACACCTGGTTTAACAGACCGGTACTCTAACCACTAGCTACAAGGCCTGGCTGTTGACGTAACATAACCTTAAAAACAGCAAATTAACCGGGTTCTGGCTTGCATTAAACACAGTCATCTGATTTGTAGGTGTTAAGTCGCAAACACCCTAAAAAACGTCAGTATGACCCAACATCTGCACTTCATTGTTGTATTCAAACAATCCCTGATAGGCCCAGGTAAGAATTGAACTCACGACCCCTGGTTTACAAGACCAGTGCTCTAACCACTGAGCTACAAGGCTTGCTTGCAAAGGTAACATAACCTTAAAAACAGCAAATTAACCGGATTCTGGCTTACATTAAACAGTTATCTGATTCGTAGGTATAAAATCGTAGATACCCCAAAACACAGTAGTACTTCCCAACATCTGCACTTTATTGCTGTATTCAAACAATCCATGAAAAGCCCAGGTGAGAATTGAACTCAAGACCCCTGGTTTACTAGACCAGTACTCTAACCACTGAGCTACAAGGCCTGACTGTTGATGCAACATAACCTTAAAAACAGCAAATTAACCGGGTTCTGGTTTGCATTCCAAACAGTCATCTGATTAGTAGGTATTAAGTCGCGGATACGCTAAAACACAATAGTACGACCCAACATCTGCACTTCATTGCTGTATTCAAACAATCCCTGATAGGCCCAGGTGAGAATTGAACTCACTACCCCTGGTTTACTAGACCAGTACTCTAACCACTGAGCTACAAGGCCTGGCTGTTAAAGTAACATAACCTTAAAAACAGCAAATTAACCGGGTTCTGGCTTGCATTAAACAGTCATCTGATTAGTAGGTATTAAGTCGCAGATACCCTAAAAAACATCGGTATGACCCAACATCTGCACTTCAATGCTGTATTCAAACAATCTCTGATAGGCCCAGGTGAGAATTGAACTCACGACCCCTGGTTTACTAGACCAGTGCTCTAACCACTGAGCTACAAGGCCTGCTTGCAAAGGTAAGATAACCTTAAAAACAGCAAATTAACCGGATTCTGGCTTGCATTAAACAGTTATCTGATTCGTAGGTATAAAATCGTAGATACCCCAAAACACAGTAGTACTTCCCAACATCTGCACTTTATTGCTGTATTCAAACAATCCATGCAAGGCCCAGGTGAGAATTGAATTCACGACCCCTGGTACTAGACCAGTACTCTAACCACTGAGCTACAAGGCCTGGCTGTTGATGTAACATAACCTTAAAAACAGCAAATTAACCCGGTTCTGGTTTGCATTCCAAACAGTCATCTGATTAGTAGGTATTAAGTCGCGGATACCCTAAAGCACAGTTGTACCAACCAACATCTGCACTTCATTGTTGTAATCAAACAATCCCTGAAAGGCCCAGGTGAGAATTGAAGTCACAGCCCCTGGTTTATTAGACCAGTGCTCTAACCACTGAGCTACAAGGGCTGCCTGGTAAGGTAACAAAACGTTAAAAACAGCAAATTAACCGGGTTCTGGTTTGCATTAAATACAGTCATCTGATTAGTCGGGATAAAGTCGCAGAGACCCTAAAACACAGTAGTACTATGCAACACCTGCACTTCATTGATGTATTCAAACAATCACTGATAGGCCTAGGTGAGAATTGAACTCACAACCCCTGGTTTACAAGACCAGTGCTCTAGCCACTGAGCTACAAGGCCTGGCTGTTGAAGTAACATAACCTTAAAAACAGAAAATTAACCGGGTTCTGGCTTGCATTAAACACAGTCATCTGATTAATAGGTATTCAGTCGCAGATACCCTAAAAATCATCAGTATGACCCAACATCTGCATGTCGTTTTTGTATTCAAACAATCCCTGATAGGCCCAGGTGAGAATTGAACTCACGACCCCTGGTTTACAAGACCAGTATTCTAACCACTGAGCTACAAGGCCTGCTTACAAAGGTAACATAACCTTAAAAACAGCAAATTAACCGGGTTCTGGCTTGCATTAAACTGTTATCTGATTCGTAGGTATAAAATCGAAGATACCCCAAAACACATTAGTACTTCCCAACATCTGCACTTTATTGCTGTCTTCAAACAATCGATGAAAGGCCCAGGTGATAATTGAACTCACGACCCCTGGTTTACTAGTTCTGGTTCTGGTTTGCCTTCTAAACAGTCATCTGATTAGTAGGTATTAAGTCACAGATACCCTTGAACACAATAGTACGACCCAACATCTGCACTTCATTGCTGTATTCAAACAATCCCTGATAGGCCCAGGTGAGAATTGAACTCACGACACCTGGTTTAACAGACCGGTACTCTAAACACTAGCTACAAGGCCTGGCTGTTGATGTAACATAACCTTAAAAACAGCAAATTAACCGGGTTCTGGCTTGCATTAAACACAGTCATCTGATTTGTAGGTGTTAAGTCGCAAACACCCTAAAAAACGTCAGTATGACCCAACATCTGCACTTCATTGTTGTATTCAAACAATCCCTGATAGGCCCAGGTAAGAATTGAACTCACGACCCCTGGTTTACAAGACCAGTGCTCTAACCACTGAGCTACAAGGCTTGCTTGCAAAGGTAAAATAACCTAAAAACAGCAAATTAACCGGATTCTGGCTTGCATTAAACAGTTATCTGATTCGTAGGTATAAAATCGTAGATACCCCAAAACACAGTAGTACTTCCCAACATCTGCACTTTATTGCTGTATTCAAACAATCCATGAAAGGCCCAGGTGAGAATTGAACTCACGACCCCTGGTTTACTAGACCAGTACTCTAACCACTGAGCTACAAGGCCTGGCTGTTGATATAACATAACCTTAAAAACAGCAAATTAACCGGGTTCTGGTTTGCATTCCAAACAGTCATCTGATTAGTAGGTATTAAGTCGCGGATACGCTAAAACACAATAGTACGACCCAACATCTGCACTTCATTGCTGTATTCAAACAATCCCTGATAGGCCCAGGTGAGAATTGAACTCACTACCCCTGGTTTACTAGACCAGTACTCTAACCACTGAGAGGCCTGGCTGTTGATGTAACATAACCTTAAAAACAGCAAATTAACCTGGTCCTGGCTTGCATTAAACAGTCATCTGATTCGTAGGTGTTAAGTCGCAGATACCCTAAAAAACATCAGTATGGCCCAACATCTGCACTTCATTGTTATATTCAAACAATCCCTGATAGGCCCAGGTGAGAATTGAACTCACGACCCCTGGTTTACTAGACCAGTACTCTAACCACTGAGCTATAAGGCCTGGCTGTTGAGGAAACATAACCTTAAAAACAGCAAATTAACCGGGTTCTGGCTTGCATTAAACAGTCATCTGATTAGTAGGTATTAAGTCGCAGATACCCTAAAAAACATCAGTATGACCCAACATCTGCACTTCATTGTTATATTCAAACAATCCATGAAAGGCCCAGGTGAGAATTGAACTCACGACCCCTGGTACTAGACCAGTACTCTAACCACTGAGCTACAAGGCCTGCCTGGTAAGATAACAAAACGTTAAAAACAGCAAATTAACCGGGTTCTGGTTTGCATTAAATACAGTCATCTGATTAGTCGGGATAAAGTCGCAGAGACCCTAAAACACAGTAGAACTATGCAACACCTGCACTTCATTGATGTATTCAAACAATCACTGATAGGCCTAGGTGAGAATTGAACTCTCAACCCCTGGTTTACAAGAACAGTGCTCTAACCACTGAGCTACAAGTCCTGGCTGTTGAAGTAACATAACCTTAAAAACAGCAAATTAACCGGGTTCTGGCTTGCATTAAACAGTCATCTGATTAGTAGGTGTTAATTCGCAGATACCCTAAAAAACAATAGTATGACCAAACATCTGCACTTCATTGTTATATTCAAACAATCCCTTATAGGCCCAGGTGAGAATTGAACTCACTACCCCTTGTTTACTAGACCAGTACTCTAACCACTGAGCTACAAGGACTGGCTGTTGAGGTAACATAACCTTAAAAACAGCAAATTAACCGGGTTCTGGCTTGCATTAAACAGTCATCTGATTAGTAGGTATTAAGTCGCAGATACCCTAAAAAATATCAGTATGCCCAACATCTGCACTTCAATGTTGTATTCAAACAATCTCTGATAGGCCCAGGTGAGAATTGAACTCACGACCCCTGGTTTACGAGACCAGTGCTCTAACCACTGAGCTACAAAGCCTGGCTGCTTAAGTAACATAACCTAAAAAACAGCAAATTAACCGGGTTCTGGCTTGCATTAAACAGTCATCTGATTTGTAGGTGTTAAGTCGCAAACACCCTAAAAAATGTCAGTATGACCCAACATCTGCACTTCATTGTTGTATTCAAACAATCCCTGATAGGCCCAGGTAAGAATTGAACTCACGACCCCTGGTTTACAAGACCAGTGCTCTAACCACTGAGCTACAAGGCCTGCTTGCAAAACTAACATAACCTTAAAAACAGCAAATTAACCGGATTCTGGCTTGCATTAAACAGTTATCTGATTCGTAGGTATAAAATCGTAGATACCCCAAAACACAGTAGTACTTCCCAACATCTGCACTTTATTGCTGTATTAAAACAATCCATGATAGGCCCAGGTGAGAATTGAACTCACGACCCCTGGTTTACTAGACCAGTACTCTAACCACTGAGCTACAAGGCCTGGCTGTTGATGTAACATAACCTTAAAAACAGCAAATTAACCGGGTTCTGGTTTGCATAGGAAACAGTCATCTGATTAGTAGGTATTAAGTCGCAGATACCCTAAAAAATATCAGTATGACCCAACATCTGCACTTCAATGTTGTATTCAAACAATCTCTGATAGGCCCAGGTGAGAATTGAACTGACGACCCCTGGTTTACGAGACCAGTGCTCTAACCACTGAGCTACAAAGCCTGGCTGCTTAAGTAACATAACCTAAAAAACAGCAAATTAACCGAGTTCTGGTTTGCATTATACACCGTCATCTGACTAATAGGTATTAAGTCACGGATACCCTTAAACACAGTTGTACCAACCAACATCTGCACTTCATTGTTGTAATCAAACAATCCCTGAAAGGCCCAGGTGAGAATTGAAGTCACAACCCCTGGTTTACTAGACCAGTGCTCTAACCACTGAGCTACAAGGCCTGCCTGGTAAGGTAACAAAACGTTAAAAACAGCAAATTAACCGGGTTCTGGTTTGCATTATAAACAGTCATCTGATTAGTAGGTATTAAGTCACAGATACCCTTGAACACAATAGTACGACCCAACATCTGCACTTCATTGCTGTATTCAAACGACCCCTGATAGGCCCAGGTGAGAATTGAACTCACGACACCTGGTTTAATAGACCAGTACTCTAACCACTAGCTACAAGGCCTGGCTGTTGACGTAACATAACCTTAAAAACAGCAAATTAACCGGGTTCTGGCTTGCATTAAACACAGTCATCTGATTTGTAGGTGTTAAGTCGCAAACACCCTAAAAAACGTCAGTATGACCCAACATCTGCACTTCATTGTTGTATTCAAACAATCCCTGATAGGCCCAGGTAAGAATTGAACTCACGACCCCTGGTTTACAAGACCAGTGCTCTAACCACTGAGCTACAAGGCTTGCTTGCAAAGGTAACATAACCTTAAAAACAGCAAATTAACCGGATTCTGGCTTACATTAAAAAGTTATCTGATTCGTAGGTATAAAATCGTAGATACCCCAAAACACAGTAGTACTTCCCAACATCTGCACTTTATTGCTGTATTCAAACAATCCATGAAAAGCCCAGGTGAGAATTGAACTCAAGACCCGTGGTTTACTAGACCAGTACTCTAACCACTGAGCTACAAGGCCTGACTGTTGATGCAACATAACCTTAAAAACAGCAAATTAACCGGGTTCTGGTTTGCATTGCAAACAGTCATCTGATTAGTAGGTATTAAGTCGCGGATACGCTAAAACACAATAGTACGACCCAACATCTGCACTTCATTGCTGTATTCAAACAATCCCTGATAGGCCCAGGTGAGAATTGAACTCACTACCCCTGGTTTACTAGACCAGTACTCTAACCACTGAGCTACAAGGCCTGGCTGTTAAATTAACATAACCTTAAAAACAGCAAATTAACCGGGTTCTGGCTTGCATTAAACAGTCATCTGATTAGTAGGTATTAAGTCGCAGATACCCTAAAAAACATCGGTATGACCCAACATCTGCACTTCAATGCTGTATTCAAACAATCTCTGATAGGCCCAGGTGAGAATTGAACTCACGACCCCTGGTTTACTTGACCAGTGCTCTAACCACTGAGCTACAAGGCCTGCTTGCAAAGGTAAGATAACCTTAAAAACAGCAAATTAACCGGATTCTGGCTTGCATTAAACAGTTATCTGATTCGTAGGTATAAAATCGTAGATACCCCAAAACACAGTAGTACTTCCCAACATCTGCACTTTATTGCTGTATTCAAACAATCCATGAAAGGCCCAGGTGAGAATTGAATTCACGACCCCTGGTACTAGACCAGTACTCTAACCACTGAGCTACAAGGCCTGGCTGTTGATGTAACATAACCTTAAAAACAGCAAATTAACCCGGTTCTGGTTTGCATTCCAAACAGTCATCTGATTAGTAGGTATTAAGTCGCGGATACCCTAAAGCACAGTTGTACCAACCAACATCTGCACTTCATTGTTGTAATCAAACAATCCCTGAAAGGCCCAGGTGAGAATTGAAGTCACAGCCCCTGGTTTACTAGACCAGTGCTCTAACCACTGAGCTACAATGCCTGCCTGGTAAGGTAACAAAACGTTAAAAACAGCAAATTAACCGGGTTCTGGTTTGCATTAAATACAGTCATCTGATTAGTCGGGATAAAGTCGCAGAGACCCTAAAACACAGTAGTACTATGCAACACCTGCACTTCATTGATGTATTCAAACAATCACTGATAGGCCTAGGTGAGAATTGAACTCACAACCCCTGGTTTACAAGACCAGTGCTCTAGCCAATGAGCTACAAGGCCTGGCTGTTGAAGTAACATAACCTTAAAAACAGAAAATTAACCGGGTTCTGGCTTGCATTAAACACAGTCATCTGATTAGTAGGTATTCAGTCGCAGATACCCTAAAAATCATCAGTATGACCCAACATCTGCATGTCGTTTTTGTATTCAAACAATCCCTGATAGGCCCAGGTGAGAATTGAACTCACGACCCCTGGTTTACAAGACCAGTGTTCTAACCACTGAGCTACAAGGCCTGCTTGGAAAGGTAACATAACCTTAAAAACAGCAAATTAACCGGGTTCTGGCTTGCATTAAACAGTTATCTGATTCGTAGGTATAAAATCGAAGATACCCCAAAACACATTAGTACTTCCCAACATCTGCACTTTATTGCTGTCTTCAAACAATCGATGAAAGGCCCAGGTGATAATTGAACTCACGACCCCTGGTTTACTAGTTCTGGTTCTGGTTTGCCTTCTAAACAGTCATCTGATTAGTAGGTATTAAGTCACAGATACCCTTGAACACAATAGTACGACCCAACATCTGCACTTCATTGCTGTATTCAAACAATCCCTGATAGGCCCAGGTGAGAATTGAACTCACGACACCTGGTTTAACAGACCGGTACTCTAACCACTAGCTACAAGGCCTGGCTGTTGACGTAACATAACCTTAAAAACAGCAAATTAACCGGGTTCTGGCTTGCATTAAACACAGTCATCTGATTTGTAGGTGTTAAGTCGCAAACACCCTAAAAAACGTCAGTATGACCCAACATCTGCACTTCATTGTTGTATTCAAACAATCCCTGATAGGCCCAGGTAAGAATTGAACTCACGACCCCTGGTTTACAAGACCAGTGCTCTAACCACTGAGCTACAAGGCTTGCTTGCAAAGGTAACATAACCTTAAAAACAGCAAATTAACCGGATTCTGGCTTACATTAAACAGTTATCTGATTCGTAGGTATAAAATCGTAGATACCCCAAAACACAGTAGTACTTCCCAACATCTGCACTTTATTGCTGTATTCAAACAATCCATGAAAAGCCCAGGTGAGAATTGAACTCAAGACCCCTGGTTTACTAGACCAGTACTCTAACCAGAGCTACAAGGCCTGACTGTTGATGCAACATAACCTTAAAAACAGCAAATTAACCGGGTTCTGGTTTGCATTGCAAACAGTCATCTGATTAGTAGGTATTAAGTCGCGGATACGCTAAAACACAATAGTACGACCCAACATCTGCACTTCATTGCTGTATTCAAACAATCCCTGATAGGCCCAGGTGAGAATTGAACTCACTACCCCTGGTTTACTAGACCAGTACTCTAACCACTGAGCTACAAGGCCTGGCTGTTAAAGTAACATAACCTTAAAAACAGCAAATTAACCGGGTTCTGGCTTGCATTAAACAGTCATCTGATTAGTAGGTATTAAGTCGCAGATACCCTAAAAAACATCGGTATGACCCAACATCTGCACTTCAATGCTGTATTCAAACAATCTCTGATAGGCCCAGGTGAGAATTGAACTCACGACCCCTGGTTTACTAGACCAGTGCTCTAACCACTGAGCTACAAGGCCTGCTTGCAAAGGTAAGATAACCTTAAAAACAGCAAATTAACCGGATTCTGGCTTGCATTAAACAGTTATCTGATTCGTAGGTATAAAATCGTAGATACCCCAAAACACAGTAGTACTTCCCAACATCTGCACTTTATTGCTGTATTCAAACAATCCATGAAAGGCCCAGGTGAGAATTGAATTCACGACCCCTGGTACTAGACCAGTACTCTAACCACTGAGCTACAAGGCCTGGCTGTTGATGTAACATAACCTTAAAAACAGCAAATTAACCCGGTTCTGGTTTGCATTCCAAACAGTCATCTGATTAGTAGGTATTAAGTCGCGGATACCCTAAAGCACAGTTGTACCAACCAACATCTGCACTTCATTGTTGTAATCAAACAATCCCTGAAAGGCCCAGGTGAGAATTGAAGTCACAGCCCCTGGTTTACTAGACCAGTGCTCTAACCACTGAGCTACAAGGCCTGCCTGGTAAGGTAACAAAACGTTAAAAACAGCAAATTAACCGGGTTCTGGTTTGCATTAAATACAGTCATCTGATTAGTCGGGATAAAGTCGCAGAGACCCTAAAACACAGTAGTACTATGCAACACCTGCACTTCATTGATGTATTCAAACAATCACTGATAGGCCTAGGTGAGAATTGAACTCACAACCCCTGGTTTACAAGACCAGTGCTCTAGCCACTGAGCTACAAGGCCTGGCTGTTGAAGTAACATAACCTTAAAAACAGAAAATTAACCGGGTTCTGGCTTGCATTAAACACAGTCATCTGATTAGTAGGTATTCAGTCGCAGATACCCTAAAAATCATCAGTATGACCCAACATCTGCATGTCGTTTTTGTATTCAAACAATCCCTGATAGGCCCAGGTGAGAATTGAACTCACGACCCCTGGTTTACAAGACCAGTGTTCTAACCACTGAGCTACAAGGCCTGCTTGCAAAGGTAACATAACCTTAAAAACAGCAAATTAACCGGGTTCTGGCTTGCATTAAACAGTTATCTGATTCGTAGGTATAAAATCGAAGATACCCCAAAACACATTAGTACTTCCCAACATCTGCACTTTATTGCTGTCTTCAAACAATCGATGAAAGGCCCAGGTGATAATTGAACTCACGACCCCTGGTTTACTAGTTCTGGTTCTGGTTTGCCTTCTAAACAGTCATCTGATTAGTAGGTATTAAGTCACAGATACCCTTGAACACAATAGTACGACCCAACATCTGCACTTCATTGCTGTATTCAAACAATCCCTGATAGGCCCAGGTGAGAATTGAACTCACGACACCTGGTTTAACAGACCGGTACTCTAACCACTAGCTACAAGGCCTGGCTGTTGACGTAACATAACCTTAAAAACAGCAAATTAACCGGGTTCTGGCTTGCATTAAACACAGTCATCTGATTTGTAGGTGTTAAGTCGCAAACACCCTAAAAAACGTCAGTATGACCCAACATCTGCACTTCATTGTTGTATTCAAACAATCCCTGATAGGCCCAGGTAAGAATTGAACTCACGACCCCTGGTTTACAAGACCAGTGCTCTAACCACTGAGCTACAAGCCTTGCTTGCAAAGGTAAAATAACCTAAAAACAGCAAATTAACCGGATTCTGGCTTGCATTAAACAGTTATCTGATTCGTAGGTATAAAATCGTAGATACCCCAAAACACAGTAGTACTTCCCAACATCTGCACTTTATTGCTGTATTCAAACAATCCATGAAAGGCCCAGGTGAGAATTGAACTCACGACCCCTGGTTTACTAGACCAGTACTCTAACCACTGAGCTACAAGGCCTGGCTGTTGATATAACATAACCTTAAAAACAGCAAATTAACCGGGTTCTGGTTTGCATTCCAAACAGTCATCTGATTAGTAGGTATTAAGTCGCGGATACGCTAAAACACAATAGTACGACCCAACATCTGCACTTCATTGCTGTATTCAAACAATCCCTGATAGGCCCAGGTGAGAATTGAACTCACTACCCCTGGTTTACTAGACCAGTACTCTAACCACTGAGAGGCCTGGCTGTTGATGTAACATAACCTTAAAAACAGCAAATTAACCTGGTCCTGGCTTGCATTAAACAGTCATCTGATTCGTAGGTGTTAAGTCGCAGATACCCTAAAAAACATCAGTATGGCCCAACATCTGCACTTCATTGTTATATTCAAACAATCCCTGATAGGCCCAGGTGAGAATTGAACTCACGACCCCTGGTTTACTTGACCAGTACTCTAACCACTGAGCTATAAGGCCTGGCTGTTGAGGTAACATAACCTTAAAAACAGCAAATTAACCGGGTTCTGGCTTGCATTAAACAGTCATCTGATTAGTAGGTATTAAGTCGCAGATACCCTAAAAAACATCAGTATGACCCAACATCTGCACTTCATTGTTATATTCAAACAATCCCTGATAGGCCCAGGTGAGAATTGAACTCACGACCCCTGGTTTACAAGACCAGTGCTCTAACCACTGAGCTACAAGGCCTGCTTGCAAAGGTAAGATAACCTTTAAAACAGCAAATTAACCGGATTCTGGCTTGCATTAAACCGTTATCTGATTCGTAGGTATAAAATCGTAGATACCCCAAAACACAGTAGTACTTCCCAACATCTGCACTTTATTGCTGTATTCAAACAATTCATGAAAGGCCCAGGTGAGAATTGAACTCACGACCCCTGGTACTAGACCAGTACTCTAACCACTGAGCTACAAGGCCTGGCTGTTGATGTAACATAACCTTAAAAACAGCAAATTAACCGGGTTCTGGTTTGCATTCCAAACAGTCATCTGATTAGTAGGTATTAAGTCGCGGATACCCTAAAGCACCGTTGTACCAACCAACATCTGCCCTTCATTGTTGTAATCAAACAATCACTGAAAGGCCCAGGTGAGAATTGAAGTCACAACCCCTGGTTTACTAGACCAGTGCTCTAACCACTGAGCTACAAGGCCTGCCTGGTAAGATAACAAAACGTTAAAAACAGCAAATTAACCGGGTTCTGGTTTGCATTAAATACAGTCATCTGATTAGTCGGGATAAAGTCGCAGAGACCCTAAAACACAGTAGAACTATGCAACACCTGCACTTCATTGATGTATTCAAACAATCACTGATAGGCCTAGGTGAGAATTGAACTCACAACCCCTGGTTTACAAGAACAGTGCTCTAACCACTGAGCTACAAGGCCTGGCTGTTGAAGTAACATAACCTTAAAAACAGCAAATTAACCGGGTCCTGGCTTGCATTAAACAGTCATCTGATTAGTCGGGATAAAGTCGCAGAGACCCTAAAACACAGTAGTACTATGCAACACCTGCACTTCATTGATGTATTCAAACAATCACTGATAGGCCTAGGTGAGAATTGAACTCACAACCCCTGGTTTACAAGACCAGTGCTCTAGCCACTGAGCTACAAGGCCTGTCTGTTGAAGTAACATAACCTTAAAAACAGAAAATTAACCGGGTTCTGGCTTGCATTAAATACAGTCATCTGATTAGTAGGTATTAAGTCGCAGATACCCTAAAAAACATCGGTATGACCCAACATCTGCACTTCAATGCTGTATTCAAACAATCTCTGATAGGCCCAGGTGAGAATTGAACTCACGACCCCTGGTTTACTAGACCAGTGCTCTAACCACTGAGCTACAAGGCCTGCTTGCAAAGGTGAGATAACCTTAAAAACAGCAAATTAACCGGATTCTGGCTTGCATTAAACAGTTATCTGATTCGTAGGTATAAAATCGTAGATACCCCAAAACACAGTAGTACTTCCCAACATCTGCACTTTATTGCTGTATTCAAACAATCCATGAAAGGCCCAGGTGAGAATTGAATTCACGACCCCTGGTACTAGACCAGTACTCTAACCACTGAGCTACAAGGCCTGGCTGTTGATGTAACATAACCTTAAAAACAGCAAATTAACCCGGTTCTGGTTTGCATTCCAAACAGTCATCTGATTAGTAGGTATTAAGTCGCGGATACCCTAAAGCACAGTTGTACCAACCAACATCTGCACTTCATTGTTGTAATCAAACAATCCCTGAAAGGCCCAGGTGAGAATTGAAGTCACAGCCCCTGGTTTACTAGACCAGTGCTCTAACCACTGAGCTACAAGGCCTGCCTGGTAAGGTAACAAAACGTTAAAAACAGCAAATTAACCGGGTTCTGGTTTGCATTAAATACAGTCGTCTGATTAGTCGGGATAAAGTCGCAGAGACCCTAAAACACAGTAGTACTATGCAACACCTGCACTTCATTGATGTATTCAAACAATCACTGATAGGCCTAGGTGAGAATTGAACTCACAACCCCTGGTTTACAAGACCAGTGCTCTAGCCACTGAGCTACAAGGCCTGGCTGTTGAAGTAACATAACCTTAAAAACAGAAAATTAACCGGGTTCTGGCTTGCATTAAACACAGTCATCTGATTAGTAGGTATTCAGTCGCAGATACCCTAAAAATCATCAGTATGACCCAACATCTGCATGTCGTTTTTGTATTCAAACAATCCCTGATAGGCCCAGGTGAGAATTGAACTCACGACCCCTGGTTTACAAGACCAGTGTTCTAACCACTGAGCTACAAGGCCTCCTTGCAAAGGTAACATAACCTTAAAAACAGCAAATTAACCGGGTTCTGGCTTGCATTAAACAGTTATCTGATTCGTAGGTATAAAATCGAAGATACCCCAAAACACATTAGTACTTCCCAACATCTGCACTTTATTGCTGTCTTCAAACAATCGATGAAAGGCCCAGGTGATAATTGAACTCACGACCCCTGGTTTACTAGTTCTGGTTCTGGTTTGCCTTCTAAACAGTCATCTGATTAGTAGGTATTAAGTCACAGATACCCTTGAACACAATAGTACGACCCAACATCTGCACTTCATTGCTGTATTCAAACAATCCCTGATAGGCCCAGGTGAGAATTGAACTCACGACACCTGGTTTAACAGACCGGTACTCTAACCACTAGCTACAAGGCCTGGCTGTTGACGTAACATAACCTTAAAAACAGCAAATTAACCGGGTTCTGGCTTGCATTAAACACAGTCATCTGATTTGTAGGTGTTAAGTCGCAAACACCCTAAAAAACGTCAGTATGACCCAACATCTGCACTTCATTGTTGTATTCAAACAATCCCTGATAGGCCCAGGTAAGAATTGAACTCACGACCCCTGGTTTACAAGACCAGTGCTCTAACCACTGAGCTACAAGGCTTGCTTGCAAAGGTAACATAACCTTAAAAACAGCAAATTAACCGGATTCTGGCTTACATTAAACAGTTATCTGATTCGTAGGTATAAAATCGTAGATACCCCAAAACACAGTAGTACTTCCCAACATCTGCACTTTATTGCTGTATTCAAACAATCCATGAAAAGCCCAGGTGAGAATTGAACTCAAGACCCCTGGTTTACTAGACCAGTACTCTAACCACTGAGCTACAAGGCCTGATTGTTGATGCAACATAACCTTAAAAACAGCAAATTAACCGGGTTCTGGTTTGCATTCCAAACAGTCATCTGATTAGTAGGTATTAAGTCGCGGATACGCTAAAACACAATAGTACGACCCAACATCTGCACTTCATTGCTGTATTCAAACAATCCCTGATAGGCCCAGGTGAGAATTGAACTCACTACCCCTGGTTTACTAGACCAGTACTCTAACCACTGAGCTACAAGGCCTGGCTATTAAAGTAACATAACCTTAAAAACAGCAAATTAACCGGGTTCTGGCTTGCATTAAGCAGTCATCTGATTAGTAGGTATTAAGTCGCAGATACCCTAAAAAACATCGGTATGACCCAACATCTGCACTTCAATGCTGTATTCAAACAATCTCTGATAGGCCCAGGTGAGAATTGAACTCACGACCCCTGGTTTACTAGACCAGTGCTCTAACCACTGAGCTACAAGGCCTGCTTGCAAAGGTAAGATAACCTTAAAAACAGCAAATTAACCGGATTCTGGCTTGCATTAAACAGTTATCTGATTCGTAGGTATAAAATCGTAGATACCCCAAAACACAGTAGTACTTCCCAACATCTGCACTTTATTGCTGTATTCAAACAATCCATGCAAGGCCCAGGTGAGAATTGAATTCACGACCCCTGGTACTAGACCAGTACTCTAACCACTGAGCTACAAGGCCTGGCTGTTGATGTAACATAACCTTAAAAACAGCAAATTAACCCGGTTCTGGTTTGCATTCCAAACAGTCATCTGATTAGTAGGTATTAAGTCGCGGATACCCTAAAGCACAGTTGTACCAACCAACATCTGCACTTCATTGTTGTAATCAAACAATCCCTGAAAGGCCCAGGTGAGAATTGAAGTCACAGCCCCTGGTTTATTAGACCAGTGCTCTAACCACTGAGCTACAAGGGCTGCCTGGTAAGGTAACAAAACGTTAAAAACAGCAAATTAACCGGGTTCTGGTTTGCATTAAATACAGTCATCTGATTAGTCGGGATAAAGTCGCAGAGACCCTAAAACACAGTAGTACTATGCAACACCTGCACTTCATTGATGTATTCAAACAATCACTGATAGGCCTAGGTGAGAATTGAACTCACAACCCCTGGTTTACAAGACCAGTGCTCTAGCCACTGAGCTACAAGGCCTGGCTGTTGAAGTAACATAACCTTAAAAACAGAAAATTAACCGGGTTCTGGCTTGCATTAAACACAGTCATCTGATTAATAGGTATTCAGTCGCAGATACCCTAAAAATCATCAGTATGACCCAACATCTGCATGTCGTTTTTGTATTCAAACAATCCCTGATAGGCCCAGGTGAGAATTGAACTCACGACCCCTGGTTTACAAGACCAGTATTCTAACCACTGAGCTACAAGGCCTGCTTACAAAGGTAACATAACCTTAAAAACAGCAAATTAACCGGGTTCTGGCTTGCATTAAACTGTTATCTGATTCGTAGGTATAAAATCGAAGATACCCCAAAACACATTAGTACTTCCCAACATCTGCACTTTATTGCTGTCTTCAAACAATCGATGAAAGGCCCAGGTGATAATTGAACTCACGACCCCTGGTTTACTAGTTCTGGTTCTGGTTTGCCTTCTAATCAGTCATCTGATTAGTAGGTATTAAGTCACAGATACCCTTGAACACAATAGTACGACCCAACATCTGCACTTCATTGCTGTATTCAAACAATCCCTGATAGGCCCAGGTGAGAATTGAACTCACGACACCTGGTTTAACAGACCGGTACTCTAAACACTAGCTACAAGGCCTGGCTGTTGATGTAACATAACCTTAAAAACAGCAAATTAACCGGGTTCTGGCTTGCATTAAACACAGTCATCTGATTTGTAGGTGTTAAGTCGCAAACACCCTAAAAAACGTCAGTATGACCCAACATCTGCACTTCATTGTTGTATTCAAACAATCCCTGATAGGCCCAGGTAAGAATTGAACTCACGACCCCTGGTTTACAAGACCAGTGCTCTAACCACTGAGCTACAAGGCTTGCTTGCAAAGGTAAAATAACCTAAAAACAGCAAATTAACCGGATTCTGGCTTGCATTAAACAGTTATCTGATTCGTAGGTATAAAATCGTAGATACCCCAAAACACAGTAGTACTTCCCAACATCTGCACTTTATTGCTGTATTCAAACAATCCATGAAAGGCCCAGGTGAGAATTGAACTCACGACCCCTGGTTTACTAGACCAGTACTCTAACCACTGAGCTACAAGGCCTGGCTGTTGATATAACATAACCTTAAAAACAGCAAATTAACCGGGTTCTGGTTTGCATTCCAAACAGTCATCTGATTAGTAGGTATTAAGTCGCGGATACGCTAAAACACAATAGTACGACCCAACATCTGCACTTCATTGCTGTATTCAAACAATCCCTGATAGGCCCAGGTGAGAATTGAACTCACTACCCCTGGTTTACTAGACCAGTACTCTAACCACTGAGAGGCCTGGCTGTTGATGTAACATAACCTTAAAAACAGCAAATTAACCTGGTCCTGGCTTGCATTAAACAGTCATCTGATTCGTAGGTGTTAAGTCGCAGATACCCTAAAAAACATCAGTATGGCCCAACATCTGCACTTCATTGTTATATTCAAACAATCCCTGATTGGCCCAGGTGAGAATTGAACTCACGACCCCTGGTTTACTAGACCAGTACTCTAACCACTGAGCTATAAGGCCTGGCTGTTGAGGTAACATAACCTTAAAAACAGCAAATTAACCGGGTTCTGGCTTGCATTAAACAGTCATCTGATTAGTAGGTATTAAGTCGCAGATACCCTAAAAAACATCAGTATGACCCAACATCTGCACTTCATTGTTATATTCAAACAATCCCTGATAGGCCCAGGTGAGAATTGAACTCACGACCCCTGGTTTACAAGACCAGTGCTCTAACCACTGAGCTACAAGGCCTGCTTGCAAAGGTAAGATAACCTTTAAAACAGCAAATTAACCGGATTCTGGCTTGCATTAAACCGTTATCTGATTCGTAGGTATAAAATCGTAGATACCCCAAAACACAGTAGTACTTCCCAACATCTGCACTTTATTGCTGTATTCAAACAATCCATGAAAGGCCCAGGCGAGAATTGAACTCACGACCCCTGGTACTAGACCAGTACTCTAACCACTGAGCTACAAGGCCTGGCTGTTGATGTAACATAACCTTAAAAACAGCAAATTAACCGGGTTCTGGTTTGCATTCCAAACAGTCATCTGATTAGTAGGTATTAAGTCGCGGATACCCTAAAGCACCGTTGTACCAACCAACATCTGCACTTCATTGTTGTAATCAAACAATCCCTGAAAGGCCCAGGTGAGAATTGAAGTCACAACCCCTGGTTTACTAGACCAGTGCTCTAACCACTGAGCTACAAGGCCTACCTGGTAAGATAACAAAACGTTAAAAACAGCAAATTAACCGGGTTCTGGTTTGCATTAAATACAGTCATCTGATTAGTCGGGATAAAGTCGCAGAGACCCTAAAACACAGTAGAACTATGCAACACCTGCACTTCATTGATGTATTCAAACAATCACTGATAGGCCTAGGTGAGAATTGAACTCACAACCCCTGGTTTACAAGAACAGTGCTCTAACCACTGAGCTACAAGGCCTGGCTGTTCAAGTAACATAACCTTAAAAACAGCAAATTAACCGGGTTCTGGCTTGCATTAAACACAGTCATCTGATTTGTAGGTGTTAAGTCGCAAACACCCTAAAAAACGTCAGTATGACCCAACATCTGCACTTCATTGTTGTATTCAAACAATCCCTGATAGGCCCAGGTAAGAATTGAACTCACGACCCCTGGTTTACAAGACCAGTGCTCTAACCACTGAGCTACAAGGCTTGCTTGCAAAGGTAAAATAACCTAAAAACAGCAAATTAACCGGATTCTGGCTTGCATTAAACAGTTATCTGATTCGTAGGTATAAAATCGTAGATACCCCAAAACACAGTAGTACTTCCCAACATCTGCACTTTATTGCTGTATTCAAACAATCCATGAAAGGCCCAGGTGAGAATTGAACTCACGACACCTGGTTTAACAGACCGGTACTCTAAACACTAGCTACAAGGCCTGGCTGTTGATGTAACATAACCTTAAAAACAGCAAATTAACCGGGTCCTGGCTTGCATTAAACAGTCATCTGATTAGTAGGTGTTAATTCGCAGATACCCTAAAAAACAATAGTATGACCAAACCTCTGCACTTCATTGTTATATTCAAACAATCCCTGATAGGCCCAGGTGAGAATTGAACTCACTACCCCTGGTTTACTAGACCAGTACTCTAACCACTGAGCTACAAGGACTGGCTGTTGAGGTAACATAACCTTAAAAACAGCAAATTAACCGGGTTCTGGCTTGCATTAAACAGTCATCTGATTAGTAGGTATTAAGTCGCAGATACCCTAAAAAATATCAGTATGACCCAACATCTGCACTTCAATGTTGTATTCAACAATCTCTGATAGGCCCAGGTGAGAATTGAACTCACGACCCCTGGTTTACGAGACCAGTGCTCTAACCACTGAGCTACAAAGCCTGGCTGCTTAAGTAACATAACCTAAAAAACAGCAAATTAACCGGGTTCTGGCTTTCATTAAACAGTCATCTGATTTGTAGGTGTTAAGTCGCAAACACCCTAAAAAATGTCAGTATGACCCAACATCTGCACTTCATTGTTGTATTCAAACAATCCCTGATAGGCCCAGGTAAGAATTGAACTCACGACCCCTGGTTTACAAGACCAGTGCTCTAACCACTGAGCTACAAGGCCTACCTGCTAAGATAACAAAACGTTAAAAACAGCAAATTAACCGGGTTCTGGTTTGCATTATAAACAGTCATCTGATTAGTAGGTATTAAGTCACAGATAC
The DNA here is from genome assembly GCF_051991245.1 of Festucalex cinctus. Lineage (NCBI taxonomy): Eukaryota > Metazoa > Chordata > Actinopteri > Syngnathiformes > Syngnathidae > Festucalex > Festucalex cinctus. The sequence goes on from NC_135411.1 coordinate 38,303,883, forward strand.
CCTTGAACACAATAGTACGACCCAACATCTGCACTTCATTGCTGTATTCAAACGACCCCTGATAGGCCCAGGTGAGAATTGAACTCACGACACCTGGTTTAATAGACCAGTACTCTAACCACTAGCTACAAGGCCTGGCTGTTGACGTAACATAACCTTAAAAACAGCAAATTAACCGGGTTCTGGCTTGCATTAAACACAGTCATCTGATTTGTAGGTGTTAAGTCGCAAACACCCTAAAAAACGTCAGTATGACCCAACATCTGCACTTCATTGTTGTATTCAAACAATGCCTGATAGGCCCAGGTAAGAATTGAACTCACGACCCCTGGTTTACAAGACCAGTACTCTAACCACTGAGCTACAAGGCTTGCTTGCAAAGGTAACATAACCTTAAAAACAGCAAATTAACCGGATTCTGGCTTACATTAAACAGTTATCTGATTCGTAGGTATAAAATCGTAGATACCCCAAAACACAGTAGTACTTCCCAACATCTGCACTTTATTGCTGTATTCAAACAATCCATGAAATGCCCAGGTGAGAATTGAACTCAAGACCCCTGGTTTACTAGACCAGTACTCTAACCACTGAGCTACAAGGCCTGACTGTTGATGCAACATAACCTTAAAAACAGCAAATTAACCGGGTTCTGGTTTGCGTTCCAAACAGTCATCTGATTAGTAGGTATTAAGTCGCGGATACGCTAAAACACAATAGTACGACCCAACATCTGCACTTCATTGCTGTATTCAAACAATCCCTGATAGGCCCAGGTGAGAATTGAACTCACTACCCCTGGTTTACTAGACCAGTACTCTAACCACTGAGCTACAAGGCCTAGCTGTTAAAGTAACATAACCTTAAAAACAGCAAATTAACCGGGTTCTGGCTTGCATTAAACAGTCATCTGATTAGTAGGTATTAAGTCGCAGATACCCTAAAAAACATCGGTATGACCCAACATCTGCACTTCAATGCTGTATTCAAACAATCTCTGATAGGCCCAGGTGAGAATTGAACTCACGACCCCTGGTTTACTAGACCAGTGCTCTAACCACTGAGCTACAAGGCCTGCTTGCAAAGGTAAGATAACCTTAAAAACAGCAAATAAACCAGATTCTGGCTTGCATTAAACAGTTATCTGATTCGTAGGTATAAAATCGTAGATACCCCAAAACACAGTAGTACTTCCCAACATCTGCACTTTATTGCTCTATTCAAACAATCCATGAAAGGCCCAGGTGAGAATTGAATTCACGACCCCTGGTACTAGACCAGTACTCTAACCACTGAGCTACAAGGCCTGGCTGTTGATGTAACATAACCTTAAAAACAGCAAATTAACCCGGTTCTGGTTTGCATTCCAAACAGTCATCTGATTAGTAGGTATTAAGTCGCGGATACCCTAAAGCACAGTTGTACCAACCAACATCTGCACTTCATTGTTGTAATCAAACAATCCCTGAAAGGCCCAGGTGAGAATTGAAGTCACAGCCCCTGGTTTACTAGACCAGTGCTCTAACCACTGAGCTACAAGGCCTGCCTGGTAAGGTAACAAAACGTTAAAAACAGCAAATTAACCGGGTTCTGGTTTGCATTAAATACAGTCATCTGATTAGTCGGGATAAAGTCGCAGAGACCCTAAAACACAGTAGTACTATGCAACACCTGCACTTCATTGATGTATTCAAACAATCACTGATAGGCCTAGGTGAGAATTGAACTCACAACCCCTGGTTTACAAGACCAGTGCTCTAGCCACTGAGCTACAAGGCCTGGCTTTTGAAGTAACATAACCTTAAAAACAGAAAATTAACCGGGTTCTGGCTTGCATTAAACACAGTCATCTGATTAGTAGGTATTCAGTCGCAGATACCCTAAAAATCATCAGTATGACCCAACATCTGCATGTCGTTTTTGTATTCAAACAATCCCTGATAGGCCCAGGTGAGAATTGAACTCACGACCCCTGGTTTACAAGACCAGTGTTCTAACCACTGAGCTACAAGGCCTGCTTGCAAAGGTAACATAACCTTAAAAACAGCAAATTAACCGGGTTCTGGCTTGCATTAAACAGTTATCTGATTCGTAGGTACAAAATCGAAGATACCCCAAAACACATTAGTACTTCCCAACATCTGCACTTTATTGCTGTCTTCAAACAATCGATGAAAGGCCCAGGTGATAATTGAACTCACGACCCCTGGTTTACTAGTTCTGGTTCTGGTTTGCCTTCTAAACAGTCATCTGATTAGTAGGTATTAAGTCACAGATACCCTTGAACACAATAGTACGACCCAACATCTGCACTTCATTGCTGTATTCAAACAATCCCTGATAGGCCCAGGTGAGAATTGAACTCACGACACCTGGTTTAACAGACCGGTACTCTAACCACTAGCTACAAGGCCTGGCTGTTGACGTAACATAACCTTAAAAACAGCAAATTAACCGGGTTCTGGCTTGCATTAAACACAGTCATCTGATTTGTAGGTGTTAAGTCGCAAACACCCTAAAAAATGTCAGTATGACCCAACATCTGCACTTCATTGCTGTATTCAAACAATCCCTGATAGGCCCAGGTGAGAATTGAACTCACTACCCCTGGTTTACTAGACCAGTACTCTAACCACTGAGCTACAAGGCCTGGCTGTTGATGTAACATAACCTTAAAAACAGCAACTTAACCTGGTCCTGGCTTGCATTAAACAGCTATCTGATTCGTAGGTATAAAATCGTAGATACCCAAAAACACAGTAGTACTTCCCAACATCTGCACTTTATTGCTGTATTCAAATAATCCATGAAAGGCCCAGGTTAGAATTGAACTCACGACCCCTGGTTTACTAGACCAGTACTCTAACCACTGAGCTACAAGGCCTGGCTGTTGATGTAACATAACCTTAAAAACAGCAAATTAATCGGGTTCTGGTTTGCATTGTAAACAGTCATCTGATTAGTAGGTATTAAGTCGCGGATACGCTAAAACACAACAGTACGACCCAACATCTGCACTTCATTGCTGTATTCAAACAATCCCTGATAGGCCCAGGTGAGAATTGAACTCACTACCCCTGGTTTACTAGACCAGTACTCTAACCACTGAGCTACAAGGCCTGGCTGCTGATGTAACATAACCTTAAAAACAGCAACTTAACCTGGTCCTGGCTTGCATTAAACAGTCATCTGATTAGTAGGTGTTAAGTCGCAGATACCCTAAAAAAACATCAGTATGACCCAACATCTGCACTTCATTGTTATATTCAAACAATCCTTGATAGGCCCAGGTGAGAATTGAACTCACGACCCCTGGTTTACTAGACCAGTACTCTAACCACTGAGCTATAAGGCCTGGCTGTTGACGTAACATAACCTTAAAAACAGCAAATTAACCGGGTTCTGGCTTGCATTAAACAGTCATCTGATTAGTAGGTATTAAGTCGCAGATACCCTAAAAAACATCAGTATGACCCAACATCTGCACTTCAATGCTGTATTCAAACAATCTCTGATAGGCCCAGGTGAGAATTGAACTCATGACCCCTTGTTTACGAGACCAGTGCTCTAACCACTGAGCTACAAAGCCTGGCTACTTAAGTAACATAACCTAAAAAACAGCAAATTAACCGAGTTCTGGTTTGCATTATAAACGGTCATCTGATGAATATGTATTAAGTCGCGGATACCCTTAAACACAGTTGTACCAACCAACATCTGCACTTCATTGTTGTAATCAAACAATCCCTGAAAGGCCCAGGTGAGAATTGAAGTCACAACCCCTGGTTTACTAGACCAGTGCTCGAACCACTGAGCTACAAGGCCTGCCTGGTAAGGTAACAAAACGTTAAAAACAGCAAATTAACCGGGTTCTGGTTTGCATTATAAACAGTGATCTGATTAGTAGGTATTAAGTCACAGATACCCTTGAACACAATAGTACGACCCAACATCTGCACTTCATTGCTGTATTCAAACAATCCCTGATAGGCCCAGGTGAGAATTGAACTCACGACACCTGGTTTAATAGACCAGTACTCTAACCACTAGCTACAAGGCCTGGCTGTTGACGTAACATAACCTTAAAAACAGCAAATTAACCGGGTTCTGGCTTGCATTAAACAGTCATCTGATTTGTAGGTGTTAAGTCGCAAACACCCTAAAAAATGTCAGTATGACCCAAACATCTGCACTTCATTGTTGTATTCAAACAATCCCTGATAGGCCCAGGTAAGAATTGAACTCACGACCACTGGTTTACAAGACCAGTGCTCTAACCACTGAGCGACAAGGCCTGCTTGCAAAGGTAACATAACCTTAAAAACAGCAAATTAACCGGATTCTGGCTTGCATTAAACAGTTATCTGATTCGTAGGTATAAAATCGTAGATACCCCAAAACACAGTAGTACTTCCCAACATCTGCACTTTGTTGCTGTATTAAAACAATCCATGATAGGCCCAGGTGAGAATTGAACTCACGACACCTGGTTTACTAGACCAGTACTCTAACCACTGAGCTACAAGGCCTGGCTGTTGATGTAACATAACCTTAAAAACAGCAAATTAACCGGGTTCTGGTTTGCATTCCAAACAGTCATCTGATGAGTTGGTATTAAGTCGCGGATACGCTAAAACACAATAGTACGACCCAACATCTGCACTTCATTGCTGTATTCAAAATAATCCCTGATAGGCCCAGGTGAGAATTGAACTCACTACCCCTGGTTTACTAGACCAGTACTCTAACCACTGAGCTACAAGGTCTGGCTGTTGATGTAACATAACCTTAAAAACAGCAAATTAACCTGGTTCTGGCTTGCATTAAACAGATCTGATTAGTAGGTGTTAATTCGCAGATACCCTAAAAAACAATAGTATGACCAAACATCTGCACTTCATTGTTATATTCAAACAATCCCTGATAGGCCCAGGTGAGAATTGAACTCACTACCCCTGGTTTACTAGACCAGTACTCTAACCACTGAGCTACAAGGACTGGCTGTTGACGTAACATAACCTTAAAAACAGCAAATTAACCGGGTTCTGGCTTGCATTAAACAGTCATCTGATTAGTAGGTATTAAGTCGCATATACCCTAAAAAACATCAGTATGACCCAACATCTGCACTTCAATGCTGTATTCAAACAATCTCTGATAGGCCCAGGTGAGAATTGAACTCATGACCCCTTGTTTACGAGACCAGTGCTCTAACCACTGAGCTACAAAGCCTGGCTACTTAAGTAACATAACCTAAAAAACAGCAAATTAACCGAGTTCTGGTTTGCACTATAAACGGTCATCTGATGAATATGTATTAAGTCGCGGATACCCTTAAACACAGTTGTACCAACCAACATCTGCACTTCATTGTTGTAATCAAACAATCCCTGAAAGGCCCAGGTGAGAATTGAAGTCACAACCCCTGGTTTACTAGACCAGTGCTCGAACCACTGAGCTACAAGGCCTGCCTGGTAAGGTAACAAAACGTTAAAAACAGCAAATTAACCGGGTTCTGGTTTGCATTATAAACAGTGATCTGATTAGTAGGTATTAAGTCACAGATACCCTTGAACACAATAGTACGACCCAACATCTGCACTTCATTGCTGTATTCAAACAATCCCTGATAGGCCCAGGTGAGAATTGAACTCACGACACCTGGTTTAATAGACCAGTACTCTAACCACTAGCTACAAGGCCTGGCTGTTGACGTAACATAACCTTAAAAACAGCAAATTAACCGGGTTCTGGCTTGCATTAAACAGTCATCTGATTTGTAGGTGTTAAGTCGCAAACACCCTAAAAAATGTCAGTATGACCCAAACATCTGCACTTCATTGTTGTATTCAAACAATCCCTGATAGGCCCAGGTAAGAATTGAACTCACGACCACTGGTTTACAAGACCAGTGCTCTAACCACTGAGCGACAAGGCCTGCTTGCAAAGGTAACATAACCTTAAAAACAGCAAATTAACCGGATTCTGGCTTGCATTAAACAGTTATCTGATTCGTAGGTATAAAATCGTAGATACCCCAAAACACAGTAGTACTTCCCAACATCTGCACTTTGTTGCTGTATTAAAACAATCCATGATAGGCCCAGGTGAGAATTGAACTCACGACACCTGGTTTACTAGACCAGTACTCTAACCACTGAGCTACAAGGCCTGGCTGTTGATGTAACATAACCTTAAAAACAGCAAATTAACCGGGTTCTGGTTTGCATTCCAAACAGTCATCTGATGAGTTGGTATTAAGTCGCGGATACGCTAAAACACAATAGTACGACCCAACATCTGCACTTCATTGCTGTATTCAAAATAATCCCTGATAGGCCCAGGTGAGAATTGAACTCACTACCCCTGGTTTACTAGACCAGTACTCTAACCACTGAGCTACAAGGTCTGGCTGTTGATGTAACATAACCTTAAAAACAGCAAATTAACCTGGTTCTGGCTTGCATTAAACAGATCTGATTAGTAGGTGTTAATTCGCAGATACCCTAAAAAACAATAGTATGACCAAACATCTGCACTTCATTGTTATATTCAAACAATCCCTGATAGGCCCAGGTGAGAATTGAACTCACTACCCCTGGTTTACTAGACCAGTACTCTAACCACTGAGCTACAAGGACTGGCTGTTGAGGTAACATAACCTTAAAAACAGCAAATTAACCGGGTTCTGGCTTGCATTAAACAGTCATCTGATTAGTAGGTATTAAGTCGCAGATACCCTAAAAAATATCAGTATGACCCAACATCTGCACTTCAATGTTGTATTCCAACAATCTCTGATAGGCCCAGGTGAGAATTGAACTCACGACCCCTGGTTTACGAGACCAGTGCTCTAACCACTGAGCTACAAAGCCTGGCTGCTTAAGTAACATAACCTAAAAAACAGCAAATTAACCGGGTTCTGGCTTGCATTAAACAGTCATCTGATTTGTAGGTGTTAAGTCGCAAACACCCTAAAAAATGTCAGTATGACCCAACATCTGCACTTCATTGTTGTATTCAAACAATCCCTGATAGGCCCAGGTAAGAATTGAACTCACGACCCCTGGTTTACAAGACCAGTGCTCTAACCACTGAGCTACAAGGCCTGCTTGCAAAACTAACATAACCTTAAAAACAGCAAATTAACCGGATTCTGGCTTGCATTAAACAGTTATCTGATTCGTAGGTATAAAATCGTAGATACCCCAAAACACAGTAGTACTTCCCAACATCTGCACTTTATTGCTGTATTAAAACAATCCATGATAGGCCCAGGTGAGAATTGAACTCACGACCCCTGGTTTACTAGACCAGTACTCTAACCACTGAGCTACAAGGCCTGGCTGTTGATGTAACATAACCTTAAAAACAGCAAATTAACCGGGTTCTGGTTTGCATAGGAAACAGTCATCTGATTAGTAGGTATTAAGTCGCAGATACCCTAAAAAGTATCAGTATGACCCAACATCTGCACTTCAATGTTGTATTCAAACAATCTCTGATAGGCCCAGGTGAGAATTGAACTCACGACCCCTGGTTTACGAGACCAGTGCTCTAACCACTGAGCTACAAAGCCTGCCTGCTTAAGTAACATAACCTAAAAAACAGCAAATTAACCGAGTTCTGGTTTGCATTATAAACCGTCATCTGATTAATAGGTATTAAGTCGCGGATACCCTTAAACACAGTTGTACCAACCAACATCTGCACATCATTGTTGTAATCAAACAATCCCTGAAAGGCCCAGGTGAGAATTGAAGTCACAACCCCTGGTTTACTTGACCAGTGCTCTAACCACTGAGCTACAAGGCCTGGCTGTTGATGTAACATAACCTTAAAAACAGCAAATTAACCGGGTTCTGGTTTGCATTCCAAACAGTCATCTGATTAGTAGGTATTAAGTCGCGGATACGCTAAAACACAATAGTACGACCCAACATCTGCACTTCATTGCTGTATTCAAACAATCCCTGATAGGCTCAGGTGAGAATTGAACTCACTACCCCTGGTTTACTAGACCAGTACTCTAACCACTGAGCTACAAGGCCTGGCTGTTAAAGTAACATAACCTTAAAAACAGCAAATTAACCGGGTTCTGGCTTGCATTAAACACAGTCATCTGATTTGTAGGTGTTAAGTCGCAAACACCCTAAAAAACGTCAGTATGACCCAACATCTGCACTTCATTGTTGTATTCAAACAATCCCTGATAGGCCCAGGTAAGAATTGAACTCACGACCCCTGGTTTACAAGACCAGTGCTCTAACCACTGAGCTACAAGGCTTGCTTGCAAAGGTAACATAACCTTAAAAACAGCAAATTAACCGGATTCTGGCTTACATTAAACAGTTATCTGATTCGTAGGTATAAAATCGTAGATACCCCAAAACACAGTAGTACTTCCCAACATCTGCACTTTATTGCTGTATTCAAACAATCCATGAAAAGCCCAGGTGAGAATTGAACTCAAGACCCCTGGTTTACTAGACCAGTACTCTAACCACTGAGCTACAAGGCCTGACTGTTGATGCAACATAACCTTAAAAACAGCAAATTAACCGGGTTCTGGTTTGCATTCCAAACAGTCATCTGTTTAGTAGGTATTAAGTCGCGGATACGCTAAAACACAATAGTACGACCCAACATCTGCACTTCATTGCTGTATTCAAACAATCCCTGATAGGCCCAGGTGAGAATTGAACTCACTACCCCTGGTTTACTAGACCAGTACTCTAACCACTGAGCTACAAGGCCTGGCTGTTAAGGTAACATAACCTTAAAAACAGCAAATTAACCGGGTTCTGGCTTGCATTAAACAGTCATCTGATTAGTAGGTATTAAGTCGCAGATACCCTAAAAAACATCGGTATGACCCAACATCTGCACTTCAATGCTGTATTCAAACAATCTCTGATAGGCCCAGGTGAGAATTGAACTCACGACCCCTGGTTTACTAGACCAGTGCTCTAACCACTGAGCTACAAGGCCTGCTTGCAAAGGTAAGATAACCTTAAAAACAGCAAATTAACCGGATTCTGGCTTGCATTAAACAGTTATCTGATTCGTAGGTATAAAATCGTAGATACCCCAAAACACAGTAGTACTTCCCAACATCTGCACTTTATTGCTGTATTCAAACAATCCATGAAAGGCCCAGGTGAGAATTGAATTCACGACCCCTGGTACTAGACCAGTACTCTAACCACTGAGCTACAAGGCCTGGCTGTTGATGTAACATAACCTTAAAAACAGCAAATTAACCCGGTTCTGGTTTGCATTCCAAACAGTCATCTGATTAGTAGGTATTAAGTCTCGGATACCCTAAACCACAGTTGTACCAACCAACATCTGCACTTCATTGTTGTAATCAAACAATCCCTGAAAGGCCCAGGTGAGAATTGAAGTCACAGCCCCTGGTTTACTAGACCAGTGCTCTAACCACTGAGCTACAAGGCCTGCCTGGTAAGGTAACAAAACGTTAAAAACAGCAAATTAACCGGGTTCTGGTTTGCATTAAATACAGTCATCTGATTAGTCGGGATAAAGTCGCAGAGACCCTAAAACACAGTAGTACTATGCAACACCTGCACTTCATTGATGTATTCAAACAATCACTGATAGGCCTAGGTGAGAATTGAACTCACAACCCCTGGTTTACAAGACCAGTGCTCTAGCCACTGAGCTACAAGGCCTGGCTGTTGAAGTAACATAACCTTAAAAACAGAAAATTAACCGGGTTCTGGCTTGCATTAAACACAGTCATCTGATTAGTAGGTATTCAGTCGCAGATACCCTAAAAATCATCAGTATGACCCAACATCTGCATGTCGTTTTTGTATTCAAACAATCCCTGATAGGCCCAGGTGAGAATTGAACTCACGACCCCTGGTTTACAAGACCAGTGTTCTAACCACTGAGCTACAAGGCCTGCTTGCAAAGGTAACATAACCTTAAAAACAGCAAATTAACCGGGTTCTGGCTTGCATTAAACAGTTATCTGATTCGTAGGTATAAAATCGAAGATACCCCAAAACACATTAGTACTTCCCAACATCTGCACTTTATTGCTGTCTTCAAACAATCGATGAAAGGCCCAGGTGATAATTGAACTCACGACCCCTGGTTTACTAGTTCTGGTTCTGGTTTGCCTTCTAAACAGTCATCTGATGAGTAGGTATTAAGTCACAGATACCCTTGAACACAATAGTACGACCCAACATCTGCACTTCATTGCTGTATTCAAACAATCCCTGATAGGCCCAGGTGAGAATTGAACTCACGACACCTGGTTTAACAGACCGGTACTCTAACCACTAGCTACAAGGCCTGGCTGTTGACGTAACATAACCTTAAAAACAGCAAATTAACCGGGTTCTGGCTTGCATTAAACACAGTCATCTGATTTGTAGGTGTTAAGTCGCAAACACCCTAAAAAATGTCAGTATGACCCAACATCTGCACTTCATTGCTGTATTCAAACAATCCCTGATAGGCCCAGGTGAGAATTAAACTCACAACCCCTGGTTTACTAGACCAGTACTCTAACCACTGAGCTACAAGGCCTGGCTGTTGATGTAACATAACCTTAAAAACAGCAACTTAACCTGGTCCTGGCTTGCATTAAACAGTTATCTGATTCGTAGGTATAAAATCGTAGATACCCCAAAACACAGTAGTACTTCCCAACATCTGCACTTTATTGCTGTATTCAAATAATCCATGAAAGGCCCAGGTGAGAATTGAACTCACGACCCCTGATTTACTAGACCAGTACTCTAACCACTGAGCTACAAGGCCTGGCTGTTGATGTAACATAACCTTAAAAACAGCAAATTAATCGGGTTCTGGTTTGCATTGTAAACAGTCATCTGATTAGTAGGTATTAAGTCGCGGATACGCTAAAACACAATAGTACGACACAACATCTGCACTTCATTGCTGTATTCAAACAATCCCTGATAGGCCCAGGTGAGAATAGAACTCACTACCCCTGGTTTACTAGACCAGTACTCTAACCACTGAGCTACAAGGCCTGGCTGCTGATGTAACATAACCTTAAAAACAGCAACTTAACCTGGTCCTGGCTTGCATTAAACAGTCATCTGATTAGTAGGTGTTAAGTCGCAGATACCCTAAAAAAACATCAGTATGACCCAACATCTGCACTTCATTGTTATATTCAAACAATCCTTGATAGGCCCAGGTGAGAATTGAACTCACGACCCCTGGTTTACTAGACCAGTACTCTAACCACTGAGCTATAAGGCCTGGCTGTTGACGTAACATAACCTTAAAAACAGCAAATTAACCGGGTTCTGGCTTGCATTAAACAGTCATCTGATTAGTAGGTATTAAGTCGCAGATACCCTAAAAAACATCAGTATGACCCAACATCTGCACTTCAATGCTGTATTCAAACATTCTCTGATAGGCCCAGGTGAGCATTGAACTCACGACCCCTTGTTTACGAGACCAGTGCTCTAACCACTGAGCTACAAAGCCTGGCTGCTTAAGTAACATAACCTAAAAAACAGCAAATTAACCGAGTTCTGGTTTGCATTATAAACGGTCATCTGATTAATATGTATTAAGTCGCGGATACCCTTAAACACAGTTGTACCAACCAACATCTGCACTTCATTGTTGTAATCAAACAATACCTGAAAGGCCCAGGTGAGAATTGAAGTCACAACCCCTGGTTTACTAGACCAGTGCTCTAACCACTGAGCTACAAGGCCTGCCTGGTAAGGTAACAAAACGTTAAAAACAGCAAATTAACCGGGTTCTGGTTTGCATTATAAACAGTGATCTGATTAGTAGGTATTACGTCACAGATACCCTTGAACACAATAGTACGACCCAACATCTGCACTTCATTGCTGTATTCAAACAATCCCTGATAGGCCCAGGTGAGAATTGAACTCACGACCCCTGGTTTAATAGACCAGTACTCTAACCACTAGCTACAAGGCCTGGCTGTTGACGTAACATAACCTTAAAAACAGCAAATTAACCGGGTTCTGGCTTGCATTAAACAGTCATCTGATTTGTAGGTGTTAAGTCGCAAACACCCTAAAAAATGTCAGTATGACCCAAACATCTGCACTTCATTGTTGTATTCAAACAATCCCTGATAGGCCCAGGTAAGAATTGAACTCACGACCACTGGTTTACAAGACCAGTGCTCTAACCACTGAGCGACAAGGCCTGCTTGCAAAGGTAACATAACCTTAAAAACAGCAAATTAACCGGATTCTGGCTTGCATTAAACAGTTATCTGATTCGTAGGTATAAAATCGTAGATACCCCAAAACACAGTAGTACTTCCCAACATCTGCACTTTATTGCTGTATTAAAACAATCCATGATAGGCCCAGGTGAGAATTGAACTCACGACACCTGGTTTACTAGACCAGTACTCTAACCACTGAGCTACAAGGCCTGGCTGTTGATGTAACATAACCTTAAAAACAGCAAATTAACCGGGTTCTGGTTTGCATTCCAAACAGTCATCTGATGAGTTGGTATGAAGTCGCGGATACGCTAAAACACAATAGTACGACCCAACATCTGCACTTCATTGCTGTATTCAAAAAACTCCCTGATAGGCCCAGGTGACAATTGAACTCACTACCTCTGGTTTACTAGACCAGTACTCTAACCACTGAGCTACAAGGTCTGGCTGTTGATGTAACATAACCTTAAAAACAGCAAATTAACCTGGTTCTGGCTTGCATTAAACAGATCTGATTAGTAGGTGTTAAGTCGCAGATACCCGAAAAAACATCAGTATGACCCAACATCTGCACTTCATTGTTATATTCAAACAATCCCTGATAGGCCCAGGTGAGAATTGAACTCACGACCCCTGGTTTACAAGACCAGTGCTCTAACCACTGAGCTACAAGGCCTGCTTGCAAATGTAAGATAACCTTAAAAACAGCAAATTAACCGGATTCTGGCTTGCATTAAACAGTTATCTGATTCGTAGGTATAAAATCGTAGATACCCCAAAACACAGTAGTACTTCCCAACATCTGCACTTCATTGCTGTATTCAAACAATCCATGAAAGGCCCAGGTGAGAATTGAACTCACGACCCCTGGTACTAGACCAGTACTCTAACCACTGAGCTACAAGGCCTGGCTGTTGATGTAACATAACCTTAAAAACAGCAAATTAACCGGGTTCTGGTTTGCATTCCAAACAGTCATCTGATTAGTAGGTATTAAGTCGCGGATACCCTAAAACACAGTTGTACCAACCAACATCTGCACCTCATTGTTGTAATCAAACAATCCCTAAAAGGCCCAGGTGAGAATTGAAGTCACAACCCCTGGTTTACTAGACCAGTGCTCTAACCACTGAGCTACAAGGCCTGCCTGGTAAGGTAACAAAACGTTAAAAACAGCAAATTAACTGGGTTCTGGTTTGCATTAAATACAGTCATCTGATTAGTCGGGATAAAGTCGCAGAGAACCTAAAACACAGTAGTACTATGCAACACCTGCACTTCATTGATGTATTCAAACAATCACTGATAGGCCTAGGTGAGAATTGAACTCTCAACCCCTGGTTTACAAGACCAGTGCTCTAACCACTGAGCTACAAGGCCTGGCTGTTGAAGTAACATAACCTTAAAAACAGAAAATTAACCGGGTTCTGGCTTTCATCATAAACCGTCATCTGATTAAAAGGTATTAAGTCGCGGATACCCTTAAACACAGTTGTACCAACCAACATCTGCACTTCATTGTTGTAATCAAACAATCCCTGAAAGGCCCAGGTGAGAATTGAACTCACGACAACTGGTTTACTAGACCAGTACTCTAACCACTGAGCTACAAGGCCTGGCTGTTGAGGTAACATAACCTTAAAAACAGCAAATTAACCGGGTTCTGGCTTGCATTAAACAGTCATCTGATTAGTAGGTATTAAGTCGCAGATACCCTAAAAAATATCAGTATGACCCAACATCTGCACTTCAATGTTGTATTCAAACAATCTCTGATAGGCCCAGGTGAGAATTGACCTCACGACCCCTGGTTTACGAGACCAGTGCTCTAACCACTGAGCTACAAAGCCTGGCTGCTTAAGTAACATAACCTAAAAAACAGCAAATTAACCGGATTCTGGCTTGCATTAAACAGTCATCTGATTTGTAGGTGTTAAGTCGCAAACACCCTAAAAAATGTCAGTATGACCCAACATCTGCACTTCATTGTTGTATTCAAACAATCCCTGATAGGCCCAGGTAAGAATTGAACTCACGACCCCTGGTTTACAAGACCAGTGCTCTAACCACTGAGCTACAAGGAGTGCTTGCAAAGGTAACATAACCTTAAAAACAGCAAATTAACCGGATTCTGGCTTGCATTAAACAGTTATCTGATTCGTAGGTATAAAATCGTAGATACCCCAAAACACAGTAGTACTTCCCAACATCTGCACTTTATTGCTGTATTAAAACAATCCATGATAGGCCCAGGTGAGAATTTAACTCACGACCCCTGGTTTACTAGACCAGTACTCTAACCACTGAGCTACAAGGCCTGGCTGTTGATGTAACATAACCTTAAAAACAGCAAATTAACCGGGTTCTGGTTTGCATAGGAAACAGTCATCTGATTAGTAGGTATTAAGTCGCAGATACCCTAAAAAATATCAGTATGACCCAACATCTGCACTTCAATGTTGTATTCAAACAATCGCTGATAGGCCCAGGTGAGAATTGAACTCACGACCCCTGGTTTACGAGACCAGTGCTCTAACCACTGAGCTACAAAGCCTGGCTGCTTAAGTAACATAACCTAAAAAACAGCAAATTAACCGAGTTCTGGTTTGCATTATAAACCGTCATCTGATTAATAGGTATTAAGTCGCGGATACCCTTAAACACAGTTGTACCAACCAACATCTGCACTTCATTGTTGTAATCAAACAATCCCTGAAAGGCCCAGGTGAGAATTGAAGTCACAACCCCTGGTTTACTAGACCAGTGCTCTAACCACTGAGCTACAAGGCCTGCCTGGTAAGGTAACAAAACGTTAAAAACAGCAAATTAACCGGGTTCTGGTTTGCATTATAAACAGTCATCTGATTAGTAGGTATTAAGTCACAGATACCCTTGAACACAATAGTACGACCCAACATCTGCACTTCATTGCTGTATTCAAACAACCCCTGACAGGCCCAGGTGAGAATTGAACTCACGACACCTGGTTTAATAGACCAGTACTCTAACCACTAGCTACAAGGCCTGGCTGTTGACGTAACATAACCTTAAAAACAGCAAATTAACCGGGTTCTGGCTTGCATTAAACACAGTCATCTGATTTGTAGGTGTTAAGTCGCAAACACCCTAAAAAACGTCAGTATGACCCAACATCTGCACTTCATTGTTGTATTCAAACAATCCCTGATAGGCCCAGGTAAGAATAGAACTCACGACCCCTGGTTTACAAGACCAGTGCTCTAACCACTGAGCTACAAGGCTTGCTTGCAAAGGTAACATAACCTTAAAAACAGCAAATTAACCGGATTCTGGCTTACATTAAACAGTTATCTGATTCGTAGGTATAAAATCGTAGATACCCCAAAACACAGTAGTACTTCCCAACATCTGCACTTTATTGCTGTATTCAAACAATCCATGAAAAGCCCAGGTGAGAATTGAACTCAAGACCCCTGGTTTACTAGACCAGTACTCTAACCACTGAGCTACAAGGCCCGACTGTTGATGCAACATAACCTTAAAAACAGCAAATTAACCGGGTTCTGGTTTGCATTGCAAACAGTCATCTGATTAGTAGGTATTAAGTCGCGGATACGCTAAAACACAATAGTACGACCCAACATCTGCACTTCATTGCTGTATTCAAACAATCCCTGATAGGCCCAGGTGAGAATTGAACTCACTACCCCTGGTTTACTAGACCAGTAATCTAACCACTGAGCTACAAGGCCTGGCTGTTAAGGTAACATAACCTTAAAAACAGCAAATTAACCGGGTTCTGGCTTGCATTAAACAGTCATCTGATTAGTAGGTATTAAATCGCAGATACCCTAAAAAACATCGGTATGACCCAACATCTGCACTTCAATGCTGTATTCAAACAATCTCTGATAGGCCCAGGTGAGAATTGAACTCACGACCCCTGGTTTACTAGACCAGTGCTCTAACCACTGAGCTACAAGGCCTGCTTGCAAAGGTAAGATAACCTTAAAAACAGCAAATTAACCGGATTCTGGCTTGCATTAAACAGTTATCTGATTCGTAGGTATAAAATCGTAGATACCCCAAAACACAGTAGTACTTCCCAACATCTGCACTTTATTGCTGTATTCAAACAATCCATGAAAGGCCCAGGTGAGAATTGAATTCACGACCCCTGGTACTAGACCAGTACTCTAACCACTGAGCGACAAGGCCTGGCTGTTGATGTAACTTAACCTTAAAAACAGCAAATTAACCCGGTTCTGGTTTGCATTCCAAACAGTCATCTGATTAGTAGGTATTAAGTCGCGGATACCCTAAAGCACAGTTGTACCAACCAACATCTGCACTTCATTGTTGTAATCAAACAATCCCTGAAAGGCCCAGGTGAGAATTGAAGTCACAGCCCCTGGTTTACTAGACCAGTGCTCTAACCACTGAGCTACAAGGCCTGCCTGGTAAGGTAACAAAACGTTAAAAACAGCAAATTAACCGGGTTCTGGTTTGCATTAAATACAGTCATCTGATTAGTCGGGATAAAGTCGCAGAGACCCTAAAACACAGTAGTACTATGCAACACCTGCACTTCATTGATGTATTCAAACAATCACTGATAGGCCTAGGTGAGAATTGAACTCACAACCCCTGGTTTACAAGACCAGTGCTCTAGCCACTGAGCTACAAGGCCTGGCTGTTGAAGTAACATAACCTTAAAAACAGAAAATTAACCGGGTTCTGGCTTGCATTAAACACAGTCATCTGATTAGTAGGTATTCAGTCGCAGATACCCTAAAAATCATCAGTATGACCCAACATCTGCATGTCGTTTTTGTATTCAAACAATCCCTGATAGGCCCAGGTGAGAATTGAACTCACGACCCCTGGTTTACAAGACCAGTGTTCTAACCACTAGCTACAAGGCCTGGCTGTTGACGTAACATAACCTTAAAAACAGCAAATTAACCGGGTTCTGGCTTGCATTAAACACAGTCATCTGATTTGTAGGTGTTAAGTCGCAAACACCCTAAAAAATGTCAGTATGACCCAACATCTGCTCTTCATTGCTGTATTCAAACAATCCCTGATAGGCCCAGGTGAGAATTGAACTCACTACCCCTGGTTTACTAGACCAGTACTCTAACCACTGAGCTACAAGGCCTGGCTGTTGATGTAACATAACCTTAAAAACAGCAACTTAACCTGGTCCTGGCTTGCATTAAACAGTTATCTGATTCGTAGGTATAAAATCGTAGATACCCCAAAACACAGTAGTACTTCCCAACATCTGCACTTTATTGCTGTATTCAAATAATCCATGAAAGGCCCAGGTGAGAATTGAACTCACGACCCCTGGTTTACTAGACCAGTACTCTAACCACTGAGCTACAAGGCCTGGCTGTTGATGTAACATAACCTTAAAAACAGCAACTTAACCTGGTCCTGGCTTGCATTAAACAGTCATCTGATTAGTAGGTGTTAAGTCGCAGATACCCTAAAAAAACATCAGTATGACCCAACATCTGCACTTCATTGTTATATTCAAACAATCCCTGATAGGCCCAGGTGAGCATTGAACTCACGACCCCTGGTTTACTAGACCAGTACTCTAACCACTGAGCTATAAGGCCTGGCTGTTGACGTAACATAACCTTAAAAACAGCAAATTAACCGGGTTCTGGCTTGCATTAAACAGTCATCTGATTAGTAGGTATTAAGTCGCAGATACCCTAAAAAACATCAGTATGACCCAACATCTGCACTTCAATGCTGTATTCAAACAATCTCTGATAGGCCCAGGTGAGAATTGAACTCACGACCCCTTGTTTACGAGACCAGTGCTCTAACCACTGAGCTACAAAGCCTGGCTGCTTAAGTAACATAACCTAAAAAACAGCAAATTAACCGAGTTCTGGTTTGCATTATAAACGGTCATCTGATTAATATGTATTAAGTCGCGGATACCCTTAAACACAGTTGTACCAACCAACATCTGCACTTCATTGTTGTAATCAAACAATCCCTGAAAGCCCCAGGTGAGAATTGAAGTCACAACCCCTGGTTTACTAGACCAGTGCTCTAACCACTGAGCTACAAGGCCTGCCTGGTAAGGTAACAAAACGTTAAAAACAGCAAATTAACCGGGTTCTGGTTTGCATTATAAACAGTGATCTGATTAGTAGGTATTAAGTCACAGATACCCTTGAACACAAGAGTACGACCCAACATCTGCACTTCATTGCTGTATTCAAACAATCCCTGATAGGCCCAGGTGAGAATTGAACTCACGACACCTGGTTTAATAGACCAGTACTCTAACCACTAGCTACAAGGCCTGGCTGTTGACGTAACATAACCTTAAAAACAGCAAATTAACCGGGTTCTGGCTTGCATTAAACAGTCATCTGATTTGTAGGTGTTAAGTCGCAAACACCCTAAAAAATGTCTGTATGACCCAAACATCTGCACTTCATTGTTGTATTCAAACAATCCCTGATAGGCCCAGGTAAGAATTGAACTCACGACCACTGGTTTACAAGACCAGTGCTCTAACCACTGAGCGACAAGGCCTGCTTGCAAAGGTAACATAACCTTAAAAACAGCAAATTAACCGGATTCTGGCTTGCATTAAACAGTTATCTGATTCGTAGGTATAAAATCGTAGATACCCCAAAACACAGTAGTACTTCCCAACATCTGCACTTTATTGCTGTATTAAAACAATCCATGATAGGCCCAGGTGAGAATTGAACTCACGACACCTGGTTTACTAGACCAGTACTCTAACCACTGAGCTACAAGGCCTGGCTGTTGATGTAACATAACCTTAAAAACAGCAAATTAACCGGGTTCTGGTTTGCATTCCAAACAGTCATCTGATGAGTTGGTATTAAGTCGCGGATACGCTAAAACACAATAGTACGACCCAACATCTGCACTTCATTGCTGTATTCAAAAAAATCCCTGATAGGCCCAGGTGAGAATTGAACTCACTACCCCTGGTTTACAAGACCAGTACTCTAACCACTGAGCTACAAGGCCTGGCTGTTGATGTAACATAACCTTAAAAACAGCAAATTAACCTGGTTGTGGCTTGCATTATAAACAGTCATCTGATTAATAGGTATTAAGTCGCGGATACCCTAAAACACAGTTGTACCAACCAACATCTGCACTTCATTGTTGTAATCAAACAATCCCTGAAAGGCCCATGTGAGAATTGAAGTCACAACCCCTGGTTTACTAAACCAGTGCTCTAACCACTGAGCTACAAGGCCTGCCTGTTAAGGTAACAAAACGTTAAAAACAGCAAATTAACCGGGTTCTGGTTTGCATTAAACACAGTCATCTGATTAGTCGGGATAAAGTCGCAGAGACCCTAAAACACAGTAGTTCTATGCAACACCTGCACTTCATTGATGTATTCAAACAATCACTGATAGGCCTAGGTGAGAATTGAACTCACAACCCCTGGTTTACAAGACCAGTGCTCTAACCACTGAGCTACAAGGCCTGGCTGTTGAAGTAACATAACCTTAAAAACAGAAAATTAACCGGGTTCTGGCTTGCATTAAACACAGTCATCTGATTAGTAGGTATTCAGTCGCAGATACACTAAAAAAGATCAGTATGACCCAACATCTGCACGTCATTTTTGTATTTAAACAACCCCTGATAGGCCCAGGTGAGAATTGAACTCACGACCCATGGTTTACAAGACCAGTGTTCTAACCACTGAGCTACAAGGCCTGCTTGCAAAGGTAACATAACCTTAAAAACAGCAAATTAACCGGGTTCTGGCTTGCATTAAACAGTTATCTGATTCGTAGGTATAAAATCGTAGATACCCCAAAACACAGTAGTACTTCCCAACACGTGCACTTCATTGCTGTCTTCAAACAATCGATGAAAGGCCTAGGTGATAATTGAACTCACGACCCCTGGTTTACTAGTTCTGGTTCTGGTTTGCCATCTAAACAGTCATCTGATTAGTAGGTATTAAGTCACAGATACCCTTGAACACAATAGTACGACCCAACATCTGCACTTCATTGCTGTATTCAAACAATCCCTGATAGGCCCAGGTGAGAATTTAACTCACGACACCTGGTTTAATAGACCAGTACTCTAACCACTAGCTACAAGGACTGGCTGTTGATGTAACATAACCTTAAAAACAGCAAATTAACCGGGTTCTGGCTTGCATAAACAGTCATCTGATTTGTAGGTGTTAAGTCGCAAACACCCTAAAAAATGTCAGTATGACCCAACATCTGCACTTCATTGTTGTATTCAAACAATCCCTGATAGGCCCAGGTAAGAATTGAACTCACGACCCCTGGTTTACAAGACCAGTGCTCTAACCACTGAGCTACAAGGCCTGCTTGCAAAGGTAACATAACCTTAAAAACAGAAAATTAACCGGATTCTGGCTTGCATTAAACAGTTATCTGATTCGTAGGTATAAAATCGTAGATACCCCAAAACACAGTAGTACTTCCCAACATCTGCACTTTATTGCTGTATTAAAACAATCCATGATAGGCCCAGGTGAGAATTGAACTCACTACCCCTGGTTTACTAGACCAGTACTCTAACCACTGAGCTACAAGGCCTGGCTGTTGAGGTAACATAACCTTAAAAACAGCAAATTAACTGGGTTCTGGCTTGCATTAAACAGTCATCTGATTAGTAGGTATTAAGTCGCAGATACCCTAAAAAACATCGGTATGACCCAACATCTGCACTTCAATGCTCTATTCAAACAATCTCTGATAGGCCCAGGTGAGAATTGAACTCACGACCCCTGGTTTACTAGACCAGTGCTCTAACCACTGAGCTACAAGGCCTGCTTGCAAAGCTAAGATAACCTTAAAAACAGCAAATTAACCGGATTCTGGCTTGCATTAAACAGTTATCTGATTCGTAGGTATAAAATCGTAGATACCCCAAAACACAGTAGTACTTCCCAACATCTGCACTTTATTGCTGTATTCAAACAATCCATGAAAGGCCCAGGTGAGAATTGAATTCACGACCCCTGGTACTAGACCAGTACTCTAACCACTGAGCTACAAGGCCTGGCTGTTGATGTAACATAACCTTAAAAACAGCAAATTAACCCGGTTCTGGTTTGCATTCCAAACAGTCATCTGATTAGTAGGTATTAAGTCGCGGATACCCTAAAGCACAGTTGTACCAACCAACATCTGCACTTCATTGTTGTAATCAAACAATCCCTGAAAGGCCCAGGTGAGAAATGAAGTCACAACCCCTGGTTTACTAGACCAGTGCTCTAACCACTGAGCTACAAGGCCTGCCTGGTAAGGTAACAAAACGTTAAAAACAGCAAATTAACCGGGTTCTGGTTTGCATTAAATACAGTCATCTGATTTGTCGGGATAAAGTCGCAGAGACCCTAAAACACAGTAGTACTATGCAACACCTGCACTTCATTGATGTATTCAAACAATCACTGATAGGCCTAGGTGAGAATTGAACTCACAACCCCTGGTTTACAAGACCAGTGCTCTAGCCACTGAGCTACAAGGCCTGGCTGTTGAAGTAACATAACCTTAAAAACAGAAAATTAACCGGGTTCTGGCTTGCATTAAACACAGTCATCTGATTAGTAGGTATTCAGTCGCAGATACCCTAAAAATCATCAGTATGACCCAACATCTGCATGTCGTTTTTGTATTCAAACAATCCCTGATAGGCCCAGGTGAGAATTGAACTCACGACCCCTGGTTTACAAGACCAGTGCTCTAACCACTGAGCTACAAGGCCTGCTTGCAAAGGTAAGATAACCTTAAAAACAGCAAATTAACCGGATTCTGGCTTGCATTAAACAGTTATCTGATTCGTAGGTATAAAATCGTAGATACCCCAAAACACAGTAGTACTTCCCAACATCTGCACTTTATTGCTGTATTAAAACAATCCATGATAGGCCCAGGTGAGAATTGAACTCACGACCCCTGGTTTACTAGACCTGTACTCTAACCACTGAGCTACAAGGCCTGGCTGTTGATGTAACATAACCTTAAAAACAGCAAATTAACCGGGTGCTGGTTTGCATAGGAAACAGTCATCTGATTAGTAGGTATTAAGTCGCAGATACCCTAAAAAATATCAGTATGACCCAACATCTGCACTTCAATGTTGTATTCAAACAATCTCTGATAGGCCCAGGTGAGAATTGAACTCACGACCCCTGGTTTACGAGACCAGTGCTCTAACCACTGAGCTACAAAGCCTGGCTGCTTAAGTAACATAACCTAAAAAACTGCAAATTAACCGAGTTCTGGTTTGCATTATAAACCGTCATCTGATTAATAGTTATTAAGTCGCGGATACCCTTAAACACAGTTGTACCAACCAACATCTGCACTTCATTGTTGTAATCAAACAATCCCTGAAAGGCCCAGGTGAGAATTGAAGTCACAACCCCTGGTTTACTAGACCAGTGCTCTAACCACTGAGCTACAAGGCCTGCCTGGTAAGGTAACAAAACGTTAAAAACAGCAAATTAACCGGGTTCTGGTTTGCATTATAAAGAGTCATCTGATTAGTAGGTATTAAGTCACAGATACCCTTGAACACAATAGTACAACCCAACATCTGCACTTCATTGCTGTATTCAAACAACCTCTGACAGGCCCAGGTGAGAATTGAACTCACGACACCTGGTTTAATAGACCAGTACTCTAACCACTAGCTACAAGGCCTGGCTGTTGACGTAACATAACCTTAAAAACAGCAAATTAACCGGGTTCTGGCTTGCATTAAACACAGTCATCTGATTTGTAGGTGTTAAGTCGCAAACACCCTAAAAAACGTCAGTATGACCCAACATCTGCACTTCATTGTTGTATTCAAACAATCCCTGATAGGCCCAGGTAAGAATTGAACTCACGACCCCTGGTTTACAAGACCAGTGCTCTAACCACTGAGCTACAAGGCTTGCTTGCAAAGGTAACATAACCTTAAAAACAGCAAATTAACCGGATTCTGGCTTACATTAAACAGTTATCTGATTCGTAGGTATAAAATCGTAGATACCCCAAAACACAGTAGTACTTCCCAACATCTGCACTTTATTGCTGTATTCAAACAATCCATGAAAAGCCCAGGTGAGAATTGAACTCAAGACCCCTGGTTTACTAGACCAGTACTCTAACCACTGAGCTACAAGGCCCGACTGTTGATGCAACATAACCTTAAAAACAGCAAATTAACCGGGTTCTGGTTTGCATTCCAAACAGTCATCTGATTAGTAGGTATTAAGTCGCGGATACGCTAAAACACAATAGTACAACCCAACATCTGCACTTCATTGCTGTATTCAAACAATCCCTGATAGGCCCAGGTGAGAATTGAACTCACTACCCCTGGTTTACTAGCCCAGTACTCTAACCACTGAGCTACAAGGCCTGCTTGCAAAGATAAGATAACCTTAAAAACAGCAAATTAACCGGATTCTGGCTTGCATTAAACAGTTATCTGATTCGTAGGTATAAAATCGTAGATACCCCAAAACACAGTAGTACTTCCCAACATCTGCACTTTATTGCTGTATTCAAACAATCCATGAAAGGCCCAGGTGAGAATTGAATTCACGACCCCTGGTACTAGACCAGTACTCTAACCACTGAGCGACAAGGCCTGGCTGTTGATGTAACATAACCTTAAAAACAGCAAATTAACGCGGTTCTGGTTTGCATTCCAAACAGTCATCTGATTAGTAGGTATTAAGTCGCGGATACCCTAAAGCACAGTTGTACCAACCAACATCTGCACTTCATTGTTGTAATCAAACAATCCCTGAAAGGCCCAGGTGAGAATTGAAGTCACAGCCCCTGGTTTACTAGACCAGTGCTCTAACCACTGAGCTACAAGGCCTGGCTGTTGAAGTAACATAACCTTAAAAACAGAAAATTAACCGGGTTCTGGCTTGCATTAAACACAGTCATCTGATTAGTAGGTATTCAGTCGCAGATACCCTAAAAATCATCAGTATGACCCAACATCTGCATGTCGTTTTTGTATTCACACAATCCCTGATAGGCCCAGGTGAGAATTGAACTCACGACCCCTGGTTTACATGACCAGTGTTCTAACCACTGAGCTACAAGGCCTGCTTGCAAAGGTAACATAACCTTAAAAACAGCAAATTAACCGGGTTCTGGCTTGCATTAAACAGTTATCTGATTCGTAGGTATAAAATCGAAGATACCCCAAAACACATTAGTACTTCCCAACATCTGCACTTTATTGCTGTCTTCAAACAATCGATGAAAGGCCCAGGTGATAATTGAACTCACGACCCCTGGTTTACTAGTTCTGGTTCTGGTTTGCCTTCTAAACAGTCATCTGATTAGTAGGTATTAAGTCACAGATACCCTTGAACACAATAGTACGACCCAACATCTGCACTTCATTGCTGTATTCAAACAATCCCTGATAGGCCCAGGTGAGAATTGAACTCACGACACCTGGTTTAACAGACCAGTACTCTAACCACTAGCTACAAGGCCTGGCTGTTGACGTAACATAACCTTAAAAACAGCAAATTAACCGGGTTCTGGCTTGCATTAAACAGTCATCTGATTTGTAGGTGTTAAGTCGCAAACACCCTAAAAAATGTCAGTATGACCCAACATCTGCACTTCATTGCTGTATTCAAACAATCCCTGATAGGCCCAGGTGAGAATTGAACTCACTACCCCTGGTTTACTAGACCAGTACTCTAACCACTGAGCTACAAGGCCTGGCTGTTGATGTAACATAACCTTAAAAACAGCAACTTAACCTGGTCCTGGCTTGCATTAAACAGTTATCTGATTCGTAGGTATAAAATCGTAGATACCCCAAAACACAGTAGTACTTCCCAACATCTGCACTTTATTGCTGTATTCAAATAATCCATGAAAGGCCCAGGTGAGAATTGAACTCACGACCCCTGGTTTACTAGACCAGTACTCTAACCACTGAGCTACAAGGCCTTGCTGTTGATGTAACATAACCTTAAAAACAGCAAATTAATCGGGTTCTGGTTTGCATTGTAAACAGTCATCTGATTAGTAGGTATTAAGTCGCGGATACGCTAAAACACAATAGTACGACCCAACATCTGCACTTCATTGCTGTATTCAAACAATCCCTGATAGGCCCAGGTGAGAATTGAACTCACTACCCCTGGTTTACTAGACCAGTACTCTAACCACTGAGCTACAAGGCCTGGCTGCTGATGTAACATAACCTTAAAAACAGCAACTTAACCTGGTCCTGGCTTGCATTAAACAGTCATCTGATTAGTAGGTGTTAAGTCGCAGATACCCTAAAAAAACATCAGTATGACCCAACATCTCCACTTCATTGTTATATTCAAACAATCCCTGATAGGCCCAGGTGAGAATTGAACTCACGACCCCTGGTTTACTAGACCAGTACTCTAACCACTGAGCTATAAGGCCTGGCTGTTGACGTAACATAACCTTAAAAACAGCAAATTAACCGGGTTCTGGCTTGCATTAAACAGTCATCTGATTAGTAGGTATTAAGTCGCAGATACCCTAAAAAACATCAGTATGACCCAACATCTGCACTTCAATGCTGTATTCAAACAATCTCTGATAGGCCCAGGTGAGAATTGAACTCACGACCCCTTGTTTACGAGACCAGTGCTCTAACCACTGAGCTACAAGGCCTGCCTGGTAAGGTAACAAAACGTTAAAAACAGCAAATTAACCGGGTTCTGGTTTGCATTATAAACAGTCATCTGATTAGTCGGGATAAAGTCGCAGAGACCCTAAAACACAGTAGTACTATGCAACACCTGCACTTCATTGATGTATTCAAACAATCACTGATAGGCCTAGGTGAGAATTGAACTCAAAACCCCTGGTTTACAAGACCAGTGCGCTAACCACTGAGCTACAAGGCCTGGCTGTTGAAGTAACATAACCTTAAAAACAGAAAATTAACCGGGTTCTGGCTTGCATTAAACACAGTCATCTGATTAATAGGTATTAAGTCACGGATACCCTTAAACACAGTTGTACCAACCAACATCTGCACTTCATTGTTGTATTCAAACAATCCCTGATAGGCCCAGGTAAGAATTGAACTCACGACCACTGGTTTACAAGACCAGTGCTCTAACCACTGAGCGACAAGGCCTGCTTGCAAAGGTAACATAACCTTAAAAACAGCAAATTAACCGGATTCTGGCTTGCATTAAACAGTTATCTGATTCGTAGGTATAAAATCGTAGATACCCCAAAACACAGTAGTACTTCCCAACATCTGCACTTTATTGCTGTATTAAAACAATCCATGATAGGCCCAGGTGAGAATTGAACTCACGACACCTGGTTTACTAGACCAGTACTCTAACCACTGAGCTACAAGGCCTGGCTGTTGATGTAACATAACCTTAAAAACAGCAAATTAACCGGGTTCTGGTTTGCATTCCAAACAGTCATCTGATGAGTTGGTATTAAGTCGCGGATACGCTAAAACACAATAGTACGACCCAACATCTGCACTTCATTGCTGTATTCAAAAAAACCCCTGATAGGCCCAGGTGAGAATTGAACTCACTACCCCTGGTTTACAAGACCAGTACTCTAACCACTGAGCTACAAGGCCTGGCTGTTGATGTAACATAACCTTAAAAACAGCAAATTAACCTGGTTGTGGCTTGCATTATAAACAGTCATCTGATTAATAGGTATTAAGTCGCGGATACCCTAAAACACAGTTGTACCAACCAACATCTGCACTTCATTGTTGTAATCAAACAATCCCTGAAAGGCCCATGTGAGAATTGAAGTCACAACCCCTGGTTTACTAAACCAGTGCTCTAACCACTGAGCTACAAGGCCTGCCTGGTAAGGTAACAAAACGTTAAAAACAGCAAATTAACCGGGTTCTGGTTTGCATTAAACACAGTCATCTGATTAGTCGGGATAAAGTCGCAGAGACCCTAAAACACAGTAGTTCTATGCAACACCTGCACTTCATTGATGTATTCAAACAATCACTGATAGGCCTAGGTGAGAATTGAACTCACAACCCCTGGTTTACAAGACCAGTGCTCTAACCACTGAGCTACAAGGCCTGGCTGTTGAAGTAACATAACCTTAAAAACAGAAAATTAACCGGGTTCTGGCTTGCATTAAACACAGTCATCTGATTAGTAGGTATTCAGTCGCAGATACACTAAAAAAGATCAGTATGACCCAACATCTGCACGTCGTTTTTGTATTTAAACAACCCCTGATAGGCCCAGGTGAGAATTGAACTCACGACCCATGGTTTACAAGACCAGTGTTCTAACCACTGAGCTACAAGGCCTGCTTGGAAAGGTAACATAACCTTAAAAACAGCAAATTAACCGGGTTCTGGCTTGCATTAAACAGTTATCTGATTCGTAGGTATAAAATCGTAGATACCCCAAAACACAGTAGTACTTCCCAACACGTGCACTTCATTGCTGTCTTCAAACAATCGATGAAAGGCCCAGGTGATAATTGAACTCACGACCCCTGGTTTACTAGTTCTGGTTCTGGTTTGCCATCTAAACAGTCATCTGATTAGTAGGTATTAAGTCACAGATACCCTTGAACACAATAGTACGACCCAACATCTGCACTTCATTGCTGTATTCAAACAATCCCTGATAGGCCCAGGTGAGAATTTAACTCACAACACCTGGTTTAATAGACCAGTACTCTAACCACTAGCTACAAGGCCTGGCTGTTGATGTAACATAACCTTAAAAACAGCATATTAACCGGGTTCTGGCTTGCATAAACAGTCATCTGATTTGTAGGTGTTAAGTCGCAAACACCCTAAAAAATGTCAGTATGACCCAACATCTGCACTTCATTGTTGTATTCAAACAATCCCTGATAGGCCCAGGTAAGAATTGAACTCACGACCCCTGGTTTACAAGACCAGTGCTCTAACCACTGAGCTACAAGGCCTGCTTGCAAAGGTAACATAACCTTAAAAACAGAAAATTAACCGGATTCTGGCTTGCATTAAACAGTTATCTGATTCGTAGGTATAAAATCGTAGATACCCCAAAACACAGTAGTACTTCCCAACATCTGCACTTTATTGCTGTATTAAAACAATCCATGATAGGCCCAGGTGAGAATTGAACTCACTACCCCTGGTTTACTAGACCAGTACTCTAACCACTGAGCTACAAGGCCTGGCTGTTGAGGTAACATAACCTTAAAAACAGCAAATTAACTGGGTTCTGACTTGCATTAAACAGTCATCTGATTAGTAGGTATTAAGTCGCAGATACCCTAAAAAACATCGGTATGACCCAACATCTGCACTTCAATGCTGTATTCAAACAATCTCTGATAGGCCCAGGTGAGAATTGAACTCACGACCCCTGGTTTACTAGACCAGTGCTCTAACCACTGAGCTACAAGGCCTGCTTGCAAAGCTAAGATAACCTTAAAAACAGCAAATTAACCGGATTCTGGCTTGCATTAAACAGTTATCTGATTCGTAGGTATAAAATCGTAGATACCCCAAAACACAGTAGTACTTCCCAACATCTGCACTTTATTGCTGTATTCAAACAATCCATGAAAGGCCCAGGTGAGAATTGAATTCACGACCCCTGGTACTAGACCAGTACTCTAACCACTGAGCTACAAGGCCTGGCTGTTGATGTAACATAACCTTAAAAACAGCAAATTAACCCGGTTCTGGTTTGCATTCCAAACAGTCATCTGATTAGTAGGTATTAAGTCGCGGATACCCTAAAGCACAGTTGTACCAACCAACATCTGCACTTCATTGTTGTAATCAAACAATCCCTGAAAGGCCCAGGTGAGAAATGAAGTCACAACCCCTGGTTTACTAGACCAGTGCTCTAACCACTGAGCTACAAGGCCTGCCTGGTAAGGTAACAAAACGTTAAAAACAGCAAATTAACCGGGTTCTGGTTTGCATTAAATACAGTCATCTGATTTGTCGGGATAAAGTCGCAGAGACCCTAAAACACAGTAGTACTATGCAACACCTGCACTTCATTGATGTATTCAAACAATCACTGATAGGCCTAGGTGAGAATTGAACTCACAACCCCTGGTTTACAAGACCAGTGCTCTAGCCACTGAGCTACAAGGCCTGGCTGTTGAAGTAACATAACCTTAAAAACAGAAAATTAACCGGGTTCTGGCTTGCATTAAACACAGTCATCTGATTAGTAGGTATTCAGTCGCAGATACCCTAAAAATCATCAGTATGACCCAACATCTGCATGTCGTTTTTGTATTCAAACAATCCCTGATAGGCCCAGGTGAGAATTGAACTCACGACCCCTGGTTTACAAGACCAGTGCTCTAACCACTGAGCTACAAGGCCTGCTTGCAAAGGTAAGATAACCTTAAAAACAGCAAATTAACCGGATTCTGGCTTGCATTAAACAGTTATCTGATTCGTAGGTATAAAATCGTAGATACCCCAAAACACAGTAGTACTTCCCAACATCTGCACTTTATTGCTGTATTAAAACAATCCATGATAGGCCCAGGTGAGAATTGAACTCACGACCCCTGGTTTACTAGACCAGTACTCTAACCACTGAGCTACAAGGCCTGGCTGTTGATGTAACATAACCTTAAAAACAGCAAATTAACCGGGTGCTGGTTTGCATAGGAAACAGTCATCTGATTAGTAGGTATTAAGTCGCAGATACCCTAAAAAATATCAGTATGACCCAACATCTGCACTTCAATGTTGTATTCAAACAATCTCTGATAGGCCCAGGTGAGAATTGAACTCACGACCCCTGGTTTACGAGACCAGTGCTCTAACCACTGAGCTACAAAGCCTGGCTGTTGATGTAACATAACCTTAAAAACAGCAAATTAACCGGGTGCTGGTTTGCATAGGAAACAGTCATCTGATTAGTAGGTATTAAGTCGCAGATACCCTAAAAAATATCAGTATGACCCAACATCTGCACTTCAATGTTGTATTCAAACAATCTCTGATAGGCCCAGGTGAGAATTGAAGTCACAACCCCTGGTTTACTAGACCAGTGCTCTAACCACTGAGCTACAAGGCCTGCCTGGTAAGGTAACAAAACGTTAAAAACAGCAAATTAACCGGGTTCTGGTTTGCATTATAAACAGTCATCTGATTAGTCGGGATAAAGTCGCAGAGACCCTAAAACACAGTAGTACTATGCAACACCTGCACTTCATTGATGTATTCAAACAATCACTGATAGGCCTAGGTGAGAATTGAACTCACAACCCCTGGTTTACAAGACCAGTGCTCTAACCACTGAGCTACAAGGCCTGGCTGTTGAAGTAACATAACCTTAAAAACAGAAAATTAACCGGGTTCTGGCTTGCATTAAACACAGTCATCTGATTAGTAGGTATTCAGTCGCAGATACACTAAAAAAGATCAGTATGACCCAACATCTGCACGTCGTTTTTGTATTTAAACAACCCCTGATAGGCCCAGGTGAGAATTGAACTCACGACCCATGGTTTACAAGACCAGTGTTCTAACCACTGAGCTACAAGGCCTGCTTGGAAAGGTAACATAACCTTAAAAACAGCAAATTAACCGGGTTCTGGCTTGCATTAAACAGTTATCTGATTCGTAGGTATAAAATCGTAGATACCCCAAAACACAGTAGTACTTCCCAACACGTGCACTTCATTGCTGTCTTCAAACAATCGATGAAAGGCCCAGGTGATAATTGAACTCACGACCCCTGGTTTACTAGTTCTGGTTCTGGTTTGCCATCTAAACAGTCATCTGATTAGTAGGTATTAAGTCACAGATACCCTTGAACACAATAGTACGACCCAACATCTGCACTTCATTGCTGTATTCAAACAATCCCTGATAGGCCCAGGTGAGAATTTAACTCACAACACCTGGTTTAATAGACCAGTACTCTAACCACTAGCTACAAGGCCTGGCTGTTGATGTAACATAACCTTAAAAACAGCATATTAACCGGGTTCTGGCTTGCATAAACAGTCATCTGATTTGTAGGTGTTAAGTCGCAAACACCCTAAAAAATGTCAGTATGACCCAACATCTGCACTTCATTGTTGTATTCAAACAATCCCTGATAGGCCCAGGTAAGAATTGAACTCACGACCCCTGGTTTACAAGACCAGTGCTCTAACCACTGAGCTACAAGGCCTGCTTGCAAAGGTAACATAACCTTAAAAACAGAAAATTAACCGGATTCTGGCTTGCATTAAACAGTTATCTGATTCGTAGGTATAAAATCGTAGATACCCCAAAACACAGTAGTACTTCCCAACATCTGCACTTTATTGCTGTATTAAAACAATCCATGATAGGCCCAGGTGAGAATTGAACTCACTACCCCTGGTTTACTAGACCAGTACTCTAACCACTGAGCTACAAGGCCTGGCTGTTGAGGTAACATAACCTTAAAAACAGCAAATTAACTGGGTTCTGACTTGCATTAAACAGTCATCTGATTAGTAGGTATTAAGTCGCAGATACCCTAAAAAACATCGGTATGACCCAACATCTGCACTTCAATGCTGTATTCAAACAATCTCTGATAGGCCCAGGTGAGAATTGAACTCACGACCCCTGGTTTACTAGACCAGTGCTCTAACCACTGAGCTACAAGGCCTGCTTGCAAAGCTAAGATAACCTTAAAAACAGCAAATTAACCGGATTCTGGCTTGCATTAAACAGTTATCTGATTCGTAGGTATAAAATCGTAGATACCCCAAAACACAGTAGTACTTCCCAACATCTGCACTTTATTGCTGTATTCAAACAATCCATGAAAGGCCCAGGTGAGAATTGAATTCACGACCCCTGGTACTAGACCAGTACTCTAACCACTGAGCTACAAGGCCTGGCTGTTGATGTAACATAACCTTAAAAACAGCAAATTAACCCGGTTCTGGTTTGCATTCCAAACAGTCATCTGATTAGTAGGTATTAAGTCGCGGATACCCTAAAGCACAGTTGTACCAACCAACATCTGCACTTCATTGTTGTAATCAAACAATCCCTGAAAGGCCCAGGTGAGAAATGAAGTCACAACCCCTGGTTTACTAGACCAGTGCTCTAACCACTGAGCTACAAGGCCTGCCTGGTAAGGTAACAAAACGTTAAAAACAGCAAATTAACCGGGTTCTGGTTTGCATTAAATACAGTCATCTGATTTGTCGGGATAAAGTCGCAGAGACCCTAAAACACAGTAGTACTATGCAACACCTGCACTTCATTGATGTATTCAAACAATCACTGATAGGCCTAGGTGAGAATTGAACTCACAACCCCTGGTTTACAAGACCAGTGCTCTAGCCACTGAGCTACAAGGCCTGGCTGTTGAAGTAACATAACCTTAAAAACAGAAAATTAACCGGGTTCTGGCTTGCATTAAACACAGTCATCTGATTAGTAGGTATTCAGTCGCAGATACCCTAAAAATCATCAGTATGACCCAACATCTGCATGTCGTTTTTGTATTCAAACAATCCCTGATAGGCCCAGGTGAGAATTGAACTCACGACCCCTGGTTTACAAGACCAGTGCTCTAACCACTGAGCTACAAGGCCTGCTTGCAAAGGTAAGATAACCTTAAAAACAGCAAATTAACCGGATTCTGGCTTGCATTAAACAGTTATCTGATTCGTAGGTATAAAATCGTAGATACCCCAAAACACAGTAGTACTTCCCAACATCTGCACTTTATTGCTGTATTAAAACAATCCATGATAGGCCCAGGTGAGAATTGAACTCACGACCCCTGGTTTACTAGACCAGTACTCTAACCACTGAGCTACAAGGCCTGGCTGTTGATGTAACATAACCTTAAAAACAGCAAATTAACCGGGTGCTGGTTTGCATAGGAAACAGTCATCTGATTAGTAGGTATTAAGTCGCAGATACCCTAAAAAATATCAGTATGACCCAACATCTGCACTTCAATGTTGTATTCAAACAATCTCTGATAGGCCCAGGTGAGAATTGAACTCACGACCCCTGGTTTACGAGACCAGTGCTCTAACCACTGAGCTACAAAGCCTGGCTGCTTAAGTAACATAACCTAAAAAACTGCAAATTAACCGAGTTCTGGTTTGCATTATAAACCGTCATCTGATTAATAGTTATTAAGTCGCGGATACCCTTAAACACAGTTGTACCAACCAACATCTGCACTTCATTGTTGTAATCAAACAATCCCTGAAAGGCCCAGGTGAGAATTGAAGTCACAACCCCTGGTTTACTAGACCAGTGCTCTAACCACTGAGCTACAAGGCCTGCCTGGTAAGGTAACAAAACGTTAAAAACAGCAAATTAACCGGGTTCTGGTTTGCATTATAAAGAGTCATCTGATTAGTAGGTATTAAGTCACAGATACCCTTGAACACAATAGTACAACCCAACATCTGCACTTCATTGCTGTATTCAAACAACCTCTGACAGGCCCAGGTGAGAATTGAACTCACGACACCTGGTTTAATAGACCAGTACTCTAACCACTAGCTACAAGGCCTGGCTGTTGACGTAACATAACCTTAAAAACAGCAAATTAACCGGGTTCTGGCTTGCATTAAACACAGTCATCTGATTTGTAGGTGTTAAGTCGCAAACACCCTAAAAAACGTCAGTATGACCCAACATCTGCACTTCATTGTTGTATTCAAACAATCCCTGATAGGCCCAGGTAAGAATTGAACTCACGACCCCTGGTTTACAAGACCAGTGCTCTAACCACTGAGCTACAAGGCTTGCTTGCAAAGGTAACATAACCTTAAAAACAGCAAATTAACCGGATTCTGGCTTACATTAAACAGTTATCTGATTCGTAGGTATAAAATCGTAGATACCCCAAAACACAGTAGTACTTCCCAACATCTGCACTTTATTGCTGTATTCAAACAATCCATGAAAAGCCCAGGTGAGAATTGAACTCAAGACCCCTGGTTTACTAGACCAGTACTCTAACCACTGAGCTACAAGGCCCGACTGTTGATGCAACATAACCTTAAAAACAGCAAATTAACCGGGTTCTGGTTTGCATTCCAAACAGTCATCTGATTAGTAGGTATTAAGTCGCGGATACGCTAAAACACAATAGTACAACCCAACATCTGCACTTCATTGCTGTATTCAAACAATCCCTGATAGGCCCAGGTGAGAATTGAACTCACTACCCCTGGTTTACTAGCCCAGTACTCTAACCACTGAGCTACAAGGCCTGCTTGCAAAGGTAAGATAACCTTAAAAACAGCAAATTAACCGGATTCTGGCTTGCATTAAACAGTTATCTGATTCGTAGGTATAAAATCGTAGATACCCCAAAACACAGTAGTACTTCCCAACATCTGCACTTTATTGCTGTATTCAAACAATCCATGAAAGGCCCAGGTGAGAATTGAATTCACGACCCCTGGTACTAGACCAGTACTCTAACCACTGAGCGACAAGGCCTGGCTGTTGATGTAACATAACCTTAAAAACAGCAAATTAACGCGGTTCTGGTTTGCATTCCAAACAGTCATCTGATTAGTAGGTATTAAGTCGCGGATACCCTAAAGCACAGTTGTACCAACCAACATCTGCACTTCATTGTTGTAATCAAACAATCCCTGAAAGGCCCAGGTGAGAATTGAAGTCACAGCCCCTGGTTTACTAGACCAGTGCTCTAACCACTGAGCTACAAGGCCTGGCTGTTGAAGTAACATAACCTTAAAAACAGAAAATTAACCGGGTTCTGGCTTGCATTAAACACAGTCATCTGATTAGTAGGTATTCAGTCGCAGATACCCTAAAAATCATCAGTATGACCCAACATCTGCATGTCGTTTTTGTATTCACACAATCCCTGATAGGCCCAGGTGAGAATTGAACTCACGACCCCTGGTTTACAAGACCAGTGTTCTAACCACTGAGCTACAAGGCCTGCTTGCAAAGGTAACATAACCTTAAAAACAGCAAATTAACCGGGTTCTGGCTTGCATTAAACAGTTATCTGATTCGTAGGTATAAAATCGAAGATACCCCAAAACACATTAGTACTTCCCAACATCTGCACTTTATTGCTGTCTTCAAACAATCGATGAAAGGCCCAGGTGATAATTGAACTCACGACCCCTGGTTTACTAGTTCTGGTTCTGGTTTGCCTTCTAAACAGTCATCTGATTAGTAGGTATTAAGTCACAGATACCCTTGAACACAATAGTACGACCCAACATCTGCACTTCATTGCTGTATTCAAACAATCCCTGATAGGCCCAGGTGAGAATTGAACTCACGACACCTGGTTTAACAGACCAGTACTCTAACCACTAGCTACAAGGCCTGGCTGTTGACGTAACATAACCTTAAAAACAGCAAATTAACCGGGTTCTGGCTTGCATTAAACAGTCATCTGATTTGTAGGTGTTAAGTCGCAAACACCCTAAAAAATGTCAGTATGACCCAACATCTGCACTTCATTGCTGTATTCAAACAATCCCTGATAGGCCCAGGTGAGAATTGAACTCACTACCCCTGGTTTACTAGACCAGTACTCTAACCACTGAGCTACAAGGCCTGGCTGTTGATGTAACATAACCTTAAAAACAGCAACTTAACCTGGTCCTGGCTTGCATTAAACAGTTATCTGATTCGTAGGTATAAAATCATAGATACCCCAAAACACAGTAGTACTTCCCAACATCTGCACTTTATTGCTGTATTCAAATAATCCATGAAAGGCCCAGGTGAGAATTGAACTCACGACCCCTGGTTTACTAGACCAGTACTCTCACCACTGAGCTACAAGGCCTTGCTGTTGATGTAACATAACCTTAAAAACAGCAAATTAATCGGGTTCTGGTTTGCATTGTAAACAGTCATCTGATTAGTAGGTATTAAGTCGCGGATACGCTAAAACACAATAGTACGACCCAACATCTGCACTTCATTGCTGTATTCAAACAATCCCTGATAGGCCCAGGTGAGAATTGAACTCACTACCCCTGGTTTACTAGACCAGTACTCTAACCACTGAGCTACAAGGCCTGGCTGCGGATGTAACATAACCTTAAAAACAGCAACTTAACCTGGTCCTGGCTTGCATTAAACAGTCATCTGATTAGTAGGTGTTAAGTCGCAGATACCCTAAAAAAACATCAGTATGACCCAACATCTCCACTTCATTGTTATATTCAAACAATCCCTGATAGGCCCAGGTGAGAATTGAACTCACGACCCCTGGTTTACTAGACCAGTACTCTAACCACTGAGCTATAAGGCCTGGCTGTTGACGTAACATAACCTTAAAAACAGCAAATTAACCGGGTTCTGGCTTTCATTAAACAGTCATCTGATTAGTAGGTATTAAGTCGCAGATACCCTAAAAAACATCAGTATGACCCAACATCTGCACTTCAATGCTGTATTCAAACAATCTCTGATAGGCCCAGGTGAGAATTGAACTCACGACCCCTTGTTTACGAGGCCAGTGCTCTAACCACTGAGCTACAAGGCCTGCCTGGAAAGGTAACAAAACGTTAAAAACAGCAAATTAACCGGGTTCTGGTTTGCATTATAAACAGTCATCTGATTAGTCGGGATAAAGTCGCAGAGACCCTAAAACACAGTAGTACTATGCAACACCTGCACTTCATTGATGTATTCAAACAATCACTGATAGGCCTAGGTGAGAATTGAACTCAAAACCCCTGGTTTACAAGACCAGTGCTCTAACCACTGAGCTACAAGGCCTGGCTGTTGAAGTAACATAACCTTAAAAACAGAAAATTAACCGGGTTCTGGCTTGCATTAAACACAGTCATCTGATTAATAGGTATTAAGTCACGGATACCCTTAAACACAGTTGTACCAACCAACATCTGCACTTCATTGTTGTAATCAAACAATCCCTGAAAGGCCCAGGTGAGAATTGAACTCACGACACCTTGTTTACTAGACCAGTACTCTAACCACTGAGCTACAAGGCCTGGCTGTTGAAGTAACATAACCTTAAACACAGAAAATTAACCGGGTTCTGGCTTGCATTAAACACAGTCATCTGATTAGTAGGTATTCAGTCGCAGATACACTAAAAAAGATCAGTATGACCCAACATCTGCACGTCGTTTTTGTATTTAAACAACCCCTGATAGGCCCAGGTGAGAATTGAACTCACGACCCATGGTTTACAAGATCAGTGTTCTAACCACTGAGCTACAAGGCCTGCTTGCAAAGATAACATAACCTTAAAAACAGCAAATTAACCGGGTTCTGGCTTGCATTAAACAGTTATCTGATTCGTAGGTATAAAATCGTAGATACCCCAAAACACAGTAGTACTTCCCAACACCTGCACTTTATTGCTGTCTTCAAACAATCGATGAAAGGCCCAGGTGATAATTGAACTCACGACCCCTGGTTTACTAGTTCTGGTTCTGGTTTGCCATCTAAACAGTCATCTGATTAGTAGGTATTAAGTCACAGATACCCTTGAACACAATAGTACGACCCAACATTGCACTTCATTGCAGTATTCAAACAATCCCTGATAGGCCCAGGTGAGAATTGAACTCACGACACCTGGTTTAATAGACCAGTACTCTAACCACTAGCTACAAGGCCTGGCTGTTGATGTAACATAACCTTAAAAACAGCAAATTAACCGGGTTCTGGCTTGCATTAAACAGTCATCTGATTTGTAGGTGTTAAGTCGCAAACACCCTAAAAAATGTCAGTATGACCCAAACATCTGCACTTCATTGTTGTATTCAAACAATCCCTGATAGGCCCAGGTAAGAATTGAACTCACGACCACTGGTTTACAAGACCAGTGCTCTAACCACTGAGCGACAAGGCCTGCTTGCAAAGGTAACATAACCTTAAAAACAGCAAATTAACCGGATTCTGGCTTGCATTAAACAGTTATCTGATTCGTATATATAAAATCGTAGATACCCCAAAACACAGTAGTACTTCCCAAGATCTGCACTTTATTGCTGTATTAAAACAATCCATGATAGGCCCAGGTGAGAATTGAACTCACGACACCTGGTTTACTAGACCAGTACTCTAACCACTGAGCTACAAGGCCTGGCTGTTGAGGTAACATAACCCTAAAAACAGCAAATTAACCGGGTTCTGGCTTTCATTAAACAGTCATCTGATTA
This sequence comes from Festucalex cinctus, assembly GCF_051991245.1. NCBI lineage: Eukaryota > Metazoa > Chordata > Actinopteri > Syngnathiformes > Syngnathidae > Festucalex > Festucalex cinctus. The sequence goes on from NC_135411.1 coordinate 38,342,295, forward strand.
GTAGGTATTAAGTCGCAGATACCCTAAAAAACATCAGTATGACCCAACATCTGCACTTCAATGCTGTATTCAAAAAAATCTCTGATAGGCCCAGGTGAGAATTGAACTCACGACCCCTGGTTTACGAGACCAGTGGTCTAACCACTGAGCTACAAAGCCTGGCTGCTTAGGTAACATAACCTAAAAAACAGCAAATTAACCGAGTTCTGGTTTTGCATTAAACAGTCATCTGATTTGTAGGTGTTAAGTCGCAAACACCCTAAAAAATATCAGTATGACCCAACATCTGCACTTCAATGTTGTATTCAAACAATCTCTGATAGGCCCAGGTGAGAATTGAACTCACGACCCCTGGTTTACGAGACCAGTGGTCTAACCACTGAGCTACAAAGCCTGGCTGCTTAGGTAACATAACCTAAAAAACAGCAAATTAACCGAGTTCTGGTTTTGCATTAAACAGTCATCTGATTTGTAGGTGTTAAGTCGCAAACACCCTAAAAAATGTCAGTATGACCCAACATCTGCACTTCATTGTTGTATTCAAACAATCCCTGATAGGCCCAGGTAAGAATTGAACTCACGACCCCTGGTGTACAAGACTAGTGCTCTAACCACTGAGCTACAAGCCCTGGCTGTTGATGTAACATAACCTTAAAAACAGCAAATTAACCGGGTTCTGGTTTGCATAAACAGTCATCTGATTAGTAGGTATTAAGTCGCGGATACGCTAAAACGCAATAGTACGACCCAACATCTGCACTTCATTGCTGTATTCAAACAATCCCTGATAGGCCCAGGTGAGAATTGAACTCACGACCCCTGGTTTACTAGACCAGTACTCTAACCACTGAGCTACAAGCCCTGGCTGTTGATGTAACATAACCTTAAAAACAGCAAATTAACCGGGTTCTGGTTTGCATAAACAGTCATCTGATTAGTAGGTATTAAGTCGCGGATACGCTAAAACGCAATAGTACGACCCAACATCTGCACTTCATTGCTGTATTCAAACAATCCCTGATAGGCCCAGGTGAGAATTGAACTCACAACCCCTGGTTTACAAGACCAGTGCTCTAACCACTGAGCTACAAGGCCTGGCTGTTGAAGTAACATAACCTTAAAAACAGAAAATTAACCGGGTTCTGGCTTTCATTATAAACCGTCTTCTGATTAATAGGTATTAAGTCGCGGATACCCTTAAACACAGTTGTACCAACCAACATCTGCACTTCATTGTTGTAATCAAACAATCCCTGAAAGGCCCAGGTGAGAATTGAACTCACGACACCTGGTTTAATAGACCAGTACTCTAACCACTAGCTACAAGGCCTGGCTGTTGACGTAACATAACCTTAAAAACAGCAAATTAACCGGGTTCTGGCTTGCATTAAACAGTCATCTGATTAGTAGGTGTTAATTCGCAGATACCCTAAAAAACATCAGTATGACCCAACATCTGCACTTCATTGTTATAGTCAAACAATCCCTGATAGGCCCAGGTGAGAATTGAACTCACTACCCCTGGTTTACAAGACCAGTACTCTAACCACTGAGCTACAAGGCCTGGCTGTTGAGGTAACATAACCCTAAAAACAGCAAATTAACCGGGTTCTGGCTTTCATTAAACAGTCATCTGATTAGTAGGTATTAAGTCGCAGATACCCTAAAAAATATCAGTATGACCCAACATCTGCACTTCAATGTTGTATTCAAACAATCTCTGATAGGACCAGGTGAGAATTGAACTCACCACCCCTGGTTTACGAGACCAGTGCTCTAACCACTGAGCTACAAAGCCTGGCTGCTTATGTAACATAACCTAAAAAACAGCAAATTAACCGGGTTCTGGCTTGCATTAAACAGTCATCTGATTTGTAGGTGTTAAGTCGCAGATACCCTAAAAAACATCAGTATGACCCAACATCTGCACTTCAATGCTGTATTCAAAAAATCTCTGATAGGCCCAGGTGAGAATTGAACTCACAACCCCCGGTTTACTAGACCAGTAGTCTAACCACTGAGCTATAAGGCCTGGCTGTTGAGGTAACATAACCTTAAAAACAGCAAATTAACCGGGTTCTGGCTTGCATTAAACAGTCATCTGATTAGTAGGTATTAAGTCGCAGATACCCTAAAAAACATCAGTATGACCCAACATCTGCACTTCAATGCTGTATTCAAAAAAATCTCTGATAGGCCCAGGTGAGAATTGAACTCACGACCCCTGGTTTACGAGACCAGTGGTCTAACCACTGAGCTACAAAGCCTGGCTGCTTAGGTAACATAACCTAAAAAACAGCAAATTAACCGAGTTCTGGTTTTGCATTAAACAGTCATCTGATTTGTAGGTGTTAAGTCGCAAACACCCTAAAAAATGTCAGTATGACCCAACATCTGCACTTCAATGTTGTATTCAAACAATCTCTGATAGGCCCCGGTGAGAATTGAACTCACGACCCCTGGTTTACGAGACCAGTGCTCTAACCACTGAGCTACAAATCCTGGCTGCTTAAGTAACATAACCTAAAAAACAGCAAATTAACCGGGTTCTGGCTTGCATTAAACAGTCATCTGATTTGTAGGTGTTAAGTCGCAAACACCCGAAAAAATGTCAGTATGACCCAACATCTGCACTTCATTGTTGTATTTAAACAATCCCTGATAGGCCCAGGTAAGAATTGAACTCACGACCCCTGGTTTACAAGACCAGTGCTCTAACCACTGAGCTACAAGGACTGGTTGCAAAGGTAACATAACCTTAAAAACAGCAAATTAACCAGATTCTGGCTTGCATTAAACAGTTATCTGATTCGTAGGTATAAAATCGTAGATACCCCAAAACACAGTAGTACTTCCCAACATCTGCACTTTATTGCTGTATTAAAACAATCCATGATAGGCCCAGGTGAGAATTGAACTCACGACCCCTGGTTTACTAGACCAGTACTCTAACCACTGAGCTACAAGCCCTGCCTGTTGATGTAACATAACCTTAAAAACAGCAAATTAACCGGGTTCTGGTTTGCATAAACAGTCATCTGATTAGTAGGTATTAAGTCGCGGATACGCTAAAACGCAATAGTACGACCCAACATCTGCACTTCATTGCTGTATTCAAACAATCCCTGATAGGCCCAGGTGAGAATTGAACTCACAACCCCTGGTTTACAAGACCAGTGCTCTAACCACTGAGCTACAAGGCCTGGCTGTTGAAGTAACATAACCTTAAAAACAGAAAATTAACCGGGTTCTGGCTTTCATTATAAACCGTCTTCTGATTAATAGGTATTAAGTCGCGGATACCCTTAAACACAGTTGTACCAACCAACATCTGCACTTCATTGTTGTAATCAAACAATCCCTGAAAGGCCCAGGTGAGAATTGAACTCACGACACCTGGTTTAATAGACCAGTACTCTAACCACTAGCTACAAGGCCTGGCTGTTGACGTAACATAACCTTAAAAACAGCAAATTAACCGGGTTCTGGCTTGCATTAAACAGTCATCTGATTAGTAGGTGTTAATTCGCAGATACCCTAAAAAACATCAGTATGCCCCAACATCTGCACTTCATTGTTATATTCAAATAATCCCTGATAGGCCCAGGTGAGAATTGAACTCACTACCCCTGGTTTACTAGACCAGTACTCTAACCACTGAGCTACAAGGCCTGGCTGTTGAGGTAACATAACCCTAAAAACAGCAAATTAACCGGGTTCTGGCTTTCATGAAACAGTCATCTGATTAGTAGGTATTAAGTCGCAGATACCCTAAAAAATATCAGTATGACCCAACATCTGCACTTCAATGTTGTATTCAAACATTCTCTGATAGGACCAGGTGAGAATTGAACTCACGACCCCTGGTTTACGAGACCAGTGCTCTAACCACTGAGCTACAAAGCCTGGCTGCTTATGTAACATAACCTAAAAAACAGCAAATTAACCGGGTTCTGGCTTGCATTAAACAGTCATCTGATTTGTAGGTGTTAAGTCACAGATACCCTAAAAAACATCAGTATGACCCAACATCTGCACTTCAATGCTGTATTCAAAAAATCTCTGATAGGCCCAGGTGAGAATTGAACTCACAACCCCCGGTTTACTAGACCAGTAGTCTAACCACTGAGCTATAAGGCCTGGCTGTTGAGGTAACATAACCTTAAAAACAGCAAATTAACCGAGTTCTGGTTTTGCATTAGTCATCTGATTTGTAGGTGTTAAGTCGCAAACACCCTAAAAAATGTCAGTATGACCCAACATCTGCACTTCATTGTTTTATTCAAACATTCTCTGATAGGACCAGGTGAGAATTGAACTCACGACCCCTGGTTTACAAGACCAGTGCTCTAACCACTGAGCTACAAGGCCTGCTTGCAAAGGTAACATAACCTTAAAAACAGCAAATTAACCGGATTCTGGCTTGCATTAAACAGTTATCTGATTCGTAGGTATAAAATCGTAGATACCCCAAAACACAGTAGTACTTCCCAACATCTGCACTTTATTGCTGTATTAAAACAATCCATGATAGGCCCAGGTGAGAATTGAACTCACGACCCCTGGTTTACTAGACCAATACTCTAACCACTGAGCTACAAGGCCTGGCTGTTGATGTAACATAACCTTAAAAACAGCAAATTAACCGGGTTCTGGTTTGCATAGCAAACAGTCATCTGATTAGTAGGTATTAAGTCGCGGATACGCTAAAACGCAATAGTACGACCCAACATCTGCACTTCATTGCTGTATTCAAACAATCCCTGATAGGCCCAGGTGAGAATTGAACTCACTACCCCTGGTTTACTAGACCAGTACTCTAACCACTGAGCTACAAGGTCTGGCTGTTGATGTAACATAACCTTAAAAACAGCAAATTAACCTGGTTCTGGCTTGCATTAAACAGTCATCTGATTAGTAGGTGTTAAGTCGCAGATACCCTAAAAAACATCAGTATGACCCAACATCTGCACTTCATTGTTATATTCAAACAATCCCTGATAGGCCCAGGTGAGAATTGAACTCACGACCCCTGGTTTACAAGACCAGTGCTCTAACCACTGAGCTACAAGGCCTGCTTGCAAAGGTAAGATAACCTTAAAAACAGCAAATTAACCGGATTCTGGCTTGCATTAAACAGTTATCTGATTCGTAGGTATAAAATCGTAGATACCCCAAAACACAGTAGTACTTCCCAACATCTGCACTTTATTGCTGTATTCAAACAATCCATGAAAGGCCCAGGTGAGAATTGAACTCACGACCCCTGGTACTAGACCAGTACTCTAACCACTGAGCGACAAGGCCTGGCTGTTGATGTAACATAACCTTAAAAACAGCAAATTAACCGGGTTCTGGTTTGCATTCCAAACAGTCATCTGATTAGTAGGTATTAAGTCGCGGATACCCTAAAACACAGTTGTACCAACCAACATCTGCACCTCATTGTTGTAATCAAACAATCCCTGAAAGGCCCAGGTGAGAATTGAAGTCACAACCCCTGTTTTACTAGACCAGTGCTCTAACCACTGAGCTACAAGGCCTGCCTGGTAAGGTAACAAAACGTTAAAAACAGCAAATTAACCGGGTTCTGGCTTGCATTAAACAGTCATCTGATTAGTAGGTATTAAGTCGCAGATACCCTAAAAAACATCAGTATGACCCAACATCTGCACTTCAATTCTGTATTCAAATAATCTCTGATAGGCCCAGGTGAGAATTGAACTCACGAACCCTGGTTTACTAGACAAGTACTCTAACCACTGAGCTACAAGGCCTGGCTGTTGATGTAACATAACCTTAAAAACAGCAAATTAACCGGGTTCTGGTTTGCATAGCAAACAGTCATCTGATTAGTAGGTATTAAGTCGCGGATACGCTAAAACGCAATAGTACGACCCAACATCTGCACTTCATTGCTGTATTCAAACAATCCCTGATAGGCCCAGGTGAGAATTGAACTCACTACCCCTGGTTTACTAGACCAGTACTCTAACCACTGAGCGACAAGGCCTGGCTGTTGATGTAACATAACCTTAAAAACAGCAAATTAACCGGGTTCTGGTTTGCATTCCAAACAGTCATCTGATTAGTAGGTATTAAGTCGCGGATACCCTAAAACACAGTTGTACCAACCAACATCTGCACCTCATTGTTGTAATCAAACAATCCCTGAAAGGCCCAGGTGAGAATTGAAGTCACAACCCCTGGTTTACTAGACCAGTACTCTAACCACTGAGCTATAAGGCCTGGCTGTTGAGGTAACATAACCTTAAAAACAGCAAATTAACCGGGTTCTGGCTTGCATTAAACAGTCATCTGATTAGTAGGTATTAAGTCGCAGATACCATAAAAAACATCAGTATGACCCAACATCTGCACTTCAATGCTGTATTCAAACAATCTCTGATAGGCCCAGGTGAGAATTGAACTCACGACCCCTGGTTTACTAGACCAGTACTCTAACCACTGAGCTACAAGGCCTGGCTGTTGATGTAACATAACCTTAAAAACAGCAAATTAACCGGGTTCTGGTTTGCATAGCAAACAGTCATCTGATTCGTAGGTATTAAGTCGCGGATACGCTAAAACGCAATTGTACGACCCAACATCTGCACTTCATTGCTGTATTCAAACAATCCCTGATAGGCCCAGGTGAGAATTGAACTCACTACCCCTGGTTTACTAGACCAGTACTCTAACCACTGAGCTACAAGGTCTGGCTGTTGATGTAACATAACCTTAAAAACAGCAAATTAACCTGGTTCTGGCTTGCATTAAACAGTCATCTGATTAGTAGGTGTTAAGTCGCAGATAACCTAAAAAACATCAGTATGACCCAACATCTGCACTTCATTGTTATATTCAAACAATCCCTGATAGGCCCAGGTGAGAATTGAACTCACGACCACTGGTTTACAAGACCAGTGCTCTAACCACTGAGCTACAAGGCCTGCTTGCAAAGGTAAGATAACCTTAAAAACAGCAAATTAACCGGATTCTGGCTTGCATTAAACAGTTATCTGATTCGTAGGTATAAAATCGTAGATACCCCAAAACACAGTAGTACTTCCCAACATCTGCACTTTATTGCTGTATTCAAACAATCCATGAAAGGCCCAGGTGAGAATTGAACTCACGACCCCTGGTACTAGACCAGTACTCTAACCACTGAGCGACAAGGCCTGGCTGTTGATGTAACATAACCTTAAAAACAGCAAATTAACCGGGTTCTGGTTTGCATTCCAAACAGTCATCTGATTAGTAGGTATTAAGTCGCGGATACCCTAAAACACAGTTGTACCAACCAACATCTGCACCTCATTGTTGTAATCAAACAATCCCTGAAAGGCCCAGGTGAGAATTGAAGTCACAACCCCTGTTTTACTAGACCAGTGCTCTAACCACTGAGCTACAAGGCCTGCCTGGTAAGGTAACAAAACGTTAAAAACAGCAAATTAACCGGGTTCTGGTTTGCATTAAATACAGTCATCTGATTAGTCGGGATAAAGTCGCAGAGACCCTAAAACACAGTAGTACTATGCAACACCTACACTTCATTGATGTATTCAAACAATCACTGATAGGCCTAAGTGAGAATTGAACTCACAACCCCTGGTTTACAAGACCAGTGCTCTAACCACTGAACTACAAGGCCTGGCTGTTGAAGTAACATAACCTTAAAAACAGAAAATTAACCGGGTTCTGGCTTTCATTATAAACCGTCATCTGATTAATAGGTATTAAGTCGCGGATACCCTTAAACACAGTTGTACCAACCAACATCTGCACTTCATTGTTGTAATCAAACAATCCCTGAAAGGCCCAGGTGAGAATTGAACTCACGACACCTGGTTTAATAGACCAGTACTCTAACCACTAGCTACAAGGCCTGGCTATTGACGTAACATAACCTTAAAAACAGCAAATTAACCGGGTTCTGGCTTGCATTAAACAGTCATCTGATTAGTAGGTATTAAGTCGCAGATACCCTAAAAAATATCAGTATGACCCAACATCTGCACTTCATTGTTATATTCAACCAATCCCTGATAGGCCCAGGTGAGAATTGAACTCACTACCCCTGGTTTACTAGACCAGTACTCTAACCACTGCGCTACAAGGCCTGGCTGTTGAGGTAACATAACCTTAAAAACAGCAAATTAACCGGGTTCTGGCTTGCATTAAACAGTCATCTGATTAGTAGGTATTAAGTCGCAGATACCCTAAAAAATATCAGTATGAGCCAACATCTGCACTTCAATGTTGTATTCAAACAATCTCTGATAGGCCCAGGTGAGAATTGAACTCACGACCCCTGGTTTACGAGACCAGTGCTCTAACCACTGAGCTACAAAGCCTGGCTGCTTAAGTAACATAACCTAAAAAACAGCAAATTAACCGAGTTCTGGTTTGCATTATAAACCGTCATCTGATTAATAGGTATTAAGTCGCGGATACCCTTAAACACAGTTGTACCAACCAACATCTGCACTTCATTGTTGTAATCAAACAATCCCTGAAAGGCCCAGGTGAGAATTGAAGTCACAACCCCTGGTTTACTAGACCAGTGCTCTAACCACTGAGCTACAAGGCCTGCCTGGTAAGGTAACAAAACGTTAAAAACAGCAAATTAACCGGGTTCTGGTTTGCATTATAAACAGTCATCTGATTAGTCGGTATTAAGTCACAGATACCCTTGAACACAATAGTACGACCCAACATCTGCACTTCATTGCTGTATTCAAACAACCCCTGATAGGCCCAGGTGAGAATTGAACTCACGACACTTGGTTTAATAGACCAGTACTCTAACCACTAGCTACAAGGCCTGGCTGTTGACGTAACATAACCTTAAAAACAGCAAATTAACCGGGTTCTGGCTTGCATTATACACAGTCATCTGATTTGTAGGTGTTAAGTCGCAAACACCCTAAAAAACGTCAGTATGACCCAACATCTGCACTTCATTGTTGTATTCAAACAATCCCTGATAGGCCCAGGTAAGAATTGAACTCACGACCCCTGGTTTACAAGACCAGTGCTCTAACCACTGAGCTACTAGGCTTGCTTGCAAAGGTAACATAACCTTAAAAACAGCAAATTAACCGGATTCTGGCTTACATTAAACAGTTATCTGATTCGTAGGTATAAAATCGTAGATACCCCAAAACACAGTAGTACTTCCCAACATCTGCACTTTATTGCTGTATTCAAACAATCCATGAAAAGCCCAGGTGAGAATTGAACTCAAGACCCCTGGTTTACTAGACCAGTACTCTAACCACTGAGCTACAAGGCCTGACTGTTGATGTAACATAACCTTAAAAACAGCAAATTAACCGGGTTCTGGTTTGCATTCCAAACAGTCATCTGATTAGTAGGTATTAAGTCGCGGATACGCTAAAACACAATAGTACGACCCAACATCTGCACTTCATTGCTGTATTCAAACAATCCCTGATAGGCCCAGGTGAGAATTGAACTCACTACCCCTGGTTTACAAGACCAGTACTCTAACCACTGAGCTACAATCCCTGGCTGTTGATGTAACATAACCTTAAAAACAGCAAATTAACCTGGTTGCGGCTTGCATTAAACAGTCATCTGATTAGTAGGTGTTAAGTCGCAGATACCCTAAAAAACATCAGTATGACCCAACATCTGCACTTCGTTGTTATATGCAAACAATCCCTGATAGGCCCAGGTGAGAATTGAACTCACGACCCCTGGTTTACTAGACCAGTACTCTAACCACTGAGCTATAAGGCTTGGCTGTTGAGGTAACATAACCTTAAAAACAGCAAATTAACCGGGTTCTGGCTTGCATTAAACAGTCATCTGATTAGTAGGTATTAAGTCGCAGATACCCTAAAAAATATCAGGATGACCCAACATCTGCACTTCAATGCTGTATTCAAACAATCTCTGATAGGCCCAGGTGAGAATTGAACTCACGACCCCTGGTTTACGAGACCAGTGCTCTAACCACTGAGCTACAAAGCCTGGCTGCGTAAGTAACATAACCTAAAAAACAGCAAATTAACCGAGTTCTGGTTTGCATTATAAACCGTCATCTGATTAATAGGTATTAAGTCGCGGATACCCTTAAACACAGTTGTACCAACCAACATCTGCACTTCATTGTTGTAATCAAACAATCCCTGAAAGGCCCAGGTGAGAATTGAAGTCACAACCCCTGGTTTACTAGACCAGTGCTCTAACCACTGAGCTACAAGGCCTGCCTGGTAAGGTAACAAAACGTTAAAAACAGCAAATTAACCGGGTTCTGGTTTGCATTATAAACAGTCAACTGATTAGTAGGTATTAAGTCACAGATACCCTTGAACACAATAGTACGACCCAACATCTGCACTTCATTGCTGTATTCAAACAATCCCTGATAGGCCCAGGTGAGAATTGAACTCACGACACCTGGTTTAATAGACCAGTACTCTAACCACTAGCTACAAGGCCTGGCTGTTAACGTAACATAACCTTAAAAACAGCAAATTTACCGGGTTCTGGCTTGCATTATAAACAGTCATCTGATTTGTAGGTGTTAAGTCGCAAACACCCTAAAAAACGTCAGTATGACCCAACATCTGCACTTCATTGTTGTATTCAAACACTCCCTGATAGGCCCAGGTAAGAATTGAACTCACGACCCCTGGTTTACTAGACCAGTACTCTAACCACTGAGCTATAAGGCCTGGCTGTTGAGGTAACATAACCTTAAAAACAGCAAATTAACCGGGTTCTGGCTTGCATTAAACAGTCATCTGATTAGTAGGTATTAAGTCGCAGATACCCTAAAAAATATCAGGATGACCCAACATCTGCACTTCAATGCTGTATTCAAACAATCTCTGATAGGCCCAGGTGAGAATTGAACTCACGACCCCTGGTTTACGAGACCAGTGCTCTAACCACTGAGCTACAAAGCCTGGCTGCTTAATTAACATAACCTAAAAAACAGCAAATTAACCGAGTTCTGGTTTGCATTATAAACCGTCATCTGATTAATAGGTATTAAGTCACGGATACCCTTAAACACAGTTGTACCAACCAACATCTGCACTTCATTGTTGTAATCAAACAATCCCTGAAAGGCCCAGGTGAGAATTGAAGTCACAACCCCTGGCTTACTAGACCAGTGCTCTAACCACTGAGCTACAAGGCCTGCCTGGTAAGGTAACAAAACGTTAAAAACAGCAAATTAACCGGGTTCTGGTTTGCATTATAAACAGTCATCTGATTAGTAGGTATTAAGTCACAGATACCCTTGAACACAATAGTACGACCCAACATCTGCACTTCATTGCTGTATTCAAACAATCCCTGATAGGCCCAGGTGAGAATTGAACTCACGACACCTGGTTTAATAGACCAGTACTCTAACCACTAGCTACAAGGCCTGGCTGTTAACGTAACATAACCTTAAAAACAGCAAATTTACCGGGTTCTGGCTTGCATTATAAACAGTCATCTGATTTGTAGGTGTTAAGTCGCAAACACCCTAAAAAACGTCAGTATGACCCAACATCTGCACTTCATTGTTGTATTCAAACAATCCCTGATAGGCCCAGGTAAGAATTGAACTCACGACCCTGGTTTACAAGACCAGTGCTCTAACCACTGAGCTACAAGGATTGCTTGCAAAGGTAACATAACCTTAAAAACAGCAAGTTAACCGGATTCTGGCTTGCATTAAACAGTTATCTGATTAGTAGGTATTAAGTCGCAGATACCCTAAAAAACATCAGTATGACCCAACATCTGCACTTCAATGCTGTATTCAAAAAAATCTCTGATAGGCCCAGGTGAGAATTGAACTCACGACCCCCGGTTTACTAGACCAGTAGTCTAACCACTGAGCTATAAGGCCTGGCTGTTGAGGTAACATAACATTAAAAACAGCAAATTAACCGGGTTCTGGCTTGCATTAAACAGTCATCTGATTAGTAGATATTAAGTCGCAGATACCCTAAAAAACATCAGTATGACCCAACATCTGCACTTCAATGCTGTATTCAAAAAAATCTCTGATAGGCCCAGGTGAGAATTGAACTCACGACCCCTGGATTACGAGACCAGTGCTCTAACCACTGAGCTACAAAGCCTGGCTGCTTAGGTAACATAACCTAAAAAACAGCAAATTAACCGAGTTCTGGTTTTGCATAAACAGTCATCTGATTAATAGGTATTAAGTCGCGGATACCCTAAAACACAGTTGTACCAACCAACATCTGCACTTCATTGTTGTAATTAAACAATCCCTGAAGGGCCCAGGTGAGAATTGAAGTCACAACACCTGGTTTACTAAACCAGTGCTCTAACCACTGAGCTACAAGGCCTGCCTGGTAAGGTAAAAAAACGTTAAAAACAGCAAATTAACCGGGTTCTGGTTTGCATTAAACACAGTCATCTGATTAGTCGGGATAAAGTCGCAGAGACCCTAAAACACAGTAGTACTATGCAACACCTGCACTTCATTGATGTATTCAAACAAACACTGATAGGCCTAGGTGAGAATTGAACTCACAACCCCTGGTTTACAAGACCAGTGCTCTAACCACTGAGCTACAAGGCCTGGCTGTTGAAGTAACATAACCTTAAAAACAGAAAATTTACCGGGTTCTGGCTTGCATTAAACACAGTCATCTGATTAGTAGGTATTCAGTCGCAGATACACTAAAAAACATCAGTATGACCCAACATCTGCACGTCGTTTTTGTATTTAAACAACCCCTGATAGGCCCAGGTGAGAATTGAACTCACGACCCATGGTTTACAAGACCAGTGTTCTAACCACTGAGCTACAAGGCCTGCTTGCAAAGGTAACATAACCTTAAAAACAGCAAATTAACCGGGTTCTGGCTTGCATTAAACAGTTATCTGATTCGTAGGTATAAAATCGTAGATACCCCAAAACACAGTAGTACTTCCCAACACCTGCACTTTATTGCTGTCTTCAAACAATCGATGAAAGGCCCAGGTGATAATTGAACTCACGACCCCTGGTTTACTAGTTCTGGTTCTGGTTTGCCTTCTAAACAGTCAACTGATTAGTAGGTATTAAGTCACAGATACCCTTGAACACAATAGTACGACCCAACATCTGCACTTCATTGCTGTATTCAAACAATCCATGATAGGCCCAGGTGAGAATTGAACTCACGACACCTGGTTTACTAGACCAGTACTCTAACCACTGAGCTATAAGGCCTGGCTGTTGAGGTAACATAACCTTAAAAACAGCAAATTAACCGGGTTCTGGCTTGCATTAAACAGTCATCTGATTAGTAGGTATTAAGTCGCGGATACCCTTAAACACAGTTGTACCAACCAACATCTGCACTTCATTGTTGTAATCAAACAATCCTTGAAAGGCCCAGGTGAGAATTGAACTCACGACCCCTGGTTTACGAGACCAGTGCTCTAACCACTGAGCTACAAAGCCTGGCTGCTTAAGTAACATAACCTAAAAAAGAGCAAATTAACCGAGTTCTGGTTTGCATTAAACAGTCATCTGATTCGTAGGTATAAAATCGTAGATACCCCAAAACACAGTAGTACTTCCCAACATCTGCACTTTATTGCTGTATTAAAACAATCCATGATAGGCCCAGGTGAGAATTGAACTCACGACACCTGGTTTACTAGACCAGTACTCTAACCACTGAGCTATAAGGCCTGGCTGTTGAGGTAACATAACCTTAAAAACAGCAAATTAACCGGGTTCTGGCTTGCATTAAACAGTCATCTGATTAGTAGGTATTAAGTCGCGGATACCCTTAAACACAGTTGTACCAACCAACATCTGCACTTCATTGTTGTAATCAAACAATCCTTGAAAGGCCCAGGTGAGAATTGAAGTCACAACCCCTGGTTTACTAGACCAGTGCTCTAACCACTGAGCTACAAGGCCTGCCTGGTAAGGTAACAAAACGTTAAAAACAGCAAATTAACCGGGTTCTGGTTTGCATTATAAACAGTGATCTGATTAGTAGGTATTTAGTAACAGATACCCTTGAACACAATAGTACGACCCAACATCTGCACTTCATTGCTGTATTCAAACAATCCCTGATAGGCCCAGGTGAGAATTGAACTCACGACACCTGGTTTAATAGACCAGTACTCTAACCACTAGCTACAAGGCCTGGCTGTTGACGTAACATAACCTTAAAAACAGCAAATTAACCGGGTTCTGGTTTGCATTCCAAACAGTCATCTGATTAGTAGGTATTAAGTCGCGGATACGCTAAAACACAATAGTACGACCCAACATCTGCACTTCATTGCTGTATTCAAACAATCCCTGATAGGCCAAGGTGAGAATAGAACTCACTACCCCTGTTTTACTAGACCAGTACTCTAACCACTGAGCTACAAGGCCTGGCTGTTGAGGTAACATAACCTTAAAAACAGCAAATTAACCGGGTTCTGGCTTGCATTAAACAGTCATCTGATTAGTAGGTATGAAGTCGCAGATACCCTAAAAAACATCGGTATGACCCAACATCTGCACTTCAATGTTGTATTCAAACAATCTCTGATAGGCCCAGGTGAGAATTGAACTCACGACCCCTGGTTTACGAGACCAGTGCTCTAACCACTGAGCTACAAAGCCTGGCTGCTTAAGTAACATAACCTAAAAAACAGCAAATTAACCGAGTTCTGGTTTGCATTAAACAGTCATCTGATTCGTAGGTATAAAATCGTAGATACCCCAAAACACAGTAGTACTTCCCAACATCTGCACTTTATTGTTGTATTAAAACAATCCATGATAGGCCCAGGTGAGAATTGAACTCACGACACCTGGTTTACTAGACCAGTACTCTAACCACTGAGCTATAAGGCCTGGCTGTTGAGGTAACATAACCTTAAAAACAGCAAATTAACCGGGTTCTGGCTTGCATTAAACAGTCATCTGATTAGTAGGTATTAAGTCGCGGATACCCTTAAACACAGTTGTACCAACCAACAACTGCACTTCATTGTTGTAATCAAACAATCCTTGAAAGGCCCAGGTGAGAATTGAAGTCACAACCCCTGGTTTACTAGACCAGTGCTCTAACCACTGAGCTACAAGGCCTGCCTGGTAAGGTAACAAAACGTTAAAAACAGCAAATTAACCGGGTTCTGGTTTGCATTATAAACAGTGATCTGATTAGTAGGTATTTAGTCACAGATACCCTTGAACTCAATAGTACGACCCAACATCTGCACTTCATTGCTGTATTCAAACAATCCCTGATAGGCCCAGGTGAGAATTGAACTCACGACACCTGGTTTAATAGACCAGTACTCTAACCACTAGCTACAAGGCCTGGCTGTTGACGTAACATAACCTTAAAAACAGCAAATTAACCGGGTTCTGGTTTGCATTCCAAACAGTCATCTGATTAGTAGGTATTAAGTCGCGGATACGCTAAAACACAATAGTACGACCCAACATCTGCACTTCATTGCTGTATTCAAACAATCCCTGATAGGCCCAGGTGAGAATTTAACTCACTACCCCTGTTTTACTAGACCAGTACTCTAACCACTGAGCTACAAGGCCTGGCTGTTGAGGTAACATAACCTTAAAAACAGCAAATTAACCGGGTTCTGGCTTGCATTAAACAGTCATCTGATTAGTAGGTATGAAGTCGCAGATACCCTAAAAAACATCGGTATGACCCAACATCTGCACTTCAATGTTGTATTCAAACAATCTCTGATAGGCCCAGGTGAGAATTGAACTCACGACCCCTGGTTTACGAGACCAGTGCTCTAACCACTGAGCTACAAAGCCTGGCTGCTTAAGTAACATAACCTAAAAAACAGCAAATTAACCGAGTTCTGGTTTGCATTAAACAGTTATCTGATTCGTAGGTATAAAATCGTAGATACCCCAAAACACAGTAGTACTTCCCAACATCTGCACTTTATTGCTGTATTAAAACAATCTCTGATAGGCCCAGGTGAGAATTGAACTCACGACCCCTGGTTTACGAGACCAGTGCTCTAACCACTGAGCTACAAAGCCTGGCTGCTTAAGTAACATAACCTAAAAAACAGCAAATTAACCGAGTTCTGGTTTGCATTATAACACGTCATCTGATTAATAGGTGTTAAGTCGCGGATACCCTTAAACACAGTTGTACCAACCAACATCTGCACTTCATTGTTTTAATCAAACAATCCCTGAAAGGCCCAGGTGAGAATTGAAGTCACAGCCCCTGGTTTACTAGACCAGTGCTCTAACCACTGAGCTACAAGGCCTGCCTGGTAAGGTAACAAAACGTTAAAAACAGCAAATTAACCGGGTTCTGGTTTGCATTATAAACAGTCATCTGATTAGTAGGTATTAAGTCACAGATACCCTTGAACACAATAGTACGACCCAACATCTGCACTTCATTGCTGTATTCAAACAATCCCTGACAGGCCCAAGTGAGAATTGAACTCACGACACCTGGTTTAATAGACCAGTACTCTAACCACTAGCTACAAGGCCTGGCTGTTGACGTAACATAACCTTAAAAACAGCAAATTTACCGGGTTCTGGCTTGCATTATAAACAGTCATCTGATTTGTAGGTGTTAAGTCGCAAACACCCTAAAAAACGTCAGTATGACCCAACATCTGCACTTCATTGTTGTATTCAAACAATCCCTGATAGGCCCAGGTAAGAATTGAACTCACGACCCCTGGTTTACAAGACCAGTGCTCTAACCACTGAGCTACAAGGATTGCTTGCAAAGGAAACATAACCTTAAAAACAGCAAATTAACCGGATTCTGGCTTGCATTAAACAGTTATCTGATTAGTAGGTATTAAGTCGTAGATACCCTAAAAAACATCAGTATGACCCAACATCTGCACTTCAATGCTGTATTAAAAAAATCTCTGATAGGCCCAGGTGAGAATTGAACTCACGACCCCCGGTTTACTAGACCAGTAGTCTAACCACTGAGCTATAAGGCCTGGCTGTTGAGGTAACATAACCTTAAAAACAGCAAATTAACCGGGTTCTGGCTTGCATTAAACAGTCATCTGATTAGTAGGTATTAAGTCGCAGATACCCTAAAAAACATCAGTATGACCCAACATCTGCACTTCAATGCTGTATTCAAAAAAATCTCTGATAGGCCCAGGTGAGAATTGAACTCACGACCCCTGGCTTACGAGACCAGTGCTCTAACCACTGAGCTACAAAGCCTGGCTGCTGAGGTAACATAACCTAAAAAACAGCAAATTAACCGAGTTCTGGTTTTGCATTATAAACAGTCATCTGATTAATAGGTATTAAGTCGCGGATACCCTAAAACACAGTTGTACCAACCAACATCTGCACTTCATTGTTGTAATCAAGCAATCCCTGAAAGGCCCAGGTGAGAATTGAAGTCAGAACCCCTGGTTTACTAAACCAGTGCTCTAACGACTGAGCTACAAGGCCTGCCTGGTAAGGTAACAAAACGTTAAAAACAGCAAATTAACCGGGTTCTGGTTTGCATTAAACACAGTCATCTGATTAGTCGGGATAAAGTCGCAGAGACCCTAAAACACAGTAGTACTATGCAACACCTGCACTTCATTGATGTATTCAAACAATCACTGATAGGCCTAGGTGAGAATTGAACTCACAACCCCTGGTTTACAAGACCAGTACTCTAACCACTGAGCTACAAGGCCTGGCTGTTGAAGTAACATAACCTTAAAAACAGAAAATTAACCGGGTTCTGGCTTGCATTAAACACAGTCATCTGATTAGTAGGTATTCAGTCGCAGATACACTAAAAAACATCAGTATGACCCAACATCTGCACGCCGTTTTTGTATTTAAACAACCCCTGATAGGCCCAGGTGAGAATTGAACTCACAACCCATGGTTTACAAGACCAGTGTTCTAACCACTGAGCTACAAGGCCTGCTTGCAAAGGTAACATAACCTTAAAAACAGCAAATTAACCGGGTTCTGGCTTGCATTAAACAGTTATCTGATTCGTAGGTATAAAATCGTAGATACCCCAAAACACAGTAGTACTTCCCAACACCTGCACTTTATTGCTGTCTTCAAACAATCGATGAAAGGCCCAGGTGATAATTGAACTCACGACCCCTGGTTTACTAGTTCTGGTTCTGGTTTGCCTTCTAAACAGTCATCTGATTAGTAGGTATTAAGTCACAGATACCCTTGAACACAATAGTACGACCCAACATCTGCACTTCATTGCTGTATTCAAACAATCCCCGATAGGCCCAGGTAAGACTTGAACTCACGACCCCTGGTTTACAAGACCAGTGCTCTAACCACTGAGCTACAAGGCTTCCTTGCAAAGGTAACATAACCTTAAAAACAGCAAATTAACCGGATTCTGGCTTGCATTAAACAGTTATCTGATTCGTAGGTATAAAATCGTAGATACCCCAAAACACAGTAGTACTTCCCAACATCTGCACTTTATTGCTGTATTCAAACAATCCATGAAAGGCCCAGGTGAGAATTGAACTCACGACCCCTGGTTTACTAGACCAGTACTCTAACCACTGAGCTACAAGGCCTGGCTGTTGATGTAACATAACCTTAAAAACAGCAAATTAACCGGGTTCTGGTTTGCATTCCAAACAGTCATCTGATTAGTAGGTATTAAGTCGCGGATACGCTAAAACACAATAGTACGACCCAACATCTGCACTTCATTGCTGTATTCAAACAATCCCTGATAGGCCCAGGTGAGAATTGAACTCACTACCCCTGGTTTACTAGACCAGTACTCTAACCACTGAGAGGCCTGGCTGTTGATGTAACATAACCTTAAAAACAGCAAATTAACCTGGTCCTGGCTTGCATTAAACAGTCATCTGATTCGTAGGTGTTAAGTCGCAGTTACCATAAAAAACATCAGTATGGCCCAACATCTGCACTTCATTGTTATATTCAAACAATCCCTGATAGGCCCAGGTGAGAATTGAACTCACGACCCCTGGTTTACTAGACCAGTACTCTAACCACTGAGCTATAAGGCCTGGCTGTTGAGGTAACATAACCTTAAAAACAGCAAATTAACCTGGTCCTGGCTTGCATTAAACAGTCATCTGATTCGTAGGTGTTAAGTCGCAGATACCATAAAAAACATCAGTATGGCCCAACATCTGCACTTCATTGTTATATTCAAACAATCCCTGATAGGCCCAGGTGAGAATTGAACTCACTACCCCTGGTTTACTAGACCAGTACTCTAACCACTGAGAGGCCTGGCTGTTGATGTAACATAACCTTAAAAACAGCAAATTAACCTGGTCCTGGCTTGCATTAAACAGTCATCTGATTAGTAGGTATTAAGTCGCAGATACCCTAAAAAACATCAGTATGACCCAACATCTGCACTTCAATGCTGTATTCAAACAATCTCTGATAGGCCCAGGTGAGAATTGAACTCACGACCCCTGGTTTACGAGACCAGTGCTCTAACCACTGAGCTACAAGGCCTGGCTGTTGAGTTAACATAACCTTAAAAACAGCAAATTAACCGGGTTCTGGCTTGCATTAAACAGTCATCTGATTAGTTGGTATTAAGTCGCAGATACCCTAAAAAATATCAGTAAGACCCAACATCTGCACTTCAATGTTGTATTAAAACAATCTCTGATAGGCCCAGGTGAGAATTGAACTCACTACCCCTGGTTTACGAGACCAGTGCTCTAACCACTGAGCTACAAAGCCTGGCTGCTTAAGTAACATAACCTAAAAAACAGCAAATTAACCGAGTTCTGGTTTGCATTATAAACCGTCATCTGATTAATAGGTATTAAGTCGCGGATACCCTTAAACACAGTTGTACCAACCAACATCTGCACTTCATTGTTGTAATCAAACAATCCCTGAATGGCCCAGGTGAGAATTGAACTCACGACCCCTGGTTTACTAGACCAGTACTCTAACCACTGAGCTACAAGGCCTGACTGTTGATGTAACATAACCTTAAAAACAGCAAATTAACCGGGTTCTGGTTTGCATTCCAAACAGTCATCTGATTAGTAGGTATTAAGTCGCGGATACCCTTAAACACAGTTGTACCAACCAACATCTGCACTTCATTGTTGTAATCAAACAATCCCTGAAAGGCCCAGGTGAGAATTGAAGTCACAACCCCTGGTTTACTAGACCAGTGCTCTAACCACTGAGCTACAAGGCCTGCCTGGTAAGGTAACAAAACGTTAAAAACAGCAAATTAACCGGGTTCTGGTTTGCATTATAAACAATCATCTGATTAGTACGTATTAAGTCACAGATACCCTTGAACACAATAGTACGACCCAACATCTGCACTTCATTGCTGTATTCAAACAATCCCTGATAGGCCCAGGTGAGAATTGAACTCACGACACCTGGTTTAATAGACCAGTACTCTAACCACGAGCTACAAGGCCTGGCTGTTGATGTAACATAACCTTAAAAACAGCAAATTAACCGGGTTCTGGCTTGCATTAAACAGTCATCTGATTTGTAGGTGTTAAGTCGCAAACACCCTAAAAAATGTCAGTATGACCCAACATCTGCACTTCATTGTTGTATTCAAACAATCCCTGATAGGCCCAGGTAAGAATTGAACTCACGACCCCTGGTTTACAAGACCAGTGCTCTAACCACTGAGCTACAAGGCCTGCTTGCAAAGGTAACATAACCTTAAAAACAGCAAATTAACCGGATTCTGGCTTGCATTAAACATCTGATTCGTAGGTATAAAATCGTAGATACCCCAAAACACAGTAGTACTTCCCAACATCTGCACTTTATTGCTGTATTAAAACAATCCATGATAGGTCCAGGTGAGAATTGAACTCACGACCCCTGGTTTACTAGACCAGTACTCTAACCACTGAGCTACAAGGCCTGCCTGTTGATGTAACATAACCTTAAAAACAGCAAATTAACCGGGTTCTGGTTTGCATAACAAACAGTCATCTGATTAGTAGGTATTAAGTCGCAGATACCCTAAAAAATATCAGTATGATCCAACATCTGCACTTCAATGCTGTATTCAAAGAATCTCTGATAGGCCCAGGTGAGAATTGAACTCACGACCCCTGGTTTACGAGACCAGTGCTCTAACCACTGAGCTACAAAGCCTGGCTGCTTAAGTAACATAACCTAAAAAACAGCAAATTAACCGAGTTCTGGTTTGCATTATAAACCATCATCTGATTAATAGGTATTAAGTCGCGGATACCCTTAAACACAGTTGTACCAACCAACATCTGCACTTCATTGTTGTAATCAAACAATCCCTGAAAGGCCCAGGTGAGAATTGAAGTCACAACCCCTGGTTTACTAGACCAGTGCTCTAACCACTGAGCTACAAGGCCTGCCTGGTAAGGTAACAAAACGTTAAAAACAGCAAATTAACCGGGTTCTGGTTTGCATTATAAACAGTCATCTGATTAGTAGGTATTAAGTCACAGATACCCTTGAACACAAGAGTACGACCCAACATCTGCACTTCATTGCTGTATTCAAACAATCCCTGATAGGCCCAGGTGAGAATTGAACTCACGACACCTGGTTTAATAGACCAGTACTCTAACCACTAGCTACAAGGCCTGGCTGTTGACGTAACATAACCTTAAAAACAGCAAATTAACCGGGTTCTGGCTTGCATTAAACAGTCATCTGATTAGTAGGTATTAAGTCGCAGATACCCTAAAAAATATCAGTAAGACCCAACATCTGCACTTCAATGTTGTATTAAAACAATCTCTGATAGGCCGAGGTGAGAATTGAACTCACTACCCCTGGTTTACGAGACCAGTGCTCTAACCACTGAGCTACAAAGCCTGGCTGCTTAAGTAACATAACCTAAAAAACAGCAAATTAACCGAGTTCTGGTTTGCATTATAAACCGTCATCTGATTAATAGGTATTAAGTCGCGGATACCCTTAAACACAGTTGTACCAACCAACATCTGCACTTCATTGTTGTAATCAAACAATCCCTGAATGGCCCAGGTGAGAATTGAACTCACGACCCCTGGTTTACTAGACCAGTACTCTAACCACTGAGCTACAAGGCCTGACTGTTGATGTAACATAACCTTAAAAACAGCAAATTAACCGGGTTCTGGTTTGCATTCCAAACAGTCATCTGATTAGTAGGTATTTAGTCGCGGATACCCTTAAACACAGTTGTACCAACCAACATCTGCACTTCATTGTTGTAATCAAACAATCCCTGAAAGGCCCAGGTGAGAATTGAAGTCACAACCCCTGGTTTACTAGACCAGTGCTCTAACCACTGAGCTACAAGGCCTGCCTGGTAAGGTAACAAAACGTTAAAAACAGCAAATTAACCGGGTTCTGGTTTGCATTATAAACAATCATCTGATTAGTACGTATTAAGTCACAGATACCCTTGAACACAATAGTACGACCCAACATCTGCACTTCATTGCTGTATTCAAACAATCCCTGATAGGCCCAGGTGAGAATTGAACTCACGACACCTGGTTTAATAGACCAGTACTCTAACCACGAGCTACAAGGCCTGGCTGTTGATGTAACATAACCTTAAAAACAGCAAATTAACCGGGTTCTGGCTTGCATTAAACAGTCATCTGATTTGTAGGTGTTAAGTCGCAAACACCCTAAAAAATGTCAGTATGACCCAACATCTGCACTTCATTGTTGTATTCAAACAATCCCTGATAGGCCCAGGTAAGAATTGAACTCACGACCCCTGGTTTACAAGACCAGTGCTCTAACCACTGAGCTACAAGGCCTGCTTGCAAAGGTAACATAACCTTAAAAACAGCAAATTAACCGGATTCTGGCTTGCATTAAACATCTGATTCGTAGGTATAAAATCGTAGATACCCCAAAACACAGTAGTACTTCCCAACATCTGCACTTTATTGCTGTATTAAAACAATCCATGATAGGTCCAGGTGAGAATTGAACTCACGACCCCTGGTTTACTAGACCAGTACTCTAACCACTGAGCTACAAGGCCTGCCTGTTGATGTAACATAACCTTAAAAACAGCAAATTAACCGGGTTCTGGTTTGCATAACAAACAGTCATCTGATTAGTAGGTATTAAGTCGCAGATACCCTAAAAAATATCAGTATGATCCAACATCTGCACTTCAATGCTGTATTCAAAGAATCTCTGATAGGCCCAGGTGAGAATTGAACTCACGACCCCTGGTTTACGAGACCAGTGCTCTAACCACTGAGCTACAAAGCCTGGCTGCTTAAGTAACATAACCTAAAAAACAGCAAATTAACCGAGTTCTGGTTTGCATTATAAACCATCATCTGATTAATAGGTATTAAGTCGCGGATACCCTTAAACACAGTTGTACCAACCAACATCTGCACTTCATTGTTGTAATCAAACAATCCCTGAAAGGCCCAGGTGAGAATTGAAGTCACAACCCCTGGTTTACTAGACCAGTGCTCTAACCACTGAGCTACAAGGCCTGCCTGGTAAGGTAACAAAACGTTAAAAACAGCAAATTAACCGGGTTCTGGTTTGCATTATAAACAGTCATCTGATTAGTAGGTATTAAGTCACAGATACCCTTGAACACAAGAGTACGACCCAACATCTGCACTTCATTGCTGTATTCAAACAATCCCTGATAGGCCCAGGTGAGAATTGAACTCACGACACCTGGTTTAATAGACCAGTACTCTAACCACTAGCTACAAGGCCTGGCTGTTGACGTAACATAACCTTAAAAACAGCAAATTAACCGGGTTCTGGCTTGCATTAAACACAGTCATCTGATTTGTAGGTGTTAAGTCGCAAACACCCTAAAAAACGTCAGTATGACCCAACATCTGCACTTCATTGTTGTATTTAAACAATCCCTGATAGGCCCAGGTAAGAATTGAACTCACGACCACTGGTTTACAAGACCAGTGCTCTAACCACTGAGCTACAAGGCTTGCTTGCAAAGGTAACATAACCTTAAAAACAGCAAATTAACCGGATTCTGGCTTGCATTAAACAGTTATCTGATTCGTAGGTATAAAATCGTAGATACCCCGAAACACAGTAGTACTTCCCAACATCTACACTTTATTGCTGTATTCAAACAATCCATGAAAGGCCCAGGTGAGAATTGAACTCACGACCCCTGGTTTACTAGACCAGTACTCTAACCACTGAGCTACAAGGCTTGGCTGTTGATGTAACATAACCTTAAAAACAGCAAATTAACCGGGTTCTGGTTTGCATTTCAAACAGTCATCTGATTAGTAGGTATTAAGTCGCGGATACGCTAAAACACAATAGTACGACCCAACATCTGCACTTCATTGCTGTATTCAAACAATCCCTGATAGGCCCAGGTGAGAATTGAACTCACTACCCCTGGTTTACTAGACCAGTACTCTAACCACTGAGCTACAAGGCCTGGCTGTTGATGTAACATAACCTTAAAAACAGCAAATTAACCTGGTTCTGGCTTGCATTAAACAGTCATCTGATTAGTAGGTGTTAAGTCGCAGATACACTAAAAAACATCAGTTTGACCCAACATCTGCACTTCATTGTTATATTCAAACAATCCCTGATAGGCCCAGGTGAGAATTGAACTCAGTACCCCTGGTTTACTAGACCAGTACTCTAACCACTGAGCTACAAGGCCTGGCTGTTGAGGTAACATAACCTTAAAAACAGCAAATTAACCGGGTTCTGGCTTGCATTAGTCATCTGATTAGTAGGTATTAAGTCGCAGATACCCTAAAAAACATCAGTATGACCCAACATCTGCACTTCAATGCTGTATTCAAACAATCTCTGATAGGCCCAGGTGAGAATTGAACTCACGACCCCTGGTTTACGAGACCAGTGCTCTAACCACTGAGCTACAAAGCCTGGCACCTTAAGTAACATAACCTAAAAAACAGCAAATTAACCGAGTTCTGGTTTGCATTATAAACCGTCATCTGATTAATAGGTATTAAGTCGCGGATACCCTTAAACACAGTTGTACCAACCAACATCTGCACTACATTGTTGTAATCAAACAATCCCTGAAAGGCCCAGGTGAGAATTGAAGTCACAACCCCTGGTTTACTTGACCAGTGCTCTAACCACTGAGCTACAAGGCCTGCCTGGTAAGGTAACAAAACGTTAAAAACAGCAAATTAACCGGGTTCTGGTTTGCATAACAAACAGTCATCTGATTAGTAGGTATTAAGTCGCGGATACGCTAAAACACAATAGTACGACCCAACATCTGCACTTCATTGCTGTATTCAAACAATACCTTATAGGCCCAGGTGAGAATTGAACTCACTACCACTGGTTTACTAGACCAGTACTCTAACCACTGACCTACAAGGTCTGGCTGTTGATGTAACATAACCTTAAAAACAGCAAATTAACCTGGTTCTGGCTTGCATTAAACAGTCATCTGATTAGTAGGTGTTAAGTCGCAGATACCCTAAAAAACACCAGTATGACCCAACATCTGCACTTCATTGTTATATTCAAACAATCCCTGATAGGCCCAGGTGAGAATTGAACTCACGACCCCTGGTTTACAAGACCAGTGCTCTAACCACTGAGCTACAAGGCCTGCTGGCAAAGGTAAGATAACCTTAAAAACAGCAAATTAACCGGATTCTGGCTTGCATTAAACAGTTATCTGATTCGTAGGTATAAAATCGTAGATACCCCAAAACACAGTAGTACTTCCCAACATCTGCACTTTATTGCTGTATTCAAACAATCCATGAAAGGCCCAGGTGAGAATTGAACTCACGACCCCTGGTACTAGACCAGTACTCTAACCACTGAGCTACAAGGACTGGCTGTTGATGTAACATAACCTTAAAAACAGCAAATTAACCGGGTCCTGGTTTGAATTCCAAACTGTCATCTGATTAGTAGGTATTAAGTCGCGGATACCCTAAAACACAGTTGTACCAACCAACATCTGCACTTCATTGTTGTAATCAAACAATCCCTGAAAGGCCCAGGTGAGAATTGAAGTCACAACCCCTGGTTTACTAGACCAGTGCCCTAACCACTGAGCTACAAGGCCTGCCTGGTAAGGTAACAAAACGTTAAAAACAGCAAATTAACCGGGTTCTGGTTTGCATTAAATACAGTAATCTGATTAGTCGGGATAAAGTCGCAGAGACCCTAAAACACAGTAGTACTATGCAACACCTGCACTTCATTGATGTATTCAAAAAATCACTGATAGGCCTAGGTGAGAATTGAACTCACAACCCCTGGTTTACAAGACCAGTGCTCTAACCACTGAGCTACAAGGCCTGGCTGTTGAAGTAACATAACCTTAAAAACAGAAAATTAACCGGGTTCTGGCTTGCATTAAACACAGTCATCTGATTAGTAGGTATTCAGTCGCAGATACCCTAAAAATCAACAGTATGACCCAACATCTGCATGTCGGTTTTGTATTCAAACAATCCCTGATAGGCCCAGGTGAGAATTGAATTCACGACCCCTGGTTTACAAGACCAGTGTTCTAACCACTGAGCTACAAGGCCTGCTTGCAAAGGTAACATAACCTTAAAAACAGCAAATTAACCGGGTTCTGGCTTGCATTAAACAGTTATCTGATTCGTAGGTATAAAATCGAAGATACCCCAAAACACAGTAGTACTTCCCAACATCTGCACTTTATTGCTGTCTTCAAACAATCGATGAAAGGCCAGGTGATAATTGAACTCACGACCCCTGGTTTACTAGTTCTGGTTTGCCTTCTAAACAGTCATCTGATTAGTAGGTATTAAGTCGCAGATACCCTAAAAACATCAGTATGACCGAACATCTGCACTTCAATGCTGTATTCAAACAATCTCTGATAGGCCCAGGTGAGAATTGAACTCACGACCCCTGGTTTACGAGACCAGTGCTCTAACCACTGAGCTACAAAGCCTGGCTGCTTAAGTAACATAACCTAAAAAACAGCAAATTAACCGAGTTCTGGTTTGCATTATAAACCGTCATCTGATTAATAGGTATTACGTCGCGGATACCCTTAAACACAGTTGTACCAACCAACATCTGCACTTCATTGTTGTATTCAAACAATCCCTGATAGGCCCAGTGAAGAATTGAACTCACGACCCTTGGTTTACAAGACCAGTGCTCTAACCACTGAGCTACAAGTCCTGCTTGCAAAGGTAACATAACCTTAAAAACAGCAAATTAACCGGATTCTGGCTCGCATTAAACAGTTATCTGATTCGTAGGTATAAAATCGTAGATACCCCAAAACACTGTAGTACTTCCCAACATCTGCACTTTATTGCTGTATTAAAACAATACATTATAGCCCCAGGTGAGAATTGAACTCACGACCCCTGGTTTACTAGACCAGTACTCTAACCACTGAGCTACAAGGCCTGGCTGTTGATGTAACATAACCTTAAAAACAGCAAATTAACCGTGTTCTGGTTTGCATAAACAGTCATCTGATTAGTAGGTATTAAGTCGCGGATACGCAAAAACACAAAAGTACGACCCAACATCTGCACTTCATTGCTGTATTCAAACAATCACTGATAGGCCCAGGTGAGAATTGAACTCACGACCCCCGGGTTACTAGACCAGTACTCTAACCACTGAGCTATAAGGCCTGGCTATTGAGGTAACATAACCTTAAAAACAGCAAATTAACCTGGTTCTGGCTCGCATTAAACAGTCATCTGATCAGTAGGTGTTAAGTCGCAGATACCCTAAAAAACATCAGTATGACCCAACATCTGCACTTCATTGTTATATTCAAACAATCCCTGATAGGCCCAGGTGAGAATTGAACTCACGACCCCTTGTTTACTAGACCAGTACTCTAACCACTGAGCTATAAGGCCTGGCTATTGAGGTAACATAACCTTAAAAACAGCAAATTAACCTGGTTCTGGCTTGCATTAAACAGTCATCTGATTAGTAGGTGTTAAGTCGCAGATACCCTAAAAAACACCAGTATGACCCAACATCTGCACTTCATTGTTATATTCAAACAATCCCTGATAGGCCCAGGTGAGAATTGAACTCACGACCCCTGGTTTACAAGACCAGTGCTCTAACCACTGAGCTACAAGGCCTGCTGGCAAAGGTAAGATAACCTTAAAAACAGCAAATTAACCGGATTCTGGCTTGCATTAAACAGTTATCTGATTCGTAGGTATAAAATCGTAGATACCCCAAAACACAGTAGTACTTCCCAACATCTGCACTTTATTGCTGTATTCAAACAATCCATGAAAGGCCCAGGTGAGAATTGAACTCACGACCCCTGGTACTAGACCAGTACTCTAACCACTGAGCTACAAGGACTGGCTGTTGATGTAACATAACCTTAAAAACAGCAAATTAACCGGGTCCTGGTTTGAATTCCAAACTGTCATCTGATTAGTAGGTATTAAGTCGCGGATACCCTAAAACACAGTTGTACCAACCAACATCTGCACTTCATTGTTGTAATCAAACAATCCCTGAAAGGCCCAGGTGAGAATTGAAGTCACAACCCCTGGTTTACTAGACCAGTGTTCTAACCACTGAGCTACAAGGCCTGCCTGGTAAGGTAACAAAACGTTAAAAACAGCAAATTAACCGGGTTCTGGTTTGCATTAAATACAGTAATCTGATTAGTCGGGATAAAGTCGCAGAGACCCTAAAACACAGTAGTACTACGCAACACCTGCACTTCATTGATGTATTCAAAAAATCACTGATAGTCCTAGGTGAGAATTGAACTCACAACCCCTGGTTTACAAGACCAGTGCTCTAACCACTGAGCTACAAGGCCTGGCTGTTGAAGTAACATAACCTTAAAAACAGAAAATTAACCGGGTTCTGGCTTGCATTAAACACAGTCATCTGATTAGTAGGTATTCAGTCGCAGATACCCTAAAAATCAACAGTATGACCCAACATCTGCATGTCGGTTTTGTATTCAAAAAATCCCTGATAGGCCCAGGTGAGATTTGAATTCACGACCCCTGGTTTGCAAGACCAGTGTTCTAACCACTGAGCTACAAGGCCTGCTTGCAAAGGTAACATAACCTTAAAAACAGCAAATTAACCGGGTTCTGGCTTGCATTAAACAGTTAGCTGATTCGTAGGTATAAAATCGAAGATACCCCAAAACACAGTAGTACTTCCCAACATCTGCACTTTATTGCTGTCTTCAAACAATCGATGAAAGGCCAGGTGATAATTGAACTCACGACCCCTGGTTTACTAGTTCTGGTTTGCCTTCTAAACAGTCATCTGATTAGTAGGTATTAAGTCACAGATACCCTTGAACACAATAGTACGACCCAACATCTGCACTTCATTGCTGTATTCAAACAATCCCTGATAGGCCCAGGTGAGAATTGAACTCACGACACCTGGTTTAATAGACCAGTACTCTAACCACTAGCTACAAGGCCTGGCTGTTGACGTAACATAACCTTAAAAACAGCAAATTAACCGGGTTCTGGCTTGCATTAAACAGTCATCTGATTTGTAGGTGTTAAGTCGCAAACACCCTAAAAAACAACAGTATGACCCAACATCTGCACTTCATTGTTGTAATCAAACAATCCCTGATAGGCCCAGGTAAGAATTGAACTCACGACCCCTGGTTTACAAGACCAGTGCTCTAACCACTGAGCTACAAGGCCTGCTTGCAAAGGTAACATAACCTTAAAAACAGCAAATTAACCGGATTCTGGCTTGCATTAAACAGTTAGCTGATTCGTAGGTATAAAATCGAAGATACCCCAAAACACAGTAGTACTTCCCAACATCTGCACTTTATTGCTGTCTTCAAACAATCGATGAAAGGCCAGGTGATAATTGAACTCACGACCCCTGGTTTACTAGTTCTGGTTTGCCTTCTAAACAGTCATCTGATTAGTAGGTATTAAGTCACAGATACCCTTGAACACAATAGTACGACCCAACATCTGCACTTCATTGCTGTATTCAAACAATCCCTGATAGGCCCAGGTGAGAATTGAACTCACGACACCTGGTTTAATAGACCAGTACTCTAACCACTAGCTACAAGGCCTGGCTGTTGACGTAACATAACCTTAAAAACAGCAAATTAACCGGGTTCTGGCTTGCATTAAACAGTCATCTGATTTGTAGGTGTTAAGTCGCAAACACCCTAAAAAACAACAGTATGACCCAACATCTGCACTTCATTGTTGTAATCAAACAATCCCTGATAGGCCCAGGTAAGAATTGAACTCACGACCCCTGGTTTACAAGACCAGTGCTCTAACCACTGAGCTACAAGGCCTGCTTGCAAAGGTAACATAACCTTAAAAACAGCAAATTAACCGGATTCTGGCTTGCATTAAACATCTGATTCGTAGGTATAAAATCGTAGATACCCCAAAACACAGTAGTACTTCCCAACATCTGCACTTTATTGCTGTATTAAAACAATCCATGATAGGCCCAGGTGAGAATTGAACTCACGACCCCTGGTTTACTAGACCAGTACTCTAACCACTGAGCTACAAGGCCTGGCTGTTGATGTAACATAACCTTAAAAACAGCAAATTAACCGGGTTCTGGTTTGCATAACAAACAGTCATCTGATTAGTAGGTATTAAGTCGCGGATACGCTAAAACACAATAGTACGACCCAACATCTGCACTTCATTGCTGTATTCAAACAATACCTTATAGGCCCAGGTGAGAATTGAACTCACTACCCCTGGTTTACTAGACCAGTACTCTAACCACTGACCTACAAGGTCTGGCTGTTGATGTAACATAACCTTAAAAACAGCAAATTAACCTGGTTCTGGCTTGCATTAAACAGTCATCTGATTCGTAGGTGTTAAGTCGCAGATACCCTAAAAAACACCAGTATGACCCAACATCTGCACTTCATTGTTATATTCAAACAATCCCTGATAGGCCCAGGTGAGAATTGAACTCACGACCCCTGGTTTACAAGACCAGTGCTCTAACCACTGAGCTACAAGGACTGCTGGTAAAGGTAAGATAACCTTAAAAACAGCAAATTAACCGGATTCTGGCTTGCATTAAACAGTTATCTGATTCGTAGGTATAAAATCGTAGATACCCCAAAACACAGAAGTACTTCCCAACATCTGCACTTTATTGCTGTATTCAAACAATCCATGAAAGGCCCAGGTGAGAATTGAACTCACGACCCCTGGTACGAGACCAGTACTCTAACCACTGAGCTACAAGGACTGGCTGTTTATGTAACATAACCTTAAAAACAGCAAATTAACCGGGTCCTGGTTTGAACTCCAAACTGTCATCTGATTAGTAGGTATTAAGTCGCGGATACCCTAAAACACAGTTGTACCAACCAACATCTGCACTTCATTGTTGTAATCAAACAATCCCTGAAAGGCCCAGGTGAGAATTGAAGTCACAACCCCTGGTTTACTAGACCAGTGCTCTAACCACTGAGCTACAAGGACTGCCTGGTAAGGTAACAAAACGTTAAAAACAGCAAATTAACCGGGTTCTGGTTTGCATTAAATACAGTAATCTGATTAGTCGGGATAAAGTCGCAGAGACCCTAAAACACAGTAGTACTATGCAACACCTGCACTTCATTGATGTATTCAAAAAATCACTGATAGGCCTAGGTGAGAATTGAACTCACAACCCCTGGTTTACAAGACCAGTGCTCTAACCACTGAGCTACAAGGCCTGCCTGTTGAAGTAACATAACCTTAAAAACAGAAAATTAACCGGGTTCTGGCTTGCATTAACCACAGTCATCTGATTAGTAGGTATTCAGTCGCAGATACCCTAAAAATCAACAGTATGACCCAACATCTGCATGTCGGTTTTGTATTCAAACAATCCCTGATAGGCCCAGGTGAGAATTGAATTCACGACCCCTGGTTTACAAGACCAGTGTTCTAACCACTGAGCTACAAGGCCTGCTTGCAAAGGTAACATAACCTTAAAAACAGCAAATTAACCGGGTTCTGGCTTGCATTAAACAGTCATCTGATTCGTAGGTATAAAATCGAAGATACCCCAAAACACAGTAGTACTTCCCAACATCTGCACTTTATTGCTGTCTTCAAACAATCGATGAAAGGCCAGGTGATAATTGAACTCACGACCCCTGGTTTACTAGTTCTGGTTTGCCTTCTAAACAGTCATCGGATTAGTAGGTATTAAGTCACAGATACCCTTGAGCACAATAGTACGACCCAACATTGCACTTCATTGCAGTATTCAAACAATCCCTGATAGGCCCAGGTGAGAATTGAACTCACGACACCTGGTTTAATAGACCAGTACTCTAACCACAAGCTACAAGGCCTGGCTGTTGATGTAACATAACCTTAAAAACAGCAAATTAACCTGGTTCTGGCTTGCATTAAACAGTCATCTGATTAGTAGGTATTAAGTCGCAGTTACCCTAAAACACATCAGTATGACCCAACATCTGCACGTCATTTTTGTATTCAAACAATCCCTGATAGGACCAGGTGAGAACTGAACTCACGACCCCTGGTTTACAAGACCAGTGCTCTAACCACTGAGCTACAAGGCCTGCTTGTAAAGGTAACATAACCTTAAAAACAGCAAATTAACCGGGTTCTGGCTTGCATTAAACAGTTATCTGATTCGTAGGTATAAAATCGTTGATACCCCAAAACACAGTAGTACTTCCCAGCATCTGCACTTTATTGCTGTATACAAACAACCCATGAAAGACCCCGGTGAGAATTGAACTCACGACCCCTGGTTTACAAGACCAGTGCTCTAACCACTGAGCTACAAGGCCTGCTTGTAAAGGTAACATAACCTTAAAAACAGCAAATTAACCGGATTCTGGCTTGCATTAAACAGTTATCTGATTCGTAGGTATAAAATCGTAGATACCCCAAAACACAGTTGTACTTCCCAACATCTGCACTTTATTGCTGCATTCAAACAACCCACGAAAGGCCCAGGTGAGAATTGAACTCACGACCCCTGGTGTACTAGACCAGTACTCTACCACTGAGCTACAAGGCCTGGCTGTTGAAGTAACATAACCTTAAAAACAGCAAATTAACCGGGTTCTGGTTTGCATTCTAAACAGTCATCTGATTAGTAGGTATTAAGTCTCGGATACGCTAAAACACAATAGTACGACCCAACATCTGCACTTCATTGTTGTAGTCAAAAAACACCTGAAAGGCCCAGGTGAGAATTGAACTCACGACCCCTGGTTTACTAAAGAGTACTCTCACCACTGAGCTAAAAGGCCTCGCTGCTGAGGTAACATAACCTTAAAAACTGCAAATTAACCGGGTTCTGGCTTGCATGAAACAGTCATCTGATTAGTAGGTATTAAGTTGCACATACCCAGAAACACAGTAGTACTACCCAACATTTGAACTTCATTGTTGGATTCAAACAGTTCTTGACAGGCTCAGGTGAGAATAGAACTCACTACCCCTGGTTTACTAGACCAGTACTCTAACCACTGAGGTACAAGTCCTGGCTGTTGAGGTAACATAACCTTAAAAACAGCAAATTAACCGGGTTCTGGCTTGCATTATAAACAATCATCTGATTCGTAGGTATTAAGTCGCAGATACCCTAAAACACAACAGTATGACCCAACATCTGCACTTAATTGTTGTGTTTAAACAATCCCTGATAGGCCCAGGTGAGAATTGAACTCACGACCCCTGGTTTACGAGAGCAGTGCTCTAACCACTGAGCTACAAGGCCTGGCTGCTAAGGTAACATAACCTTAAAAACAGCAAAGTAACCGGGTACTGGTTTGCATGAAACAGTCATCTGATTAGTAGGTATTAAGTCGCGTACACCCAGAAACACAGTAGTACTTCACAACATTTGAACTTCATTGCTGTAATCAAACAATCCCTGATAGGCCCAGGCGAGAATTGCAACTTTGCAGGCTTTCGCCCGAGTACAAATTGGTGCAAACTAGGTTGATTGTGGGTCCCATGTTGGTTTGATTTAAGAAATCCATCACCTTGGCTAAGACCGTTTCTCTTTTCTTCTTTTCTTCTCCTTTGATTATTTTTATTATTTTAGTTCTCGTTTCATTTCCTATCATAGTAGTTAGTTTTGCTTCTTTACATTCTAAGTAGATTATCCCACCTAGGTTAGAGAATAAACGTGCACAAAACTCAAAACCTGGTTTACTGTGTGTGTGTTTCATCAATTTATAGTGACCTCTAAGCTGAACAAAGAACTCACAAAATTGTAGTAAGGGCACAACCTTCATTTTAATGACTGATTCAACGAGGTTCTCATCTATTATCCTGATAAAATTATCAAAAAGAGAACCTTAAAAACAGCAAATCAACCGGGTTCTGGCATGCATGAAACACAGTCACCTGATTAGTAGGTATTAAGTCGCAGATACCCTAAAACACATCAGTACGACACAACATCTGCACTTCATTTTTGTATTCAAACAATTCCTGATAGGCCCAGGTGAGAATGGAACTCACGACCCGTGGTTTACTAGACCAGTACTCTAACCACTGAGCTACAAGGCCTGGCTGTTGAGGTAACATAACCTTAAAAACAGCAAATTAACCGGGTTCTGGCTTGCATTAAACAGTCATCTGATGAGTAGGTATGAAGTCACAGATACTCTAAAACACATCAGGATGACCCATAATCTGCACTTCATTGTTATATTCAAACAATCCTTGATAGGCCCAGGTGAGAAATGAACTCACGACCCCTGGTTTACGAGACCAGTGCTCTAACCACTGAGCTACAAGGTCTGGCTGGTAAGGTAACATAACCTTAAAAACAGCAAATTAACCGGGTTCTGGCTTGCATTAAACACAGTAATCTGATTAGTAGGTGTTAAGTCATGGATACCTTAAAACACAGAAGTACTACCCAACATCTAAACTTCATTGTTGGTTTCGAACAGTTCTGGAAAGGTAGAGGTGAGAATTGAACTTACGACCGCTGGTTCACAAGACCAGTGCTCTAACCACTGATCTCCAAGGTCTGGCTTTAGAGGTAACATAACCTTAAAAACAGCAAATTAACCGAGTTCTGGTTTGCATTATAAACAGTCATCTGATTAGTAAATATTAAGTCGCTGATACCCTAAAACACAGTTGTACCACCCAGCATCTGCACTTCACTGTTGTATTCAAACAATCCCTGAAAGGCCCAGGTGAGAATTGAACTCACGACCGCTGGTTTACTCAACCAGTGCACTACCCACTGAGCTACAAGGCCTGCTTGCTAATGTAACAAAACCTTAAAAACAGCAAATTAACCGGGTTCTGACTCATTAAACAGAGTCATCTGATTAGTCGGAATAAAGTCGCAGATACCCTAAAACACAGCAGTACTATGCAACATCTGCACTTCAATGTTGTATTCAAACAATCCCTGATAGGCCGAGTTGTGAATTGAACTCACAACCCCTGGTTTACAAGACCAGTGCTCTAACCACTGAGCTACAAGGCCTGCTGGCAAAGGTAACATAACCTTAAAAACAGCAAATTAACCGGGTTCTGGTTTGCATTAAACACAGTCATCTGATTAGTAGGTATTAAGTCGCGGATACCCTAGAACACAATAGTACGACCCAACATCTGCACTTCATTGCTGTATTCAAACAATCCCTGATAGGCCCAAGTGAGAATTGAACTCACGAGCCCTGGTTTACTAGACCAGTACTCTAACCACTAGCTACAAGGTCTGGCTGTTGACTTAACATAACCTTAAAAACAGCAAATTAACCGGGTTCTGGCTTGCATTAAACACAGTCATCTGATTTGTAGGTGTTAAGTCGCAAATACCCTAAAAAACATCAGTATGACCCAACATCTGCACTTCATTGTTGTATTCAAACAACCCCTGATAGGACCAGGTGAGAATTGAACTCACGACCCCTGTTTTACTAGACCAATACTCTAACCACTGAGCTACAAGCCCTGGCTGTTGAGGTAACATAATCTTAAAAACAGCAAATTAACCGGATTCTGGCTTACATTAAAAAGTTATCTGATTCGTAGGTATAAAATCGTAGATACCCGAAAACACAGTAGTACTTCCCAACGTCTGCACTTTATTGCTGTATTCAAACAATCCATGAAAGGCCCAGGTGAGAATTGAACTCACTACCCCTGGTTTACAAAACCAGTGCTCTAACCACAGAGCTACAACGCCTGGCTGTTGATGTAACATAACCTTAAAAAACAGCAAATTAACCGGGTCTGGTTTGCATTATAAACAGTCATCTGATTAGTAGGTATTAAGTCGCGGATATCCTCAAACACAACAGTACGACCCAACATCTGCACTTCATTGCTGTATTCAAACAATCCCTGATAGGCCCAGGTGAGAATTGAACTCACTACCCCTGGTTTTGTAGACCAGTACTCTAACAACTGAGCTACAAGGCCTGTCTGTTAAGGTAACATAACCTTAAAAACAGCAAATTAACCTGGTTCTGGCTTGCATTAAACAGTCATCTGATTAGTAGGTGTTAAGTCGCAGATACCCTAAAACACAGTAGTACTACCCAACATTTGAACTTCATTGTTGGATTCAAACAGTTCTTGACAGGCTCAGGTGAGAATTGAGCTTACTCCCCCTGGTTTACAAAACCAGTGCTTTAACCACTGAGCGACAACGGCTTGCCGGGGAAGAAACGTAACTTTTAAAGCAGTAAGTTAACCTGGTTCTGGCTTGCATGATTGAGGAGTGATGAGTTGGTATTAAGTCACACATACCCCAAAACACAGCAGTACTACCCAACATCTGCACTTCATTGTTGTAGTCAAACAACACTTGAAAGGCCCAGGTGAGAATTGAACTCACTACCCCTGGTTTACAAAACCAGTGCTCTAACCACAGAGCTACAACGCCTGGCTGTTGATGTAACATAACCTTAAAAAACAGCAAATTAACCGGGTCTGGTTTGCATTATAAACAGTCATCTGATTAGTAGGTATTAAGTCGCGGATATCCTCAAACACAACAGTACGACCCAACATCTGCACTTCATTGCTGTATTCAAACAATCCCTGATAGGCCCAGGTGAGAATTGAACTCACGACCCCTGGTTTTGTAGACCAGTACTCTAACAACTGAGCTACAAGGCCTGTCTGTTAAGGTAACATAACCTTAAAAACAGCAAATTAACCTGGTTCTGGCTTGCATTAAACAGTCATCTGATTAGTAGGTGTTAAGTCGCAGATACCCTAAAACACAGTAGTACTACCCAACATTTGAACTTCATTGTTGGATTCAAACAGTTCTTGACAGGCTCAGGTGAGAATTGAGCTTACTCTCCCTGGTTTACAAAACCAGTGCTTTAACCACTGAGCGACAACGGCTTGCCGGGGAAGAAACGTAACTTTTAAAGCAGTAAGTTAACCTGGTTCTGGCTTGCATGATTGAGGAGTGATGAGTTGGTATTAAGTCACACATACCCCAAAACACAGCAGTACTACCCAACATCTGCACTTCATTGTTGTAGTCAAACAACACTTGAAAGGCCCAGGTGAGAATTGAACTCACGACCCCTGGTTTACTAAAGAGTACTCTCACCACTGAGCTACAAGGCCTGGCTGCTGAGGTAACATAACCTTAAAAACTGCAAATTAACCAGGTTCTGGCTTGCATGAAACAGTCATCTGATTAGTAGGTATTAAGTCGCACATACCCAGAAACACTAGTACTACACAACATTTGAACTTCATTGCTGTATTCAAACAATCCCTGATAGGCCCAGGTGAGAATTGCAACTTTGCAGGCTTTCGCCCGAGTACAAATTGGTGCAAACTAGGTTGATTGTGGGTCCCATGTTGGTTTGATTTAAGAAATCCATCAACTTGGCTAAGACCGTTTCTCTTTTCTTCTTTTCTTCTCCTTTGATTATTTTT
This sequence comes from Festucalex cinctus, assembly GCF_051991245.1. Lineage (NCBI taxonomy): Eukaryota > Metazoa > Chordata > Actinopteri > Syngnathiformes > Syngnathidae > Festucalex > Festucalex cinctus. Next base: position 38,380,182 of record NC_135411.1, read on the forward strand.
ATTATTTTAGTTCTCGTTTCATTTCCTATCATAGTAGTTAGTTTTGCTTCTTTAAATTCTAAGTAGATTATCCCACCGAGGTTAGAGAATAAACGTGCACAAAACTCAAAACCTGGTTTACTGTGTGTGTGTTTCATCAATTTATAGTGACCTCTAAGCTGAACAAAGACCTCACAAAATTGTAGTAAGGGCACAACCTTCATTTTAATGACTGATTCAAAGAGGTTCTCATCTGTTATCCTGATAAAATTATCAAAAAGAGATGTGGTGCTCCGCAGGCAAGCTCAACTTAATTTAAACATTAAGTTTGAGTCTCCTTCAATTACTGAGCAAACAATTATTGATTTAATAATTAATTGGACCGATTTCCCTTACAACACAGGAGTACTTCCCAACATCTGCACTTTATTGCTGTATTCAAACAATCCATGAAAAGCCCAGGTGAGAATTGAACTCAAGACCCCTGGTTTACTAGACCAGTACTCTAACCACTGAGCTACAAGGACTGGCTGTTGACGTAACATAACCTTAAAAACAGCAAATTAACCGGGTTCTGGTTTGCATTCCAAACAGTCATCTGATTAGTAGGTATTAAGTCGCACATATCCAGAAACACAGTAGTACTACCCAACATTTGAACTTCATTGTTGGATTCAAACAGTTCTTGACAGGCTCAGGTGAGAATAGAACTCACTACCCCTGGTTTACTAGACCAGTACTCTAACCACTGAGGTACAAGTCCTGGCTGTTGAGGTAACATAACCTTAAAAACAGCAAATTAACCGGGTTCTGGCTTGCATGAAACACAGTCATCTGATTAGTAGGTATTAAGTCGCAGATACCCGAAAACACAACAGTATGACCCAACATCTGTACTTCATTGTTGTATTTAAACAATCCCTGATAGGCTCAGGTGAGAATTGATCTCAAGACCCCTGGTTTACGAGACCAGTGCTCTAACCACTGAGCTACAAGGCCTGGCTGCTAAGGTAACATAACCTTAAAAACAGCAAAGTAACCGGGTACTGGTTTGCATGAAAGTCATCTGATTAGTAGGTATTAAGTCGCGGATACCCTGAAACACAATAGTACTACTTAACATTTGAACTTTATTGTTGGATTCAAACAGTTCTTGACAGCCCCAGGTGAGAATTGAACTTACTCCCCCTGGTTTACAAAACCAGTGCTTTAACCACTGAGCGACAACGGCTTGCCGGGGAAGAAACGTAACTTTTAAAGCAGTTAGTTAACCTGGTTCTGGCTTGCATGATTGAGGAGTGATGAGTTGGTATTAAGTCACACATACCCCAAAACACAGTAGTACTACCTAACATCTGCACTTCATTGTTGTAGTCAAACAAAACCTGAAAGGCCCAGGTTAGAATTGGACTCACGACTCCTGGTTTACTGAAGAGTACTCTCACCACTGAGCTACAAGGCCTGGCTGCTGAGGTAACATAACCTTAAAAACTGCAAATTAACCAGGTTCTGGCTTGCATGAAACAGATCTGATTAGTAGGTATTAAGTCACACATACCCAGAAACACAGTAGTACTACCCAACATTTGAACTTCATTGTTGGATTCAAACAGTTCTTGCCAGGCTCAGGTGAGAATAGAACTCACTACCCCTGGTTTACTAGACCAGTACTCTAACCACTGAGGTACAAGTCATGGCTGTTGAGGTAACATAACCTTAAAAACAGCAAATTAACCGGGTTCTGGCTTGCATTATAAACAATCACCTGATTAGTAGGTATTAAGTCGCAGATACCCTAAAACACAACAGTATGACGCAACATCTGCACTTCATTGTTGTGTTCAAGCAATCCCTGATAGGCCCAGGTGAGAATTGAACTCACGACCCCTGGTTTACAAGACCAGTGCTCTAACTACTGAGCTACAAGGCCTGCTTGCAAAGGTAACACAACCTTAAAAACAGCAAATTAACCGGGTTCTGGCTTGCATTAAACAGTCATCAAATTCATAGGTATAAAATCGTAGATACCCTAAAACACAATAGTACTTCCCAACATATGCACTTAATTGCTGTCTTCAAACAATCTATAAAAGGCCCAGGTGAGAATTGTACTCACGAGCCCTGTTTTACTAGACCAGTACTCTAACCACTGAGCTACCAGGCCTGGCTGTTGAGGTAACATAACCTTAAAAACAGCAAATTAACCGGGTTCTGGCTTGCATGAAACAGTCATCTGATTAGTAGGTGTTAAGTCGCAGATACTCTGAAACACAGTAGGACGACCCAACATTTGAACTTCATTGTTGGATTCAAACAGTTCTTGACAGGCTCAGGTGAGAATTGAACTTACTCCCCCTGGTTTACAAAACCAGTGCTTTAACCACTGAGCGACAACGGCTTGCCGGGGAAGAAACGTAACTTTTAAAGCAGTAAGTTAACCTGGTTCTGGCTTGCATGATTGAGGAGTGATGAGTTGGTATTAAGTCACACATACCCCAAAACACAGTAGTACTACCCAACATCTGCACTTCATTGTTGTAGTCAAACAACACCTGAAAGGCCCAGGTGAGAATTGAACTCACGACCCCTGGTTTACTAAAGAGTACTCTCACCACTGAGCTACAAGGCCTAGCTGCTGAGGTAACATAACCTTAAAAACTGCAAATTAACCGGGTTCTGGCTTGCATGAAACAGTCATCTGATTAGTAGGTATTAAGTCACACATACCCAGAAACACAGTAGTACTACCCAACATTTGAACTTCATTGTTGGATTCAAACAGTTCTTGACAGGCTCAGGTGAGAATAGAACTCACTACCCCTGGTTTACTAGACCAGTACTCTAACCACTGAGGTACAAGTCCTGGCTGTTGAGGTAACATAACCTTAAAAACAGCAAATTAACCGGGTTCTGGCTTGCATGAAACACAGTCATCTGATTAGTAGGTATTAAGTCGCAGATACCCGAAAACACAACAGTATGACCCAACATCTGTACTTCATTGTTGTATTTAAACAATCCCTGATAGGCTCAGGTGAGAATTGAACTCACGACCCCTGGTTTACGAGACCAGTGCTCTAACCACTGAGCTACAAGGCCTGGCTGCTAAGGTAACATAACCTTAAAAACAGCAAAGTAACCGGGTACTGGTTTGCATGAAAGTCATCTGATTAGTAGGTATTAAGTCGCGGATACCCTGAAACACAATAGTACTACTTAACATTTGAACTTTATTGTTGGATTCAAACAGTTCTTGACAGCCCCAGGTGAGAATTGAACTTACTCCCCCTGGTTTACAAAACCAGTGCTTTAACCACTGAGCGACAACGGCTTGCCGGGGAAGAAACGTAACTTTTAAAGCAGTTAGTTAACCTGGTTCTGGCTTGCATGATTGAGGAGTGATGAGTTGGTATTAAGTCACACATACCCCAAAACACAGTAGTACTACCTAACATCTGCACTTCATTGTTGTAGTCAAACAAAACCTGAAAGGCCCAGGTTAGAATTGGACTCACGACTCCTGGTTTACTGAAGAGTACTCTCACCACTGAGCTACAAGGCCTGGCTGCTGAGGTAACATAACCTTAAAAACTGCAAATTAACCAGGTTCTGGCTTGCATGAAACAGATCTGATTAGTAGGTATTAAGTCACACATACCCAGAAACACAGTAGTACTACCCAACATTTGAACTTCATTGTTGGATTCAAACAGTTCTTGCCAGGCTCAGGTGAGAATAGAACTCACTACCCCTGGTTTACTAGACCAGTACTCTAACCACTGAGGTACAAGTCATGGCTGTTGAGGTAACATAACCTTAAAAACAGCAAATTAACCGGGTTCTGGCTTGCATTATAAACAATCACCTGATTAGTAGGTATTAAGTCGCAGATACCCTAAAACACAACAGTATGACGCAACATCTGCACTTCATTGTTGTGTTCAAACAATCCCTGATAGGCCCAGGTGAGAATTGAACTCACGACCGCTGGTTTACGAGACCAGTGCTCTAACCACTGAGCTACAAGGTCTGACTGTTAAGGTAACATAACCTTAAAAACAGCAAATTAACCGGGTTCTGGCTTTCATTAAACACAGTCATCTGATTAGTAGGTGTTAAGTCATTGATACCTTGAAACACAGTAGTACTACCCAACATCTAAACTTCATTGTTGGTTTCGAACAGTTCTGGAAAGGTCCAGGTGAGAATTGAATTTACGACCCCTGGTTCACAAGACCAGTTCTCTAACCACTGAGCTCCAAGGTCTGGCTGTTGCGGTAACATAACCTTAAAAACAGCAAATTAAACGGGTTCTGGTTTGCCTTCTAAACAGTCATCTGATTAGCAGGTATTAAGTCTCAGATACCCTAGAACACAATAGAACGACACAACATCTGCACTTCATTGCTGTATTCAAACTATCCCTGATAGGCCCAGGTGAGAATTGAACTCACAACCCCTGGTTTACTAGACCAGTACTCTAACCACTGAGCTACAAGGCCTGGCTGTTGACGTAACATAACCTTAAAAACAGCAAATTAAACGGGTTCTGGCTTGCATTAAACACAGTCATCTGATTTGTAGGTGTTAAGTCGCAAATACCCTAAAAAATGTCAGTATGACCCAACATCTGCACTTTATTGCTGTATTCAAACAATCCATGAAAGGCCCAGGTCAGAATTGAACTCACGACCCCTGGTTTACTAGACCAGTACTCTAACCACTGAGCTACAAGGCCTGGCTGTTGATGTAACATAACCTTAAAAACAGCAAATTAACCGGGTTCTGGCTTGATTTAAACACAGTCAACTGATTAGTAGGTATTAAGTCGCAGATACCCTAAAACACATCAGTATGACCCAACATCTGCACATCATTTTTGTATTCAAACAATCCCTGATAGGAGCAGGTGAGAATTGAACTCACGACCCCTGGTTTACAAGACCAGTGCTCTAACCACTGAGCTACAAGGCCTGCTTGCAAAGGTAACACAACCTTAAAAACAGCAAATTAACCGGATTCTGGCTTGCATTAAACAGTTATCTGATTCGTAGGTATAAAATCGTAGATACCCCAAAACACAGTAGTACTTCCCAACATCTGCACTTTATTGCTGTATTCAAACAATCCATGAAAGGCCCAGGTGAGAATTGAACTCACTACCCCTGGTTTACTAGACCAGTACTCTAACCACTGAGCTACAAGGGCTGGCTGTTGATGTAACATAACCTTAAAAACAGCAAATTAACCGGGTTCTGGTTTGCATTCTAAACAGTCATCTGATTAGTAGGTATTAAGTCGCGGATACGCTAAAACACAATAGTAAGACCCAACATCTGCACTTCATTGCTGTATTCAAACAATACCAGATAGGCCCAGGTGAGAATTGAACTCACTACCCCTGGTTTACTAGACCAGTACTCTAACCACTGAGCTACAAGGCCTGGCTGTTGATGTAACATAACCTTAAAAACAGCAAATTAACCGGGTTCTGGCTTGCATTAAACACAGTCATCTGATTTGAAGGTGTTAAGTCGCAAATACCCTAAAAAACGTCAGTATGACCCAACATCTGCACTTCATTGCTGTATTCAAACAATCCCTGATAAGCCCAGGTGAGAATTGAACTCACTACCCCTGGTTTACTAGACCAGTACTCTAACCACTGAGCTACAAGGCCTGGCTGTTGAGGTAACATAACCTTAAAAACAGCAAATTAACCGGGTTCTGGCTTGCATAAAACAAATTCATCTGATTCGTAGGTGTTAAGTCGCAGATACCCTAAAAAACATCAGTATGACCCAACATCTGCACTTCATTGTTGTATTCAAACAACCCCTGATAGGCCCAGGTGAGAATTGAACTCACTACCCCTGGTTTACTAGACCAGTACTCTAACCACTGAGCTACAAGGCCTGTCTGTTAAGGTAACATAACCTTTAAAACAGCAAATTAACCGGGTTCTGGCTTGCATTAAACACAGTCATCTGATTCGTAGGTATAAAATCGTTGATACCCTAAAACACAGTAGTACTTCCCAACATCTGCACTTTATTGCTGTATTCAAACAAACCATGAAAGGCCCACGTGAGAATTGAACTCACGACCCCTGGTTTACTAGACCAGTACTCTAACCATTGAGCTACAAGGCCTGACTATTGATGTAACATAACCTTAAAAACAGCAAATTAACCGGGATCTGGCTTGCATTAAACACAGTCATCTGATGAGTAGGTATTAAGTCACAGATACCCTAAAACACATCAGGATGACCCATAATCTGCACTTCATTGTTGTATTCAAACAATCCTTGACAGGCCCAGGTTAGAAATGAACTCACGACCCCTGGTTTACTAGACCAGTACTCTAACCACTGAGCTACAAGGCCTGGCTGTTGAGGTAACATAACCTTAAAAACAGCAAATTAACCGGGTTCTGGCTTGCATAAAACAATCATCTGATTCGTAGGTGTTAAGTCGCAGATACCCTAAAAAACATCAGTATGACCCAACATCTGCACTTCATTGTTGTATTCAAACAATCCTTGACAGGCCCAGGTGAGAATTGAACTCACGACCCCTGGTTTACTAGACCAGTACACTAACCACTGAGCTACAAGGCCTGGCTGTTGCCGTAACATAACCTTAAAAACAGCAAATTAACCGGGTTCTGGCTTGCATGAAACAGTCATCTGATTAGGAGGTATTAAGTCGCGGATACCCTGAAACACAGTAGTACTACTTAACATTTGAACTCTATTGTTGGATTCAAACAGTTCTTGACAGGCCCAGGTGAGAATTGAACTTACTCCCCCTGGTTTACAAAACCAGTGCTTTAACCACTGAGCTACAAGGCCTGGCTGTTGCTGTAACATAACCTTAAAAACAGCAAATTAACTGGGTTCTGGCTTGCATGAAACAGTCATCTGATTAGGAGGTATTAAGTCTCGGATACCCTGAAACACAGTAGTACTACTTAACATCTGAACTTCATTGTTGTGTTCAAACAATCCCTGATAGGCCCAGGTGAGAATTGAACTCACAACCCCTGGTTTACGAGACCAGTGCTCTAACCACTGAGCTACAAGGCCTGGAAGTTAAGGTAACATAACCTTAAAAACAGCCGGGTACTGGTTTGCATGAAACAGTCATCTGATTAGTAGGTATTAAGTCACAGATACTCTAAAACACATCAGGATGACCCAACATCTGCACTTCATTGTTGTATTCAAACAATCCTTGATAGGCCCAGGTAAGAATTGAACTCACGACTCCTGGTTTACGAGACCAGTGCTCTAACCACTGAACTACAAACCTGGCTGCTAAGGTAACATAACCTTAAAAAAAGCAAATTAACCGGGTTCTGGCTTGCATGAAACAGTCATCTGATTAGTAGGTATTAAGTTGCGGATAACCTGAAACACAGCAGTACTACCCAACATTTGAACTTCATTGTTGGATTCAAACAGTTCTTGACAGGCCCAGGTGAGAATTGAACTCACAACACCTGGTTTACTAGACCAGTACTCTAACCACTGAGGTACAAGTCCTGGCTGTTGAGATAACATAACCTTAAAAACAGCAAATTAACCGGGTTCTGGCTTGCATGAAACACAGTCACCTGATTAGTAGGTATTAAGTCGCAGATACCCTAAAACACAACAGTATGACCCAACATCTGCACTTCATTGTTGTATTTAAACAATCCCTGATAGGCCCAGGTGAGAATTGAACTCACGACCCCTGGTTTACAAGACTAGTGCTCTAACCACTGAGCTACAAGGCCTGGCTGTTAAGGTAACATAACCTTAAAAACAGCAAAGTGACTGGGTACTGGTTTGCATGAAACAATCACCTGATTTGTAGGTATTCAGTCGCAGATACCCTAAAAAACATCAGTATGACCGAACATCTGCACTTCATTGATGTATTCAAACAATCCCTGATAGGCCCAGGTGAGAATTGAACTCACGACCCCTGGTTTACTAGACCAGTGCTCTAACCACTGAGCTACAAAGCCTGGCAGCTAAGGTAACATAACCTTAAAAACAGCAAATTAACCGGGTTCTGGCTTTCATTAAACACAGTCATCTGATTAGTAGGTGTTAAGTCATGGATACCTTGAAACACAGTAGTACTACCCAACATCTAAACTTCATTGTTGGTTTCGAACAGTTCTGGAAATGTCCAGGTGAGAATTGAACTTACGACCCCTGGTTCACAAGACCAGTTCTCTAACCACTGAGCTCCAAGGTCTGGCTGTTGAGGTAACATAACCTTAAAAACAGCAAATTAACCGGGTTCTGGTTTGCCTTCTGAACAGTCATCTGATTAGTAGGTATTAAGTCGCAGATACCCTAGAACACAATAGTAAAACACAACATCTGCACTTCATTGCTGTATTCAAACTATCCCTGATAGGCCTAGGTGAGAATTGAACTCACGACCACTGGTTTACTAGACCAGTGCTCTAACCACTGAGCTACAAGGCCTGCTTGCAAAGGTAACATAACCTTAAAAACAGCAAATTAACCGGGTTCTGGCTTGCATTAAACACAGTCATCTGATTAGTAGGTATTAAGTCGCGGATACCCTAGAACACAATAGTACGACCCAACATCTGCACTTCATTGCTGTATTCAAACAATCCCTGATAGGCCCAAGTGAGAATTGAACTCACGAGCCCTGGTTTACTAGACCAGTACTCTAACCACTAGCTACAAGGCCTGGCTGTTGACGTAACATAACCTTAAAAACAGCAAATTAACCGGGTTCTGGCTTGCATTAAACACAGTCATCTGATTTGTAGGTGTTAAGTCGCAAATACTCTAAAAAAACATCAGTATGAACCAACATCTGCACTTCATTGTTGTATTCAAACAACCCCTGATAGGCCCAGGTGAGAATTGAACTCACGACCCCTGTTTTACTAGACAAATACTCTAACCACTGAGCTACAAGGCCTGGCTGTTGAGGTAACATAATCTTAAAAACAGCAAATTAACCGGATTCTGGCTTGCATTAAAAAGTTATCTGATTCGTAGGTATAAAATTGTAGATACCCTATAACACAGTAGTACTTCCCAACATCTGCACTTTATTGCTGTATTCAAACAATCCATGAAAGACCCAGGTGAGAATTGAACTCACGACCCCTGGTTTACTAGACCAGTGCTCTAACCACTGAGCTACAAGTCCTGCTTGCAAAAGTAACACAACCTTAAAAACAGCAAATTAACCGGGTTCTGGCTTGCATAAAACACAGTCATCTGATTAGTAGGTATTAAGTCGCAGATACCCTAAAACACATCAGTATGACCCAACATCTGCACGTCATTTTTGTATTCAAACAATCCCTGATAGGCCCAGGTGAGAATTGAACTCACGACCCCTGGTTTACTAGACCAGTGCTCTAACCACTGAGCTAGAAAGCCTGGCTACTAAGGTAACATAACCTTAAAAACAGCAAATTAAACGGGTTCTGGCTTTCATTAAACACAGTCATCTGATTAGTAGGTGTTAAGTCATGGATACCTTGAAACACAGTAGTACTACCCAACATCTAAACTTCATTGTTGGTTTCGAACAGTTCTGGAAAGGTCCAGGTGAGAATTGAATTTACGACCCCTGGTTCACAAGACCAGTTCTCTAACCACTGAGCTCCAAGGTCTGGCTGTTGCGGTAACATAACCTTAAAAACAGCAAATTAAACGGGTTCTGGTTTGCCTTCTAAACAGTCATCTGATTAGCAGGTATTAAGTCGCAGATACCCTAGAACACAATAGAACGACACAACATCTGCACTTCATTGCTGTATTCAAACTATCCCTGATAGGCCCAGGTGAGAATTGAACTCACAACCCCTGGTTTACTAGACCAGTACTCTAACCACTGAGCTACAAGGCCTGGCTGCTGAGGTAACATAACCTTAAAAACTGCAAATTAACCGGGTTCTGACTTGCATTAAACAGTCATCTGATTAGTCGGAATAAAGTCGCAGATACCCTAAAACACGGCAGTACAATGCAACATCTGCACTTCATTTTTGTATTCAAACAATCCTGATAGGCCTAGGTGAGAATTGAACTCACGATCACTGGTTTACAAGACCAGTGCTCTAACCACTGAGCTACAAGGCCTGCTTGCAAAGGTAACATAACCTTAAAAACAGCAAATTAACCGGGTTCTGGCTTGCATTAAACACAGTCATCTGATTAGTAGGTATTAAGTCGCGGATACCCTAGAACACAATAGTACGACCCAACATCTGCACTTTATTGCTGTATTCAAACAATCCATGAAAGGCCCAGGTGAGAATTGAACTCACAACCCCTGGTTTACAAAACCAGTGCTCTAACGACAGAGCTACAACTCCTGGCTGTTGATGTAACATAACCTTAAAAACAGCAAATTAACCGGGTTCTGGCATGCATTAAACACAGTCATCTGATTCGTAGGTATAAAATCGTTGATACCCTAAAACACAGTAGTACTTCCCAAAATCTGCACTTTATTACTGTTTCAAACAATACATGAAAGGCCCAGGTGAGAATTGAACTCACGATCCCTGGTTTACTAGACCAGTACTCTAACGACTGAGCTACAAGGGCTGGCTGTTGAGGTAACATTACCTTAAAAACAGCAAATTAACCGGGTTCTGGCTTGCATAAAACAGTCATCTGATTAGTAGGTATGAAGTCACAGATACCCTAAAACACATCAGGATGACCCATAATCTGCACTTCATTGTTGTATTCAAACAATCCTTGATAGGCCCAGGTGAGAATTGAACTCACAAACCCTGGTTTACTAGACCAGTACTCAAACCACTGAGCTACAATGCCTGGCTGTTGACGTAACATAACCTTAAAAACAGCAAATTAACCGGGTTCTGGCTTGCATGAAACAGTCATCTGATTAGTAGGTATTAAGTCACGGATACCCTGAAACACAGTAGTACTACTTAACATTTGAACTTTATTGTTGGATTCAAACAGTTCTAGACAGGCCCAGGTGAGAATTGAACTTACTCCCCCTGGTTTACAAAACCAGTGCTTTAACCACTGAGCGACAACGGCTTGCCGGGGAAGAAACGTAACTTTTAAAGCAGTAAGTTAACCTGGTTCTGGCTTGCATGATTGAGGAGTGATGAGTTGGTATTAAGTCACACATACCCCAAAACACAGTAGTACTACCCAACATCTGCACTTCATTGTTGTCGTCAAACAACACCTGAAAGGCTCAGGTGAGAATTGAACTCACGACCCCTGGTTTACTAAAGAGTACTCTCACCACTGAGCTACAAGGCCTGGCTGCTGAGGTAACATAACCTTAAAAACTGCAAATTAACCGGGTTCTCACTTGCATGAAACAGTCATCTGATTAGTCGGAATAAAGTCGCAGATACCCTAAAACACGGCAGTACTATGCAACATCTGCACTTCATTTTTGTATTCAAACAATCCTGATATGCCTAGGTGAGAATTGAACTCATGACCACTGGTTTACAAGACCAGTGCTCTAACCACTGAGCTACAAGGCCTGCTTGCAAAGGTAACATAACCTTAAAAACAGCAAATTAACCGGGTTCTGGCTTGCATTAAACACAGTCATCTGATTAGTAGGTATTAAGTCGTGGATACCCTAGAACACAATAGTACGACCCAACATCTGCACTTTATTGCTGTATTCAAACAATCCATGAAAGGCCCAGGTGAGAATTGAACTCACGACCCCTGGTTTACTAGACCAGTACTCTAACCACTGAGCTACAAGGCCTGGCTGTTGACGTAACATAACCTTAAAAACAGCAAATTAACCGGGTTCTGGCTTGCATTAAACACAGTCATCTGATTTGTAGGTGTTAAGTCGCAAATACCCTAAAAAACATCAGTATGACCCAACATCTGCACTTCATTGTTGTATTCAAACAACCCCTGATAGGCCCAGGTGAGAATTGAACTCACGACCCCTGTTTTACTAGACACATACTCTAACCACTGAGCTACAAGGCCTGGCTGTTGAGGTAACATAATCTTAAAAACAGCAAATTAACCGGATTCTGGCTTGCATTAAAAAGTTATCTGATTCGTAGGTATAAAATCGTAGATACCCTAAAACACAGTAGTACTTCCCAACATCTGCACTTTATTGCTGTATTCAAACAACCCATGAAAGGCCCAGGTGAGAATTGAACTCACGACCCCTGGTTTACTAGACCAGTGGTCTAACCACTGAGCTACAAGGCCTGCTGGCAAAGGTAACATAACCTTAAAAACAGCAAATTAACCGGATTCTGGCTTGCATTAAACAGTTATCTGATTCGTAGGTATAAAATCGTAGATACCCCAAAACACAGTAGTACTTCCCAACATCTGCACTTCATTGCTGCATTCAAACAATCCATGAAAGGCCCAGGTGAGAATTGAACTCACAACCCCTGGTTTATTAGACCAGTACTCTAACCACTGAGCTACAAGGCTTGGCTGTTGAAGTAACATAACCTTAAAAACAGCAAATTAACCGGGTTCTGGCTTGCATGAAACAGTCATCTGATTAGGAGGTATTAAGTCGCGGATACCCTGAAACACAGTAGTACTACCCAACATTTGAACTTTATTGTTGGATTCAAACAGTTCTTGACAGGCCCAGGTGAGAATTGAACTTACTCCCCCTGGTTTACAAAACCAGTGCTTTAACCACTGAGCGACAACGGCTTGCCGGGGAAGAAACGTAACTTTTAAAGCAGTAAGTGAACCTGGTTCTGGCTTGCATGATTGAGGAGTGATGAGTTGGTATTAAGTCACACATACCCCAAAACGCAGTAGTACTACCCAACATCTGCACTTCATTGTTGTAGTCAAACAACACCTGAAAGGCCCAGGTGAGAATTGAACTCACGACCCCTGGTTTACTAAAGAGTACTCTCACCACTGAGCTACAAGGCCTGGCTGCTGAGGTAACATAACCTTAAAAACTGCAAATTAACCGGGTTCTGGCTTGCATGAAACAGTCATCTGATTAGTAGGTATTAAGTCGCACATATCCAGAAACACAGTAGTACTACCCAACATTTGAACTTCATTGTTGGATTCAAACAGTTCTTGACAGGCTCATGTGAGAATAGAACTCACTACCCCTGGTTTACTAGACCAGTACACAAACCACTGAGGTACAAGTCCTGGCTGTTGAGGTAACATAACCTTAAAAACAGCAAATTAACCGGGTTCTGGCTTGCATTATAAACAATCATCTGATTCGTAGGTATTAAGTCGCAGATACCCTAAAATACAACAGTATGACCAAACATCTGAACTTCATTGTTGTGTTCAAACAACCCCTGATAGGCCCAGGTGAGAATTGAACTCACGACCCCTGGTTTACTAGACCAGTACTCTAACCACTGAGCTACAAGGCCTGGCTGTTGACATAACATAACAAACAGCAAATTAACCGGGTTCTGACTTGCATTAAACCCAGTCATCTGATTAGTCGGAATAAAGTCGCAGATACCCTAAAACACAGCAGTACTATGCAACATCTGCACTTCATTTTTGTATTCAAACAATCCCTGATAGGCCTAGGTGAGAATTGAACTCACGACCACTGGTTTACAAGACCAGTGGTCTAACCACTGACCTACAAAGCCTGCTTGCAAAGGTAACATAACCTTAAAAACAGCAAATTAACCGGGTTCTGGTTTGCATTAAACAGTCATCTGATTAGTAGGTATTAAGTCGCGGATACCCTAGAACACAATAGTACGACCCAACATCTGCACTTCATTGCTGTATTCAAACAATCCCTGAGAGGCCCAAGTGAGAATTGAACTCACGAGCCCTGGTTTACTAGACCAGTACTCAAAACACTAGCTACAAGGCCTGGCTGTTGACGTAACATAACCTTAAAAACAGCAAATTAACCGGGTTCTGGCTTGCATTAAACACAGTCATCTGATTTGTAGGTGTTAAGTCGCAAATACCCTAAAAAACATCAGTATGACCAAACATCTGCACTTCATTGTTGTATTCAAACAAACCCTGATAGGCCCAGGTGAGAATTGAACTCACGACCCCTGTTTTACTAGACCAGTACTCTAACCACTGAGCTACAAGGCCTGGCTGTTGAGGTAACATAATCTTAAAAACAGCAAATTAACCGGATTCTGGCTTGCATTAAAAAGTTATCTGATTCGTAGGTATAAAATCGTAGATACCCTAAAACACAGTAGTACTTCCCAACATCTGCACTTTATTGCTGCATTCAAACAATCCATGAAAGGCCCAGGTGATAATTGAACTTAGAACTCCTGGTTCACAAGACCAGTTCTCTAACCACTGAGCTACAAGGCATGGCTGGTGATGTAACATAACCTTAACTCTTTGACCGCCATAAACGTTTAAAAACGCTCACTATAATCCTAGGATAGGCCGCCATAGACATCAATTGACGTCTACTATGTTTTTTTATGGAAACGGGTGGAGGAAAGCCTTGGGCAGCTGTGCTCCAAGTATCAAGCCGATCGGGTTACTATAATGGGTATTCCTGGCCACTAGATGGCTGTGATGAGTCTTTTGGACAAGATAGGGTAGGAGACAACAGTAGAAGGAGAGAGGCTGAGCTCGAGTGTTGAGGGGGAGAGAATGGCGAACTTGGCTAAGGGAGTCAAAAAGGCTACAGATGGCAATCAGCTCACGCTTGATCCTTATTCTCAAAGCTTAAAAGCATCGACCAGTGCTCAAGAGCACAGTGATGCCGGGGTTAAGTCATAGTTGAAGCGGTGACGCGGCCGTTTCGACCACGTCCTAATGCCCCACCGGCTCGCGATGCTAACACCGGAGAAAAGTGGTGCACAACCGAGCACGTCTGCGCAGATGACGTTTCATCGGACGATGATGACTACTATGGGTCCGATGCAAGACAGTCTTGGACAGTCTTCCAAAGAACGTGAAGGTAAGCGCTAACATGCTAAGAGATTGCTAGTAAGATTACTTTCCTAACTTTTCGGGCGATCTGCTAGCAGAGTGTGTAAATGTGCTGATATACACTAAAACATCTATTACCTATACAAACGTGAATGTATATTTTATAGATCGTGCTCCCAGCAACGTCCGACCGCTGGTTCTACGACAAAGAAAAAAAAAAAAAACGTTTTCAATACACCGCAACAATAAAAGGAAAGTCTTTCGATAGTATTGTAATTGTATATGTTTCTTTCAGCTCCTCCTCATAGGGCCCAAAGTGACCCTTCTCACAGTGAGCAGAACAAAGGTAAAAAGAAAAAAAAAAAGATTCTCCACAGCACTAATAAAATATTTGATGGTTAACGTCTTCTATAATTTACAGAATGTGCATCAACCAATAAATCCAAGAAAAAAAGGTAAACATGCACACACACACACATTGCATCACAGTGCTCTAAAATAATATATGATATTGAAATGTATATTTGCAGATCCCAAAGATTCTGGCTGGCTTGAAATTGATGAAGTTGGCTGGCAGCCAACCATCTTCCCCTTTGCTGCAAAACCAGGACCAAGGGATGCTGCAGCAGAGCTGAATTCCCACCTGCCAGCTGACATCCTGGAGCTCTTCATCACGGATGAACTTCTCCAGCACATCGTTCATCATACCAACCTCTACGCAAATCAGTCCATGCAGAAGCAGACTGACAAAAATTGTTGCGCACGTGTAAATAGTTTGCAAAGAGTTTTCCAAATTGCTTGTTCGGATTGCTACTGTTGCATGTAAATAAACTGTTATTTTGCAATCAAAAAACATTTTTTATTGTTGGGGTAGTGTTTTATAGAAGTTTAGGTGTTTGTAGAATCACTCATGCAAAAAAAAAGTGCCAAATTCACTAGAGTGTATGAAATAACATCGTTTCACAAAAAGCTTGATTTCTCCATATTTTGGAAGAAAATAGAGGATTTGGGTGAAATGAAGCTGTTTTCTATTGTTGATTACTGAAGATCCGAATAAGGTAGAAACAAACTTTTTTTTTAGATGAAAGATGAGACTTCGATCTTTCATTTGGTAGTATCCGCGTTTCCATGGTCCTAACACAACATTTTCTGTGGAGCTTGAAAGATCGGTAAAATTCTGTAAATCAGCTGGCACTATGGGGTTACCTTTTCCGAAAATGGCTGGCAGTCAAAGAGTTAAAAACTGCAAATTAACCGGGTTCTGGCTTGCATGAAACAGTCATCTGATTAGTAGGTATTAATTCACACATACCCAGAAACACAGTAGTACTACCCAACATTTGAACTTCATTGTTGGATTCAAACAGTTCTTGACAGGCTCAGGTGAGAATTTAACTCACTACCCCTGGTTTACTAGACCAGTACTCTAACCACTGAGGTTCAAGTCCTGCCTGTTGAGGTAACATAACCTTAAAAACAGCTAATTAACCGGGTTCTGGCTTGCATGAAACACAGTCATCTGATTAGTAGGTATTAAGTCGCAGATACCCTAAAACACAACAGTATGACCCAACATCTGCACTTCATTGTTGTATTTAAACAATCCCTGATAGGCCCAGGTGAGAATTGAACTCACGACCCCTGGTTTACAAGACCAGTGCTCTAACTACTGAGCTACAAGGCCTGCTTGCAAAGTTAACATAACCTTAAAAACAGCAAATTAACCGGGTTCTGGCTTGCATTAAACACAGTCATCAAATTCGTAGGTATAAAATCGTAGATACCCTAAAACACAATAGTACTTCCCAACATATGCACTTAATTGCTGTCTTCAAACAATCTATAAAAGGCCCAGGTGAGAATTGAACTCACGACCCCTGTTTTACTAGACCAGTACTCTAACCACTGAGCTACAAGACCTGGCTGTTGAGGTAACATAACCTTAAAAACAGCAAATTAACCGGGTTCTGGTTTGCATTAAACAGTCATCTGATTAGTAGGTATTAAGTCGCGGATACCCTAGAACACAATAGTACGACCCAACATCTGCACTTCATTGCTGTATTCAAACAATCCCTGAGAGGCCCAAGTGAGAATTGAACTCACGAGCCCTGGTTTACTAGACCAGTACTCTAAACACTAGCTACAAGGCCTGGCTGTTGACGTAACATAACCTTAAAAACAGCAAATTAACCGGGTTCTGGCTTGCATTAAACACAGTCATCTGATTTGTAGGTGTTAAGTCGCAAATACCCTAAAAAACATCAGTATGACCCAACATCTGCACTTCATTGTTGTATTCAAACAACCCCTGAGAGGCCCAGGTGAGAATTGAACTCACGACCCCTGTTATACTAGACCAGTACTCTAACCACTGAGCTACAAGGCCTGGCTGTTGAGGTAACATAATCTTAAAAACAGCAAATTAACCGGATTCTGGCTTGCATTAAAAAGTTATCTGATTCGTAGGTATAAAATCGTAGATACCCTAAAACCCAGTAGTACTTCCCAACATCTGCACTTTATTGCTGTATTCAAACAATCCATGAAAGACCCAGGTGAGAATTGAACTCACGACCCCTGGTTTACTAGACCAGTGCTCTAACCACTGAGCTACAAGGCCTGCTTGCAAAGTTAACACAACCTTAAAAACAGCAAATTAACCGGGTTCTGGCTTTCATTAAGCACAGTCATCTGATTAGTAGGTATTAAGTCGCAGATACCCTAAAACACATCAGTATGACCCAAAATCTGCACATCATTTTTGTATTCAAACAATCCCTGATAGGCCCAGGTGAGAATTGAACTCACGACCCCTGGTTTACAACACCAGTGCGCTAACCACTGAGCTACAAGGCCTGCTTGCAAAGGTAACATAACCTTAAAAACAGCAAGTTAACCGGGTTCTGGCTTTCATTAAACACAGTCATCTGATTCGTAGGTATAAAATCATAGATACCCGAAAACACAGTAGTACTTCCCAACGTCTGCACTTTAATGCTGTATTCAAACAATCCATGAAAAGCCCAGGTGAGAATTGAACTCACTACCCCTGGTTTACAAAACCAGTGCTCTAACGACAGAGCTACAACTCCTGGCTGTTGATGTAACATAACCTTAAAAACAGCAAATTAACCGGGTTCTGGCTTTCATTAAACACAGTCATCTGATTCGTAGGTATAAAATCGTTGATACCCTAAAACACAGTAGTACTTCCCAAAATCTGCACTTTATTACTGTATTCAAACAATACATGAAAGGCCCAGGTGAGAATTGAACTCACGATCCCTGGTTTACTAGACCAGTACTCTAACGACTGAGCTACAAGGGCTGGCTGTTGAGGTAACATTACCTTAAAAACAACAAATTAACCGGGTTCTGGCTTGCATAAAACAGTCATCTGATTAGTAGGTATTAAGTCGCAGATACCCTAAAACACAACAGTATGACCTAACATCTGCTCTTCATTGTTGTATTCAAACAATCCTTGATAGGCCCAGGTGAGAATTGAACTCACGACCCCTGGTTTACGAGACCAGTACTCTAACCACTGAGCTACAAGGAATGGGTACTAAGGTAACATAACCTTAAAAACAGCAAATTAACCGGGTTCTGGCTTGCATTAAACACAGTCATCTGATTAGTCGGTATAAAGTCGCAGATACCCTAAAACACAGTAGTACTATGCAACATCTGCACTTCATTGTTGTATTCAAACAATCCCTGATAGGCCGAGGTGTGAATTGAACTCACTACCCCTGGTTTACTAGACCAGTACTCTAACCACTGAGAGGCCTGGCTGTTGAGGTAACATAACCTTAAAAACAGAAAATTAACCGGGTTCTGGCTTGCATGAAACAGTCATCTGATTAGTAGGTATTAAGTCGCAGATACCCTAAAAAACATCAGTATGACCCAACATCAGCACGTCATTTTTGAATTCAAACAATCCCTGATAGGCCCAGGTGAGAATTGAACTCACGACCCCTGGTTTACAAGACCAGTGCTCTAACCACTGAGCTACAAGACCTGCTTGCAAAGGTAACATAACCTTAAAAACAGCAAATTAACCTGGTTCTGGCTTGCATTAAACACAGTCATCTGATTAGTAGATATTAAGTCGCGAATGCCCTAAAACACAGTAATACAACCCAACATCTGCACTTCATTCCCTGGTGTACAAAACCAGTGCTCTAACCACTGAGCTACAGGGGTTTGCGGGTCTCTTAAAAAGACCTTCAAAACAGCAAATTAACCTGGTTACGGCTTTCCAATTTGTTTAATTGCCAAGAGGTGTCACATGAATAGGTATTCACTCTCAGATTCCCAAAATCACACATGTCCTAGCAAACTTCTGCACTTCATTGTTGTATTCAAAAAATCTTTGATAGGCCCAGGTGAGAATTGAACTCACGACCCTGGTTTACAAGACCAGTGCTCTAACCACTGAGGTACAAGGGTTGGATGTTAAAGTAACATAACCTTAAAAACAGCAAATTAACCGGGTTCTGGCTTGCATTAAAAACAGTCACCTGACTCGTAGGTATTAAGTCGCAGATACCCTAAAACACAGTAGTACTACCCAACATTTGAACTTCATTGTTGGATTCAAACAGTTCTTGACAGGCTCAGGTGAGAATTGAACACCACCTCTGGTTTACTGGTTGGAAAAGGAAAACACACCATTCCATACATTTGTGAAAAAATACGGGATTAACGTTCACTCCGCGTGACCTCAACTTTGGTGTCTTTGGAAATATTCAGTGATTACTGATGAAATTATTCAGTGGAAAAAAAAAATGTGGACTTGACTCTGACATGGTGAGCACGGTTTTGACATTGAGACTTAAGCCAGGTTCAAACACTAAGATTTTAAAATTGCTGACCGACTTCCAAGCTGAGAGAGATGCCAGATGTGATCATGAAATCATAGGAGTAACAGTTTTGAACGTACCATGTTTGTCCCCCCCCCCAACAAACGTTAAAGAGTAAGTGGTTCTCGCCCAGAAAGCCGTTTGGCTCAGCGCGCGAAGGGGCTTTTTCTTTTCCCACGCCCTCTTGGATCGCCAACTACGGCAACCACACTAGAACAAATACCTTTATATGTGTACGCGATAGTGCGCGTTCGTAACTCAACTCAACTTTATTTATAAAGCGCTTTAAGAACAGGCGTTGCTGTATACAATAACAATAAACAAAAAGATAAACAAAAAGTGCTGTACATAAACATCAGTTTTGCAGTAAACAAGAACAAAGCAAACATTTTGAAGTGTGAATAGTTTTTTTTTGTTTTTTTTTTGTTTTTAAACAAGTAAATACATTATACATCAGTGAACAAATAAGAAGTAGTGAATAAAGAGATAAATAAATACATAAATAAGTAGACTAAACATCAAACTAATACACACCACAAAACACCAAAACAAGTCTCATGTTGCGCCAAAAGCCAAAGAGTAAGATGTGTTTTAAGACGTCTTTTAAAAGAGGATAACGAGGGGGACTGCCTAATATTTAGTGGAAGGTCGTTCCAAAGGGAGGGACCGGCAACAGCAAAGTCTCGATCTCCTCTAAGCCTCCGCTTAGCCCTTGGTACCTCCAATTGAGTCTGGTCTGCTGATCTGAGGCACCGGGCAGGTGTGTCGGGGTGCAAGAGCTCGGCGAGATAAGGTGGGGCAAGACCATTGAGAGATTTGAAAACAAATGGAACAATCTTAAAATGGATTCTAAATTTCACGCGCAGCCAATGAAGAGAGGCCAGGATAGGGGTTATGTGTTCCCTCTTCCGGGCACCAGTAAGGAGACGAGCAGCAGCATTTTGGACAAGCTGGAGACGCTGCAGGGAGGACTGGCTGATCCCAAGATAAAGTGCATTACAATAATCCAGCCGAGATGTAACAATTTAAAAGCATGGATTACCATTTCTAAGTGCTGTTGAGATCGGAGATTTTTTACCTTAGCCAGCTGTCTAAGATGAAAAAAGCTGGATTTGACAACAGCGGCAATTTGCTGGTCCAGTTTAAAGTCGCTGTCCATCTTGACACCCAGGTTTGAGGCTGTTGGCTTCAAATACTGTGCCAGAGTACCCAACTCGGCAGGATGAGAAGAGCCGCTGGGACCAAAGACCATAACTTCTGTTTTCTTCTCATTGAAGTTCAAGAAATTTAAAGCCATCCAGGCTTTGATTTCTTCCAGACAGGACAAAAGAGGCCTCAATGAGAAAGCGTCCTTTTTACTAAGCGGGACATAGATCTGACTGTCATCCGCATAGCAATGAAAAGAAATTCCATGTTTTCTAAGGATGGAACCCAAGGGCAGTAGATACAATGAGAATAGAATGGGGCCTAATACAGATCCTTGCGGAACACCATATGACAGTGGGGCGGTGCAGGACTTGGAGCACCCAAGTCGAACACAGAATGTTCTGTCGGCCAAGTAGGATCGAAACCACTCAAGAGCACTGCCGCCAATGCCCACCAGCTGCTGTAAATGAGCCAACAGAATACTGTGGTCCACGGTATCAAACGCTGCAGACAGGTCTAACAGTATGAGACATACATAGTCTCCAGTGTCATTTGCCAGGAGGATGTCATTAAAAACTCGTAACAGGGCTGACTCTGTGCTATGCATCCTTTTAAAGCCTGACTGGAAAACCTCCAAGATGTTATTTTCCTCCAAGAAGGTGCTTAGTTGCATGTGTACCACTTTCTCCAGAATTTTAGAGATAAAAGGCAGTTTGGAAATGGGCCTAAAATTTGACAGCACACATTGGTCTAGACCAGGTTTCTTCAGGAGAGGTTGCACCACAGCATGTTTAAATTGTTTGGGGACTACGCCAGAAGACAGGCTACTATTGATGATAGCCAGAACTGAATTGCCGATAGTCGGAAGAACCTCTAAAGAAATGAGGGGGAACAGAATCACATGGGGAGCCAGATGGCTTAATCTGGTGGACAACATCTTCTAGAGATCTCAGAGAAAAGACTTCAAATATGGAAAAAAAACAACAACATAGAATATTGATGCATTTTAAACGAGTTGATGTACTTCCGGTTCATCATCGGTGGACGTGACGTAGAGGATGGAGCGTTTACAGCAGTGGGAAAGCGTAATTGAATTTTATTTTGAAATGGGTTTAAAATACAAACATATAAAATCTGTACTTAATATAAAACACGGCTTCCAAATAAGCGAACGACATTTGAAGCGAGTGCTAAACTCAAGAGGACATTTTCGTCGAAAAGCGTTTGATGACGTGGCGGTCCTGGTTGATTTCATTCGCAAACAGCTGCAGCATTCCGGACAGCTACATGGCTACCGATGGACGTACAGCAAGTGCAGAGGGCATAGAGCATCAATGGGGGAATTGATGTTTTTTTTTTCATGGAAAATCATGTGGCTCAATGCTTACACCACCAGCAGTGATCCAAAGTTAGTTGGATGGTACTACATAGAAGTTGTGCAGCGCTTAGGGGGTTGTCCTCGAATCGTCAGAGGTGATCACGGAACTGAAAATGGCCAGGTTTAAGGCTTCCAGCGTTTCCTGGTCCCCATACCGCCAGGCAGCACGCTTGAAAGCTATGTGGATGGAGCGAGCAACGCCAAACAAAGAATATAATATTGGTGGGGGTTTCTTTGTAGCCAGTGTATGGAGTTCTGATTATCCCTCTTTTCAAACCTCAGAGACAACGGCTTCTTTGATGGTGGATTTCTGGACAAAAGCCTCATACAGTTTTGTTGTATGGGACTTATTCAGGTGAGTTAATAATACATTTCTGATAGTCATTTACTGAATATCTGTGTATGTGAATGTGTTGATGGAAAGGGCGTCAAGATGAGAGAAACACTCGAGAATGGATGGATGCATGGATGTGACAAAAACATTTGTAACTTACTCCAAGAAATGACAAACTGCTTTTTTTATGTGCACACCTCGTAAGTGACACAATAATGTTAAAATTGAACAAGTAGTTTTGAGGAATTTAACTGTGATCTGAGAAATGCACTAAGGCTGCATGTCACGATCTTGGAAAATTATGCAATATATTTGCTGAATATAGCGATAGATATTATTGTGGTATTTAACATGTACCTAAAGAAATAGCATTTTTATGATAATGAAAGAATTACATTTTTCATGCAGCAAAACAAGCAAACTATGTTCTTAGTTAATTGGCTGTAATTACCTCTTGATAGCCTAATGTTCAACTATTGGATGGCGGTGAACATTTTAGTTGGCAGCTGACTCGCAAATTCAGATAAAAGCATAAAATAAAATTCCATATGAAACTTATTGCATGTCTTTGCGATATGCATATTGCATGAGCCAATATTGCGATATTGATATTTTTTTTTTAGATATATTGTGCAGCCCTAAAATGTACCAAAAGGGCTGATAAAAAACTATAAGTTAATATTGACTGCGTGCAGCACTTCCTAAATCTATCTGTATTTTCTTTTTCAAAAGGATGAGTTGGATGATACGGAGCCCCTAAGGTGGCATGGTAGAAAAAAAAAAAAACTTTAGCTTGCGAGGGAACGCAATCTTTGCGAGAGAACGCAAAGTTGTTTTGCGAGGAAACGCAAAGTTGTTCTTTTCGGCTACCATGTCACCTTAGCTGCGCTGTAAACACTTCCGGGTCATCTTCCATGTGACCAAAAGCAATGTGTAAACAAAGCAGTGGGAAAATACATGCTCCATTCAAGTCGCTTTGGGAAAGCTTTCCCAGTGCTTTGTTTCATGTTTACAAACGTTCCATCCTCGTCACTTTTCTTCACATGGATGGATGACCCGGAAGTGTTTACGGCGCAGCGAAGGTGACATGGTAAGCGAAAAAAACAACTTTGCGTTCCCTCGCAAAACAACTTTGCGTTCTCTCGCAAAGATTGCGAGGGAACGCAAAATGTTTTGCGAGGGAACGCAAAGTTTTTTGCGAGGGCACGCAAAAGTTTTTTATTTATTTATTTATTTATTTATTTATTTTTATACCATGTCACCTTAGGGGCTCCGTAGGATGACACTGCCCAAGTTTGGAACAGCCATCTCATCAGGCCTTCAAAGAACATAAATGTCCCCAGTGGTCGGCCCAACATAATATATACATTGCCTGAACTTTATGGACAAAGGACTTTCTTTCGCCGGTTGAAAATGATCAGGTTCAACTGTGCAAAAACGAGTGTATCTTTCGCAAGTTCATACCTTGTGACCCTGACATATTTGCACTGTGTGATTGATTACTTAATAGCCCAATTCCAACTGACTCGACCAAGAGATCCGTATCAGGCTGTGAACTTGTATATGCAACTCAGAGAGGCTATCACTGTGATTCTGTAACTCACCACTATAACGTTTTCAAAGTCAGAAAATTTAGCTGTCAAGTTTTTCCTTTTCCTCCTCCATCAGTCATGTTAACATGTCTTTGTTTACAGTATGTTATGTTAGCCGATATTCATGTTCAAACAAAGTCCACAAACTGATGTTTCTTTAGATAAATTGCCGTATAATATGGATCAATTGTACTATTTTTGATTAGTAGCAAAATCGTTAATCTATACTTAAGATTTTAATGGGGGATTGTAACACTTTTGCTAACTAATAATGTAATGTAAAACTATTACAATTAAAATATTTCTTGTATGTCATTATACTACCTGTTGTGACCTATGGGCTTTCACTTGTAGAGTGCTTTTCTACTTACATGGTACTCAACGCACTTTAACATTGTCTCTTCATTCACCTATTGATAATACAGCGTCAAGAGCAGGGGTGGGCAAACTCGATCTTAGAGGGCCGGAGTACTGCAGGTTTTGAAGGTTTCCCTTTTCCTTTTTCTTAAATAAAAAGGAAGCCCTTTTATTTAAAAAAAAGGTTTCCCTTTTCCAACACAACTGATATATGAGCAGCTCACCAGCAAGCTCTGCATAATCCTGATAATGATCCTGGTAATATATTTTCCTCCATGCGGCCCCTGAGCTAACATGAGTTTGACACCCCTGATTTAGAAGCTTCAACAGACCAAAGAAATGTGTTGTTAGAATACTGAAGGATACTGGAGTACCTGTAGAAAACCCAGTCACTGGAAAAACAAGCCAACTTCACAAATTGAAGACCTTATAATTGCGAGACATGCACTAATCACTCATACAGCATGCCATTTTCAAAGCCAAATTAATGAAATCTAAAGTATTCGTGGCAGACGATGGTTGGTTATCACTTCCACCTACCAAGTTAAGAAGGCTGCATGCTTAAACATCATGTGCAAGTTTCTCTGTTTTCCTCTAGACTACATGAGATTTCTGCAGGCTTTCTCCCATATTCCAAAAACATGCTTCAATGCATTGAAAACTGTTTCTAGGTGTAAATAATTGTTTGTCTGTGTCTGACCAATCTACATGCACCTTGCCTCTCACACAAAAATCAGATGGGGTGCTAGCTTTACTGTGACAATAATGTGAATAAATCGGAAATCGGATGGATGGATATGGATACAGAAAATAAAATTACAGACTGCTAACTCCATAGTTAACTGTAATTGATGTTTCAATCACAAAATGAAAATCAGAACAAATTTGTAAATAAGTAAAATACAATAAAAACCAAAACTATCCAAAAATAAAAATAAAAATAAAAAAGAGGCCTGTCTGCCTTAAAACTATTAGGCCAAATCAGGGGAGTTCTCAAGCGTAAAGGATGTCAATTTCTAAGTAGTTACTGTCAAGTTTATTTATATAGCCCTTAATCAAAGGGCTTCACATGCCCACAGTTGACAAATAGTAACAACATCCCCTGATCAAACCACAAAAGGGCAAGGAAAAACTTAAAAAAAAAAAAAAAAAAAAAAAAAAAAACGAAACCTTGAGAAGGGGCCACAGATGTGGTAATCCCCCTCACAGGATGCAATGGATGCCGAATCGGCAAAAATTGACAGTTTATGATCCTAAACATTATTACGAGAATAGTGCAAAAGTCCATTGAGGAAGTTGAAGCACTGCAAGAAGATATCGTCAGGCAAGTGAATCATCATCCAAAACCAGTCCGGTGGATCAGGGCAGCTATCTCCATGGCAGCAACATCAAGGTCATGGTCTGCCCCGGATCTCATCACGATCAGCCAGTGTACAACCTGTAAAACAGCATCCAAACAGTCACTGACACCTGACCACTGACAGGATGTTGTCAAATTCAGTGCGAAATTCAGGGCACGAGCCGTATGTGCATGGTACTTCAAGCGTGGCTCCACAGGTATGGGCAACAGGCCTTCTGCTCAGTCTTGTTCCACTATTGAAGCATACCTTAATTTTGTCAACACAAATGACAGAGGAACCTGTCCAGAAACGCAGGATCTTTGCAGCTTTGGTTTGATCAGCATTTTTCACATAACGTTGGAGATAGTTAAAGGTTGCTTGCTCTGCCTGAGACAGCATCACATTTGTCGTTTCAAGCAATTGCTGTCACGGCTATGAAGTGTGGTGGAGGACCCTAGTGCAGGAGGCGAACAAGTCAGGGAGGCAGAGGTGCTCAAAAAGGAGTAAATTTAATCAAACAAAACAAAACTGGCAAACAGGGTACTTGGTAACTCAGAATAACAAAATACAGAAGGGGAAAACGGTACCAGACAAGAGAACAATGGCAGCATGGACGTGCGCAAACAAGAACAATGAACCGACAAGAAGTGAAGCGAAAACCGATAACTAAGTACACACACTAATTGAGAATGATTAGACACAGCTGGGCAAGACAAGTGGCAGGGGATGCTGATTGGTTGACACATGAGGAAGGGCAGGCAAACACAGGTGGACATGACAAGGTTTAACAAGACTAGGGAAGACAAAGAAAGCAGAACATAAACATGACAAACTCAAAACTAGAACCCCAACAAAAACAAGGCAAAACCCACCCCAAACAGAACCAAAACATGACAATTGCAACACGTTTTTGCCTTTGCATCATACAAGGACAACACACTTTCCTAATCTGGTAGTTTGTGATGCACACGTGTCATTATTGAGGAGAAAGAATCAACTATAAATTTGGGCTCTTGAAGAAGTGCTTTATGAGCCATTGTTTCAATGGCAGACTGCAAGTTGTTTTTTGATGGGAGGAAACGGGAACCCATCCTTGTAAATAGGTCAAGCAGATCTTCTTCATCACTTTCCTCCATTCTGCCTTGGAGGCCTTTCTCAACAGCTGATCGCTCTATGGCAGGAAGGTAGTTAAGAAATGATGATATTAGGATGTCCACATCAACTGAGCAAATGCCATGGATGCAGGCTAAAATGAAAGCCTTTGACAGCCTCACTGGCATGATACTAATTCTAATAATACACTGACAGCTTCTCTTTGGAGTGCTCAACTTTTATAGCCAGCTGATTGCTAACCAGCAGCAGGTGCGCCAGCTCAACGGTTGTCATGGAGATCTGGAACAAAACAAGAACACAAGTGAGAAAACGGCACTGAGGACACAGAAACGTAACAGTACCCCCTCATTAAGGGACACCCCCAGGCGGCCTACCTGGCTTTGAAGGGTGGAGCGAGTGGAAAACCCGGAGCAACGAGGGATCGAGGATCCAGGAGCGCTTTTTGGGACCATATCCCTCCCAGTCGACCAGGTACTGCACCCCCCGGCCTCTCTTCCCGGAGTCCAACAGGGCGCGAACAGTATACGCAGGCCCACCATCAACCACCCTGGGCGCGGGCGGCGGCACCGTAGGAGGGCACAGGGGACTGTCCGTAACAGGCTTGAGAAGGGATACATGAAACCCGAGATGAATCTTGAGCATTTGCGGTAACTCCAGCTTCACAGCGGCGGGGTTGATCACGGCTGTGATAATGAACGGTACTATGTAGCGTGGACCGAGTTTTCGGGACTCCCCGGACAGTTGAAGGTCCCGTGTAGACAGCCATACCTTTTGGCCCGGTTGGTATGCTGGGCCCGGAACTCGATGCCTGTCTGCTATCAGTTTGTTGCGTGCTATGGTGCTTCCCAGCGCAAAAGTGTCAAAATTCAATAAATAATATTGAAATAACTGTCCTTTTATTAAATAAGACAATTATGTAATATGGCCATTAAATTGTAAAATGAGGTGTTAGTATTATTATGAAAAGTGTTCATACTGTTCTTTAATATGTAAAAAATATTTTCTTTTTGATTAAATATTTCATAATGATTATGTTAAAGTCATACTTTATAAAAATAACATTTAATTTATTTTTTAAGGTTTTACAAGTTAAGAAAACTTTGTTTTACAAAGTCAGTTTTTATTTCATAATGTCCTTTTCCACAATGGTCTTCTTTTACATAATGGCGTTTTACAGCCGAATGACTTTACAGCCTTTTTATTTATTGAATTTTGACACTTTTGGGCTTCCATATTAGACGGGTATGCTGTTTTGTCGGAACACCGGCAAGCGCGAAGGCGCTTCAATCTTTTTTTTTTTTTTCCGCTCTTAAAGTATGATGCTTTTATATTTTTAGGTTTATTTACGCTTTTACAATTTTAGTCCGTACATTTTGTTATTTTGAACAATTGTAAACTGACAAATTCCAGACAATCCTGTAGCGTGACGTAATCTGCAGGCGACCCTGATAAAATCTTTTTTCTTTTTTTTTAATTCGACAGAATCAACATCAAATATAATACAAACAAATTAAGCACCACAAAATCTGGCAGCCCGATCACCCCCGAAGTTTCAGCGAAAATGCTGCGTGCATACAGTATATTGTGTAGTTTTTGTAACACCCTAAACGTCTGTAAACGTTAAGTAGAAGTTTAGTGAACAGACCATCCATGCGTATGACAACTTGAGTCTTACAAACAGCTTCCACTTGTTGTCGGTGTCGCTCCGTCTCCTTTCTCGCTCGACAAAGTTGCTGCTCGTACGACGCGATCGCCGTTTCAAACAGTCCGAAGATTTCGTCGGCGGCTGCAATCAGTCGCTCCCTTACCAAATCTTTCAACATTTTGATGTTGTAACTTGTAGGTAAACGCTCACACAATCAAATAAAACGAACCTCGCGCCTGTCTGAAGACACTGTTAACATCCCGAAGTTGTACGGGGCCGGGCTCTTAATCAGAAGTACTTGGGGAAAACCTCGCTGCTTCGTTTGGAACGTGTCCGGATTAAACCTAATTTATTATCATATAACACATTCTTAAATTTCATTTATTAAATTAATACAGGCGAAATTAGCGACAATTGCAGCCCAGTCAACACACAGTAAATGACGGATATGTTATGACTAGGGGTGTGCCAATCGAATCGAATCGAAATTAATATCCAAAAATCGATTTTATTTAAATTAGAAATGAAGAAGGGGAAAAGGTAGTTGTAGCCCACATGCTGTTTTTGTGGAAAAAGGCACTTACAATACAAAATTAATAAATGCTTATTATTAAAAAAAAAAAAAAAAAAAAAGACCAATGTCTATTTGTCATTTTGACTTGCAAAGCAGACTGGAGTAGATCATGACAATGTTGTGCATATCTGTAAATTGCAGCAGAAATCATTTGTCAATCAAATAATTTTGAATCGAAAATCGATTTTGAATCGAATCGCAGACCCACAAATCGTAATCGAATTGAATCGTGAGAGAGTCAAAGATTCCCAGTCCGAGTTATGACGCTGTTGTTGTTGCTACACGGACCACAATGACACGAGCGAGCGCCAATGTGCAACCACTGACCTGTATATATGACTGGATAGCCGATAGCCCGTACAAAGCCAGTGCAAGACCGGCCATCTTGTTACTCCCACCTCGCGAGCAGACTACTATATAAACCAGGGGCGGGCGTCGAGGGCCTAAGTCCTGCAGGTTTTGGAGGTTTCCCTCTTCCAACACAAGCTGATTCCAATCAACAGGATTGTTATCAGGCTTATGCAGAGCTGATCATATATCAGCTGTGTTGGAGAAGGGAAACATCCAAAACCTGCAGGACTCTGGCCCTCGAGGACCGAGATTGCTGAGCCCTGGTTTAAATTATATGGTATACGTATAGATGAGACATATAAAGCTCGTAGGCAGTTAGTATGGCGGAGTGGGGGTGGGGTTTGTGCCGGATTGGTCACTATTTTTTAACAAGTAAAAAATATATCTATATAATGAACAAGTGCTGCTTTGAAGGCCCCCTTTTTCCTTTTATCGCTCAGTTCCTTAGACCCCAATAATTAAGAAGCACCTTTTGTTGAATTACAGTGATAACTAATTAATAATACACAAGTTTACTCTTGTACTAAACATAATTAATCAGATAATTTATACTGTACATATATTTAAGGCAAGTTGTAAAGTGTCTGAAGTCCTTTTTATGTTTAATAAATTTAAAACACCATAAATTATGCTATTTCTACTAAGTACTGTCTCAGATATTCTCCAGTTTCGAGAAACGTTTCTTGGGAGGAGCAATATGGCGGCCTCGCGACCTCAAAAGTCTTGGCCTATTGGTTCTACAGTCATATATATCGATCAGTGTCTATCTGTCGCATTTATCAAATCTACCCTGTAGTTACTCACTTCTACTTGGCCACAAGTTGTCCGGCCGCTCCTCCTCTCCCCCTGCACAGTTCTCCTCCCGCACTCTTCTTGTCCCAAGCGCCGTAGTTGTGTTGTAACTTCTGCCATGGCATGTGCAGTGTCCTCTTTTTTTATCTTTTATTTTATGCTCGTTTCATACCTTAACGAGCCACTTATAAGTTAATTGCTTGATTGACGGTGACGATGCTCCCTCCAAATGCGAACGGTGGACGCACAAGGGTGGGGTGGGGGTTTGGACGGCTGGCTCTCTATAAAAACTCGGTTCCCATCGTTCACATTGAAGAGTCATTCAAAAGACTCAATTCATTCGTGAACATCACATCACTAATAAATTCAACACGGTTGAAAAGATGGACAAACCAACGTCCGGTTTAGGGTTGCGCATGACGCCTGACACATCAGCATCGGTACAATACAGCGTCCTTGTTGTACCGCACAATATAAGCATACGTTTCAGTTTCAGTCGCCGCCCATTCGTTTTTTGACTTGACTCACACTTGCACAGATGCGTTGCGCACCCTTGACCAGCAAAACTATTTGCTTCATAAGAACGTGAAAAAAAAAAGATTTATTAAAATCATTCACAGATTCTGCCCATGTAAAGCACTTCTACAAAATGGCTTAGCGTCTTTAAATGATCATCACAAAATTCAATATTCACTCGTGTGTGTGTGTGTGTGTATATATATATACACACACACACACACACCCACACACACACACACCTACAAGGAATAGAACGGTCGTTCGTGAACGTCACATCACTGTTTTGTGCTACCAAGCTAGGGGAGCTGTTGATTACAACTGTACCATTGTTGCTCAGTTAAACAATTCATGAGCTCATTTTCCCGACGTTTCTAAAGTTGGATTGGTATCTGTAGTGATAATTGGGGTCATCATTTGCAACAAATTAATAATTTGGACGTATTGAGGGTAGTTGTAATTCCCTCAGCAACCCCTAGGGGCACCACATTTGCTTGGTTTTAGGGTCAAAATAAACGATGAAAATCCTATATCAAGTATTCATAATCTGAAGTCGCTACTATGTTTAATGATGGAGTTCTTTGCTTTAGTAAAATAATTAATAATCCACTCAAAAACATGATTCAAACTGGATGGAATTTCTAAACCACAAATTTATTTAGTAAATGTCACACATAAGATTTCACATTTTGATCAGCCTAACCTAACTATCAAACGGAAATAAAATACAAATAAGAAGATGAAAAGAAAGTATGTAACCTAACTAACTAGGCAAAAAGGTAACGTAATGGGTAAATAGAAAAAAAATTGGAAGCGTTTGACATGTCAACCCTTTTTATGTTAAAACATTGTGCTTGTGGTTGTGTCAGGTGGCAATCAAGCGCACTTAGCTGGTTCAGAGGCACAGGAGGGGGAGAGACTTGACGATATCCTCAAGTGAAGAAAACTGTAATCCAGTTGGAAGCAGGGGGCGCACAAGCCTAGAACACCACGGCAGGTCCTCAGGTGGATCGATGAGCGGATGGTGAGCGCAAGGCTGGAATTCCGAAGCAGGTCCTCGGGTGGTTGCCCGGTTCCGTGCCCAAGTTGGCAAGGCACGTCGTGGAAGGGGCTGGGTGGCCCGACCAGGGTCTGATGAGGAGCTGCCGTGAAATCTCGCGCGTGTGAGATGGAACCAGCCCGCGGCTGACGGGGCACTCTTGATGGTGCGTCAGGAGGCGTGGGACCGTGTGGCTTGGATGCCACGTGGTTCGGGGCGCAAGGTGGATGCACCGGCTCCTGGCTGGAGCAGGATGGAGGGCCAAACTGGCCAAGCGAAGGAGTCGCTTTGGGCGCACAGCGTTTGCCGGTCTGGGACTCGAGGAAAGGCGCCGCATGGTCTCATTCGCGTGGTCGTGGCCACCGCCGGCTTTCAGTAGAGTGAATGTTTAAGGGAAGTCTGTGTAAAAGCGAAAGGGGTCCTTGCGCACTGAGCTTTTAAGCTCGCAGGATAAGTGGCCAGGAGCTCCGGCCCTTCCGTATGCCAGAAGCAAGCCTGGTTGCCAAGGCAACGTTTTTTTTTGCATACAATAGCATTTAAGATGTAGGTAGATTTGACAAGCCAGTGCTTCACACATAAACGCCTATCATTCGGAGCGCATTTCAAACACTAATGCTATCAACAAGTTAACAGTTAATCCACTAGACTTCTTCCATTTAGCTAGATTAAATAGCACTTGAATTTACATTCATCTTGTCTCTTGAGGCACACGCATGTGAGCTTTTACATTTGTACACAAAGAAAACATAATATGAATCATTTGTGCAATTCCGGTTAGGGCTGCACGATATTGGAAAAACATGCGATATGCGATATACTTGCTGAATATAGCGATATCGATATTATTGCGATATTTAACATTTACCTAAAGAAATTACAATTATTATTACCTAATGAAAGAAAAACATTTTTCATGGAGCAAAATAAGCAACCTTCATGTAATCTTAGTTAATGAATTGTAATTATGCCTTGATAATTTTTAACTATTGAATGGCGATGCACATTTTAGTAAGCATCTGACTGGTCAAATTCATTTAAAAAGCATAAAATTCCACATAAAACTTATTGCATGCCTTTGCGATATGCATATTGCAAGGGCCAATATCGCGATATCGATATTTTTTCGATATATTGTGCAGCCCTAATTCCGGTACACACAGAGTACCAGAATTATGTGTAATTTAGATTAAATTATAATCGTGCAGACTTCATGAAGGTAATCCTAATTGTGACCCCTTGGGTTTACTCTTGTCACGTGTCAACTTCCAAGGATGTCTGGAACAAATATGCTTCCCACCTGCTGTGTGCAGCACCTGGGAAGCTAGCTGGGCCAGGCTGATAGTGCCCAAAAACATCTCAATGTCTAGTATGGGCGTCTTGAACCCAGCATGAACGTTGATATAAGCCTCCTGCCAGATGCTGAGGTGTAAAACAATGGGCTGGGAGACTTTTGGGATCAAAGGACTCATAATCCAATTGTCTCAGGTTAGATTCACGAAGAAGGAGTGGGCATCCCAAAGGTAGATTTAAAAAAAAACAGTGGCTGGGATGAGAGCACTAATTGTTCCAGATCGGGAGTTAAAAAAAGTGGCTTCTCCAATATGTGTTCTTTTGTGTCTTGTTAAACTTGACTTTTGAGAGAAGCGTTTGCCACAATCTGAGCAGGAAAAAGGTTTCTCCCCAGTGTGTGTTCTCATGTGTGTTGTTAATTGTCTGTTGTAAGAGAAGCTTTTTCCACAATATGAGCAGGAAAATAGTTTCTTCCCAGTGTGTTTTCTTGTGTGGATTATGGAATCTGACATGGAAGAGAAGCTTTGGTCACAAACTAAGCAAGAAATAGGGTTTTCTCCAGTGTGTGTTCTTTTGTGTCTTGTTAAACTTGACTTTTGAGAGAAGCGATTGCCACAATCTGAGCAGGAAAAAGGTTTCTCCCCAGTGTGTGTTCTCGTGTGTGTTGTTAAATTTTTTTTGTAAGCGAAGCTTTTTCCACAATATGAGCAGGAAAATAGTTTCTCACCAGTGTGTTTTCTTGTGTGGATTATGAAATCTGACATGTAAGAGAAGCTTTGGTCACAATCTAAGCAAGAAATAGGGTTATATAGTGAAATAGTGTGTGTTCTTTTCTGTCTTGTTAAACTTGTTTTTTCAGAGACACTTTTGCCACAGTCTATACAAGCAAAAGGTTTTAACTCAGTGTGTTTTCTCAAGGGAAATTTCAAATTCCCTTTTGAACACTTTTTCCCGCATTGAGAACATTCCGAGCATTTGTTGTCAGTGTGACACGACCTATCATCATCAGCCGATTGTGACCCTATGTCATCACTTTTTGCTCGTGATGGTTCCCAATGGCCTGCATCACATTCTGTCTTTATGAGTTGAGGAGATGAGCTGCTGCTTAGAGGCTCCGCCCCTCCTTCCTCCTCACACTCACCCTCGTCTTCATCTTCACTCTTTAAAGGAGCAAAGGTCATTGGTGACTTGGTGATATCATCTTCAACCTCCTCCTCTTTGACACGAAGGATTGGTTTCTCTTCTTTAAAATAAGGGTGCTCTTCCTCCTTTTTAACTTGAGGAGACTTCAGCTCCTGTTGCTCAGGACGAAGATATTTTTTACCGATGTCTGCGGGACACAAGAAGACAAACATTTGGTTTGGTCAAGTCAAATCTAAAGTGTGACTTGATGCTGTGTAATATATTAGGGCTGGGACAAACTATAATTTGGTAATATATCACGATACCCGTCACGATCAGCAGTATCCAGGGCTGGGCAATATATTGAATTAATACGATACATTGTCATTTAAAAAAAAAAAAATTGCTAAATCGTGAAATTGAATTTTGTTTTCTGGATTATTAAAAGCTGTTGTTCTTATGTTCCGCTATATCCATATGTTTTTATGTGTTGTAATTTTGCACAAGTGGCAGAATGCTGGATGGTTGGTTTACAAGACATGTTTACAATAGCTACCAACTACTTAATTGTGGTATTTAAGCAAAAAACTATGAATGTTATGTTTATGTTAAAACTGATCTAGAATCAGTATACGTTACTGGTGTCTGAACATCATCATCAAGGACGCATCTGTTGAGGAAGGACGCATCTGTACTTGCTCCTGCACTCGCTCGTGATATCTAACTATTTGTTGATTTTTGCATTGGGATTTTTAACTACATTGTTGCAGAATGCCTGGTGGAAAAAGAGCTGACAAGATTGACGAGACTGAGACTGAGGAGATAAAATCTTCTCTTGTGAAAATCAGTGGACTGGTCTCCGAATTACTTGAAATGAAGAAGAGCATTGAGCCACTTCATCAAGAAATGCAGCATTTGAAGAGATCGACGCATTGTTGCCTTGGAACAAAAGGTGGATGATATGGAACAGAATCTTCGTATCAACTAGGGGTGGGACAAAAAACCGATTCGACCGAACCATCGGTCGTCAAGGGGAACTAAACGACCGTATCGGTAGCAAACTTGTCAACCGATACAAAATCCACCGGGAATCCTTAGATACATTGCTTGTAAAGCTGTGGACCGGATATCGCGTTGCTGTGAATCGGTTGCGAGTGAGGCTTTATGGTTTTCATAACAATAGCAAGAGTTCTGCACCGTGCTCTACTTGTTTTGTTTACATTTCAGTAGCAGCACTATTCAAGCTACTTCCGTGTTTACAGAGAGCGAGCAAAGTAGCGCTCAGAGACGCTTCATTCCCCGGATGTTGTAAACATAATGCAAAGACGTTACGCACCTTGGGGGGGAGCCTACCGTCAACGCCGTGCTCGCGACACGGCGCGCGCGCGCACAACGAGTGACAACATGCAACAGTGGAGACAGTTAGCAGAAGCCGGTGCCGTACATCTCGGTATTTCCCATGGCTATCGAGTCCTCTCGGTGCACTTGTATGTCCCGGGCCGGCGTTGGTACTGCGCGCGAGCCAAAAAGAATAACTCCCGTGACGATCCAATGCATGGATTCAAACGACACAGGTATGTCCCACAGCCAACACACCAGCTATGCTAAAAGCACACTGCAAGTATCTCATTTCTCAGTTTGTGGCTCCCTGTCAATGTCTACAACTAGCATGAGCAGCAGATAGGAGAACTGAGACGTGCCCGCGATTACGTCATCAAACTCAAAATGAACGACAGCCCAAAAAACAAAACAAACAGTGGTTATTCCGTGGTCATCATCGTGTCTCAGATTAAAAAAAAAAAAAAAAGATATCATACATTAACCAAAAATGAATGTGATGGCAAAGAAAAACAAAAATTGTTAAAAACAAAAATTGTTGATAAAAAGGTTAGGGCACTTTTGGAAATATTTTTGGATATATTAAGTTGTTAAAATGCGTTTGATAGATTTATTGTTCCATAAGGTGGCT
Organism: Festucalex cinctus; assembly: GCF_051991245.1. Classification (NCBI taxonomy): domain Eukaryota; kingdom Metazoa; phylum Chordata; class Actinopteri; order Syngnathiformes; family Syngnathidae; genus Festucalex; species Festucalex cinctus. Next base: position 38,416,516 of record NC_135411.1, read on the forward strand.
TCATATTTCTTTTGGCTGGACGGTAGGTTTATTTCATGTCTTAAATTTATGTTTCTGAAATACTTCACAATGTGGACATATTCTGTTTAATTGTGTTAGTGTCTTTTTAAAGGTTAAATATTTATATTTCAAATTGAATTATCAGCCTTTTGTTTTCCTTATCCTTATTTTGAATACAAAAAGCAATTAGAACTGTCAATAACAACTAATAAATATTTAAACTGATACATTTTTCAGTCATATCGCCCAGCCCTTTGTTCCGGTCCATTTAAATAATTGATTCAATATATAAAAATATAGAAGACATTGTTGTTGTTCTTTTTTTACACATTTGTAGATACTGTAAAAATTTGTGGTGTTTTAAGATTAATGTTTACAAGCAACAAATGTCACTATAAGTTTTGAATATTGAAATTAATCGTATCGAATCGAAAATGGTATCGTTCCCAAACTTAATCGAACCGTTCTGTTCTGAAAGATAATCGTTTTTCAATGGAATCGCAACTTGTGTATCGAGATACATATCGAATCGGCCTCATGTCAGAGATTCCCACCCCTAGTATCAACCACGTTATAGCCACAGGTATCAAGATCAAGCCGCGCCGTGGCCATTCGGTGAGAGCTGCGGTTGGCACAAGCACGGAAGATTCTGACCAATTTTCAGGGAATGTCACTGTGGAACAGCAAGTGACACTTCAACTGAGAGATTTGGAATTAACTATAGATCCTTGCGCACATGCAGATGTGCTTTTCGCTTCCAACTGGTGGGACACGACCACTGATCAGGTTTGTTGACAGAAAGAAAAAGATTGCTCTATTGAGAGACCATCCATCCATCCATCCATCCATCCATCCATCCATCCATCCAGCCATCCATTTTCTTGACCGCTTATTCCTCACAAGGGTCGCGGGGGGGTGCTGGCACCTATCTCAGCTGGCTCTGGGCAGTAGGCGGGGGACACCCTGGACTGGTTGCCAGCCAATCGCAGGGCACACAGAGACGAACAACCATCCACGCGCACAATCACACCTAGGGACGATTCGGAGCACCCAATTAACCTGCCGTGCATGTCTTTGAAATGTGGGAGGAGACCGGAGTACCCGGAGAAGACCCACGCGGGCACGGGGAGAACATGCAAACTCCACCCAGGAAGGCCGGAGCCTGGACTCGAACCGGAGTCCTCAGAACTGGGAGGCGGACGTGCTAACCACTCGCCCACCGTGCCACTATTGAGAGACCGTCACCTTTAAATAAACGTTTGTTGGATTTATTAGATTAAAATCGAAATCATCCTGAATGACTGGGGGGGGGGGGGAAAGGGGGAGAGGGAAGAAAAAAAAATCGAGATTTTATTTTTTGGGCCATATCGCCAAGCCCTACCAGTATCAGTCCATTGAGTGAGTAGTATCTGTACTTTTTGATACCATCTAATCCCATGCAGCGCATGTAAAAAGTATGAAAAGTAGCCAGTAATATGTTAATCTGCTAAATCGATATGGAGCAGCACTGCACCACCGCAGTTTAGAGGCAATTCAAAAAAATAAATAAATAAAAAAAAAAAGAAAAAAAAAAGATGAACAAGAGTGTAGCCTACTCACTAATAGCGATGTAACGCTATCCAAACATCCCAATACGATATCACAATATTAAGGTCACAATATAATAATTATCACGATATTGTGGGGAGGTTGGCGATACAAAAAAAGGAGGGATGCACGATAATATCGGTGGCTGCTAATTATCGGAAATTAGACCAATTTGACGTCAAACAGATAAAACAGACAATAAAGAAATCCACCAATAATCATCGGCAGTTATTTAATGCTGCATTCACAACAAAACCGAAAAGGCGATCTGGAACGCTTCCTTCGCAAGCCTAGAGTTTTTTCGAACGATTGCCGCTCATTTGTGCTTTCGTGCACACCCGAGCGGAGGAGGCGTATCCCTTGGTGAACAACGACTGTAGAGCACTTTTGCGAGTCAACAAAAAGTGAGCACCGCAGACTACTTCCACTTCTTTCCTGGGACTACACAGCCGTGGCTCTGTTTTCTCCTTTTTTTGAGGTATGTGATAGCACTTTTGCTTTTTTAAGTGGCAATCTGGCGGCCGGCAGTTAAAATAGCTTTGGCATGGATGATAAACACTGTTACTGCCTCGGTAGAGTTCAACAGCAAGTAAATACACTTACCAGCACTTGTATGCTACTTCCTTGCTCTCATTCGTTGTTGCACTCGGGGTAAGAACAGACAGGACGCTGTGTGTGTGTGTGACGTAGCCTGAGGCGAAATGCGCAAAAAGTTTTTTTGTTTTTTTTTAAACCTTGGCGAATATGCGAATGTGCTGATTTTTGTCACGAATGTGAGGATTTCGCTGCTACGCACCGCTTCCCAGCGCTCCAAACGCGTCCTCCAAGTCCATTGACTACAATGCAAACGTGCTGTCGAAACGCCTCCCCCGCTTTTGGTGTTAATGCAGCAAAAGAGATAAACCAGATAATAAAGAAATACACCGATAATAATAAACTTATGTCCCCGGTCGGACGTAGGGTTCGAGAGATACTGCTGCGCAAACTACAAAAAAAAAATCGAAAAACATGTATAGGGGACAGCTTGCCAATTATGTGATTTCATGGCAGGCACATACATGCGTGGCCGCCTGTCTACCGCGATGTGGAAAACACCTTAAGGGGCACGCCTCTTTCTGCGTGTGTGCGAGAGTCAGAGGACGCAGCAAGATGGCACTGATAAACGCTCGCTGCCCATCCTGTCCTGGTTGGTTGTGAAGCATGACACGGCAAGTGTCATATGGAACTTTTCTGCTTACATGGTCGACAGCCACGGCAAATCAACCGACAGAGCCTGTCTGTAAACCTTTTTTTATTTTTTAAGTTACTGTGGCTCGAGGCAAGAACCCGTTCAAAATGGACAAGCACCTCGCTAACAGGTGCTGTGCCCCGTAAAAAATCTTATCCGCTGCCGCGGGAGCGCACACGGATTGAGTGGTAGTCCCGCGAAAACGACTGCACTGCCTACGCATGTTTTCAATAAACACGTGAAGAACATGTGGTTTTCGATTTTCAGTTTTAGAAACTTTTTTTTAACGAGAGAAAAATGTTTATCGTGGAGAAGCTGAAGAATCAATCACGCGCATTCTGCAGTGGACTTGAGGTGCGTTCAATGAACTAGAAATAGAAAAAGCTCACACGACTGATAAGAGTGACAGGTTGTAACTTGTGACGCATTTTTGACACTTCCCTTAAATAAAAAAAAAAAAAAAAAAAAAAAAAAATCCAGTATGAATTATTTTGTTCCCAATTTATAGTATTTGATTACACATTCGACTAGAATGGAGAATAGCAGACACACACGCACACACACAAAAGCAACTATTACACTGAGGGGTAAATGCACTAAGAATTAGAGTTGTTCCGATACCGATACTGGTATCGGCAGAGGCGCCGATATTGCATTAAAACTGTGGTATCAGTATCGGTGGCTATTCACAAGTAACATGCCGATACCATTAATTCCAAAGCTAATTTCGGATTTTGGATGCAACATCTTGTGTCTTGCTCGTGCACGACATTCACTGACATGTGATATGCTCACTGCATGACGATCTAAGATATCCTATTGGCCATTGAATGCTCTGAACCAATGGCAGGACAGTTTTTTTTAAGTGTTGAGAAAAAAAAAAACCCTTAGGTATCGGTATCGGCCGATACTGCAAAGTTGGGTATCGGAATCGGGGTCCAAAAAATTGTATCGGAACAAGACTACTAAGAATGCGCTGTGTCCGCTAAGAGTGTGAAATATTGCTCCACATCGGCACTCGCAGTCTACTCCCAGTAAACTATCGATTCACTAATGCTACTTTTCCATTAGTCCCGCACGGTACGCTACCACACCACACCGCACCCGTCGCTTTTCCATTACAACTGGTGCACAGCGGGAAGGGGGCGGGAACATTTGAACTGTCCAAGCCAAGCTTGCGCTCCCGCAACGCGTGCAGATCTGAGATAACATTTCACGAGTGTCAAGTCGCACCAACACTGAACCAACAACAAAAACATCTTTTAAACTGCTTTTGAATTCAATTTTATTTTTGAAAACTGATCTCCTATTTTGAAAAACGGATGTCGTTCACCGCGCCAGCGTCCCTTCGCGCACACTACCGTAAATCCTAGAAAAGGGCGAACGGAAAGGGCCAACATGAAGAGCGGTGTTGCGCCGCAAACTACACCCCTGCCGTAAAATGCACCCCCTCCTCCTCATACATCATTCGAGTTGTCCCTTGATTAATTACGTGAACAAACAAAAACAAATAATTCTACAAGAAAACAAACAAACGAGAATACACCCTTATTGTCCGGTTCTCTGGGAAAACGGGGATTAATGGTGATAAAATCATGCAACCCCTCACGGAAGCAGATAGCAAAAAACTACCAAACAGCAAATCAATATTTAAAAAAAAAAAAAAAAAAAAAAAGTTTCCCCAAATTCAGACTTTTTTCCCATTGAACCTTCAAACTGTGTTGATCTCATATCTAAAATGGGGCATTGGTGTCATCTACTGGTGGTTGTGCATCAGTAAAGTTTCCAAGTTTGAAATTCACAATTAAGTAGAATCATATGTCCCCCGACCCATCCCCGTTGAAAAAAAAAATAAAAAAAAATGGACAAGTATACTTGTCAATGGCAGTGAATAAGTTACTTGTGGATGTACCATTAAAGTATGTTGTTTGAGATGATAGTAACTTTGATAACATGTAATCAAAATCAATTATTACAATAACTACCCTTACCCTTTTTATGTCCTTCAGCTCGAATTGAGTCTGCTACGGTTCTTGTTGAGGGCAAGGCTTGACATGACGCTTCTTTTTGCTTTAAAAAAGAAAAAAAAAAACTTTTAAATAAATAAGAAACTATGTTGAAATGCAGTAATATTTACACCTATACGGCAGAGGTGGGAGTAAGTCATTGTTTTGCAAGTCACAAGTTTCAAGTCTTTGCCTTCAAGTCCCGAGTAAAGTCTCAAGTCAAGACTGACAAGTGTCAAGCGAGTCACAAGTCCTACATTTTTGAGTTTCAAGTCATTTTGAGTCTTTTCAACAACATCGTAGATTATATTATTTCGGGTGACCATCAAAGTAGGAGTCAGGGAGTGACCCCAGAGTGGTGCATCAGATTGCCGTGTTTGCAATGTATTATCAGTGAGTTTAGTCTCTAACGACACAGAGAGCAACAACAATTAGCCGATAAACAACTGACATTAGCTTACTTACCGTTCCTTGAGTAACTTCAGATGTTGAACAAAGTTTGAAGTTGTTGCCTCGCTGTCAGTGATCTAATCAAGTTGGACATAAGGCAATAATTATTATTTTTTTATTTCTTGACCACCACATAGATTTTGGACCCAACTAGTGGTGCCGAGATTCTCATTTATTAATCGAATCAATATTAATATCCAAAAATCAATTTTATTTAAATTAGAAATGAAGAAGAAGGGGAAAAGGCCAAGCAACAGCAGCTAACCCGAACCCAGGCACCTGATGCTATTGCTATTCGCTAGCCACTAGCCACGAACACTGGAGACTTGCACGGTATCATTCAATGACGGTAACTTGCGGTTTGTTCGCGTCCTCAATTAGCTATTTGATATACTTTCGGGGTAGCATTATGATAATGGTGGTAAAAAATATGTAATTTCAATAAAAACGTCGATAATGCAAGCCAAAATGTCAAAGGGAAGTAGTCAAGCTTGCGCTCACACCAACATGCAGGCAGACTTCTAAGTAAAATTCACCAAGGCTGTTGCATTGGTGTCAATGTATTATTTGGTCAGCTTTATTTTGAAGTTTGCCTTAGCGTAGGCGCCCTGTTTGCGGCTTCCTTGACATGTCTGAATGACTCCGCTGTGTCCACTGCTGTGTCAGGTCAGCCAGCCCAGCTCGCACACGTACACAAACTCGCCAAGATGGCGTGCGCTGGCGTGTCTGGCGACTCTCGTCTTGGCTTTTTGTTGATGGCGCTGTGAGCTACAGCAGCCGTCTTTGTCTCTCTTCTTGTCATGTGGCGTCTCGTCTTTTGTGTGGACCCGATTTGGTGTTCTCGGCAGTTTGGCCGTGATATTCCTCGAGGGACAGTGGCGGCGCCCGGCGGCTGCGCCCATTCAGCAGCATGTCTGCACTTGCACGGTTTCTGATGGGGGAATGTCGGTGCTATCTGACTATCCACCGGGCACCTGCGGGTTGCTTGTGTTTTTTTTGCGCCAGGAAACAGGCAGCATTTCTCACAGAAGTCGGCGCTACTGGACAGTCTACGCTGGTGAGCTAAGATGGATGGCGGTGGCGCTGAGGACGCGAATGTCGCCGCTAAGCGCGGTTGTGTGCGCAGGGCGTGGACTTGATGGAGGTTCAGCGCTTGGAGGAGAGGCAGTTTGGATGGGACTGGACAATTGGACCATTATTTTTGTGTGTATGATGCTCAACACGAACGCAGCAGCTGCTTGTTTATGAGCTAGCTTTTAAGCAAACTTTTGCACGTTTGTGCATGCTGAGCTCATGTCAACAGCTGAAAGGAGACTGATTTCTGTCTTTCATCTATAACTGCTTCAAACATCAAAGCGTATGTAGGAATGGAAGAATGTTGATTTGTTGTGATTGGATTGGTGTTAATGTTATGTTGTTATGTTATGTTTGTTTTTTTTGTGTTTCTGTAAAGCGCTTTGTTACAGCTCAGGCTGTTTGAAAGTGCTATATAAATAAAGTTGAGTTGAGAGACAGAACTTCATTTACGTACATTGTAATCTTTTTGTTTAGGTGGGGAAAGCAACTCTTCTCAAGTCCACACGTCATAGTTGTTAAAATCCAAGTCGAGTTACAAGTCTTTTAACATTTTCTCAAGTCAAGTCTAAAGTCGTCAAATTCATGACTTGAATTCATGAGTCCAAGTCACATGACTTGAATCCACACCTCTGCTATACAGCCAATTTATTCTTGAGCAAAATTCGTGAGCAATATGTTTTTACATCATTTACTCACATTTTGGATGCAAACACCGGAGACATCACCCAAATCATCTTCTAAACATGTCGCCTGTGTAGCAGTTTCCTTCGACTCATACTCCATAAGCATATCATCATCCACCACCTGAAACCAAGTTTGAATTGTTGTTAACTTGGGCATGATGCCTTCAACACAGTGTTGTAACTTTCTAGATTGTAGTTCTTACCAGTTTTCTTCCTCTTTTCAAAATGGCCGCCGGCTGATGTTTTGCCACTGGTGCTGTTGCCGTCGGTGTTGTACCTTTCTGATTGCTCTTTGGAAACAAAGTCGGGACCGCTGTTGGCAAAAGCACTCTTTTGTGTTGCACATTATAGCCAAGTGACTGCTTCAGGGCCGGGAGCGGGTCAAACGACTCTTCCTCGAAATGTGCGCTGCACAACACTGACGTTGGAGTGGGTGTCCATTTTTCTCTCGTCCGTTGTACTTGCTTTGTCCATTTTTCGTGAAGACCTACGTCTCTGGGGAACCGAAAAAGGCTCACGCCATCCTCCCGTCGATTAGAACAAAATCCAGCTACGCAACGACACGGCATTGTGAAAATTCAGGAGGCGATATAACACAAACAAAGCAACCATTAGCTTAACAGGAAAACTGCGCCTCGCTGACGTCCGCTGACGTCATATCCGATTCGGACGCTGGGAGCGCAACAAAGGATGCCTCTGCCAAATATTAATTATCGGGGTCTAAGCAACTGAGTGATCAATGAAAAGGGGGGCCTTCAAAGCAGCACATTTATTTATTTTTACTTGTTAAAAACTAGTGACCACAACCCTCTCACCCCAGACCCCCACCCCCTAGTCTGCTCGCGAGATGGGAGGAGCAAAATGGCCGCCCCGTCGCTTGTTTGGGCTATCGGCTATCCATTCAGATCAGTGCTGGACACGCGCTTCAGAAATTTCTTCCTTGGACACACCCTCCAAAGCCTCTGCACGTTACTTTCCATTACTAAGACGGCCTCCAAAAATATTTCAGATTCCCTGCTGAACGCCGGACCAAAGCTTCCACACAGGACGTCCATCACTACTTGAATGACTACAACATAATTTATTACATCTCCGTGTGTGGATAAAGTTTGTTTGTCGGCCTAGTAGTTAGCTTAACTCGCTAGCCGCTAACAAAGAACAGCACACAACACAACACGTCGTCAAGAAGAGAGCAAGATCACTTTGGTGGCATTGCTGTGCCAAAATGTATGTAAGAACAACACCAAATTACAAGGAGGAACTTTTGGGAGTAAAAGAAGAGAGCGAGCAACATCTTCAACTGCTGGACGAGCAGCCTCGAGTTGTACTCCCCGCAGCAGGTTTGTACACTTTGACTGTAGCCTACTTGTCTGTACCACAGCGTTGCTGTGTGGGAAATATAGGATTATCGTACCATAGACTCAAAATCATCGTATTTTTGTTTAAAAGCGCTCGGCTATTACATACACATCAAAAATGAAATGCGCTTGAATCTACAAAATAATAATAATAATAATAATAATACTAACGGATATACAAGTCTGTATAGGTCGCTTGCACATGTCGTCACTTCCGCCTCGGATTTCTCGTAGTCGCCATGCTGGGTGGCCTCCATTTACGTAGCGATTCGGTCTAACACGTATCTATCACGTTTGTTTTCTGCGTTTAAAATGGTACATTGTTGCTGCATCGTTGGCTGTTCGAACAAAGCCAAGGGGGAAAATGGTCGGTCTTTTTTCCGAATTCCGAAAATAATTAGGAACCAGGGCCTGGAGACAGAGGAGTGCGGACTCCGGAGGGAAGTCGTTACTTTGGGCTCGTGTGTGCAGCGATCACTTTGTGAGCGGTAAGCTTGTTTACCTTTATTTAATGCATGAGGATTAATAACGTTTCGACCGCCCATATATGGGCAAGTTGCTTATGTTTTGGATTCATGAGCAAGCAAGTTCGGTAGTACAAGCTGGCTAGCGGACGTTAGCCGAAAGCTAACATCGAACATTTTCACCCAAGTAGTGCCAGTGCAAAGTGTTTACTGCTGAAATTGGATTGATTAGTCTTGGGCTTTTAATGCCGATAACATGTTTTTTGGTGGCAATATGTAAACTTGGAAAAAAAGAGACAGAAGGGGCTGATGCAAGAAAACAGACCCCCGGGGGTGATGCAAGTAAACAGACCCCCGGTAGCCTACACATCATGCTAAAGAACTTATTCACGGCCACCCTACTGCGGTAAAATAACCAGTCTTTCCATATTTTATTTGTTTATATATTTGTTTATTTTAACAGGTCGCCCTGCGCCCGTTTTTCTGTCCAATCATCCCGACTGGGCTCCAACATTAAAGTTGGGTCCCAAGTTACAACATCTATGTCTCAGCCCAGTCGGTGCCAAGATATGAACGTGCACAGGAGAGACAAGCAAAGAAAAGACGACTCGAAGTGGCAGAGATTGTTGCAGTTATGCAGCCAGATGGCTCCAGTAACCTGTACCCTCAAGTACTGCTGACATCATTGACTCTGGTATGCCACTCAGAATTCATTACATGATATATTGTATGCAGGAGTGAATGTATGGGTTTGTTTGTGTGTGTACACGCACCTTATATTTTAGTGTTTATAGAAATAAGTATTTGCCTGTAGCAATGTTCATACATTAAAAAATGCAACAAAATGTGTACATTTCTTTTACACTGACAAAAAAACTATACTACTTTACTATATTAAACCTATTACTGGTACCGTATTTTTTTGTGATTTTTTAATTTATTTTTTTCTTTAGGGATCTCATGCCACACCGACTTGATTGCCAATGACATGATGGAAACGAAGGCGAGCATCAAAGCATTGGAGGAGGACAACATGCGACTGTTTGTTTGGCGCTAATAAAGGCAGCGTTTATACAAATTCTATTGTTGGGTTTGTTTACCAAGCTATACATAATACAAATGACAGGATTTGACTCAATGTGCAATATGGTCCCTCTTAAAGTAATGGAATAAATCTCTATTATTTCTAAAAGCACAAAAAATGAAGTGAATAATGATTAGATGTAGTAATTTCAGGGTTAAAAATTGAACTGTTAATTAATGTATTTATTTTAGCACAGGTGCCTACCATCCTGATGACGGTATGATGTAATGTTGATGGGGTACGCAATGACTTTCATTATACTATGTACAGAGGAAAAAGTTGCTCTCTTTTAAATTTGTTTAATGAAAGACAAGTACCAGTACTGTGTTACAGTTTTCCCAATAATCCTTGTTTCACACTTGTCACAAAACCACTGTCCTTTTGGCAGTCTAGATTGGCACACTTCAAGTGATATCATTTGATTTTACAATCTGCTGCAGCACAAAAAACTACTTTATTCCGCATCTTTGAAGTACATGAGCAAGTGGTAGGTGACAGCGGCTGAGCAGGAACACTGGAAGTCCACTGCTGATCTAGTAAATGCTCTCCCGAGCAGTTCAGGTAAGGAGGGGACTTTGGGAAAAAAAAACTCTGGCTTTTCCAACTGGCCAAAACGAGCGATCTGGGTGGACTCGCTCAATCACACTTTGTCCACACCACAAAGTCGCAGAAGTCCCGTCCAGTTAAACTCATCTGTGCCTGAATCTGAAAATATTACAAACATTGTAATGAAAATATGAAACATAGAATTAAATAAACTACAAAAAGTAAAGCCATACATACCTGGTAATAATATTGGTGTTGTCGTGACAAGTGATGGGAATTGTTGCCATCTGGCACCAGACAGAAATTGGGTGTTGTGACAGCCTCCTTAACCGTGAGATCATAAGAAAAGCTGTCAGTATGCTCAGTAGTTACCATGAACACGTTTTATTGTACTGGAAACTGAAACTAAAAATACGTCCTCTGAGAGTGGTTAACCTTAACCATTTAGAATACGTTGATTAAGTAACATGTAACTAGTGAAAGGGTAGCATTAAATTTAATTAAGCCACGGGGAGGCTGTGCAGTTACTGTTTATTCTTATACGCTCTGACATATTTGCCTGTTATAAAATGATTAGAAAAACCACATCAGGTAAACCCAGCTGTGCATGTAAACACAATGATAACAGGAAGCCTGAGAACAAATCAACATTTTTGTGTGCAGAATTACCAACACCATGTGGTTTACTTACGTGCAACAGCAACCGTTTCTTCTGATGCGATGTTAAAGTTTACACTCTGTATCCACCCGCTTACAAAATAATTGTAAGCCTCCGGGGATTTGTTGGCGTTATGGAGCATGTTGTCAACACGAGGTAGGGAAAGATGTCCAGAGAAGTCACATTTGGCCAGCAAGCTTTCTCCGTCAAAAAAAAATCACCCTTGGTCAGGACGTAATTAGGATCAATCCCGCCACACAGAGACACCTTCTGCCTGTATCGTTGTTTTTGATCTTCCGGTAAATCGTGAAAATACTGCGAAAATTACAACAGGTTGATAAGCTCTACCGTGTAACTCGCGAGTGTACCTTGTGAACCGGCGGACACCCAATATGGCGCCCGAAGGAAAAACTCCCATGATGCATTACGATGTGCAAGCGACCTATAGGCGACTACAGACACATATAAAACATTAACAAAACAAATTGACTTCAGCACTGTGACTTCAGGCACTTAGTTTGTGACCTCTCGTCTTTTATACAAAAATATTTATCGTGCCCTTTCTTACATATCGGCTCTATCGTCATTTATGATCTGTTTAGACAAAGATGTCCATACTGTATGCAGTATTAGAACGCTACAATATTATTTTTGTCATTATGCATGCACTTGATGTATTTAAGTGCCAAACAAGAGAAAGGGTTAATGCTTATTTTCAGGCCCTTGCCCTTCTTTTAAGCGGGCGTGTTTGATAGCATTTTAATGGCGGAATTTATAGCTTTCATGTGAACCATTTTTACATTTCTATCCATCCATCCATACTTAAACCGCTTATTCCTCACAAGGGTCACTGGGGTGCTGGAGCCTATCCCAGCCGGCTTCGGTTGTTGAACCGGTTGTTGTTGATCAAAATTTTAGGTTGCACAGACTCGTCAAAATATAAACATTTATTTTACCACAATTTTCACCTACACCTACAAAGTTGTGAAGAGTAGGAATGACATAGACATAACAAAAGCCAAAACATCATTTAATCATGTGACTTCCCCAGTGTGGACGATGAAAGGAAATGACTGATGAATAGAAATAGAAATGTTGAGCAATTTAGGAACTTAGCGACTGTTACTTTACTAATTAAAAGTTATTATTGCCCATTGCTATGGAATGTACTACTTCATCTTAAATTCGCTTGTCGGTCATAGTGGCACATATTAGTCGAGGCTCAGAGTGCGATATTTCCTTCAGTTTGAGATCGCTAGTTTGGAGACAGCCTCTTACCTTAAGTCGCCTGCTGTTTTCACCGAGTTAATCAAATGGTCCACTTGGCCGGAATTCTCACTGCACAATCTATAACGATGTACTGTAGTTAATCCCGTATCTCCTCCTTACACCGGAGCTGATTCAAAAGCTTTTTACTGGCTGGGTCTCTGGGACGAGATGCTACGCTTACACTGGGAGACAGTATACCTCGTAATGGCAAAGGTAGATGTTATTTTTACACATTACGTTCTATATTGATACACTGTGATGATATTATGTTGACTACCATGGAACAAATGACTGGTGGTTTAGTTAGCTGAAAATCTTTGCTAATTTATGTTTGCAACTAGCAAAGCAGCAGCACGCAGTAATTTAATTATTATGACTCCGAAAGATTGAGATCCAAATATAAAATGTGTTTTAAAATGTTAAAAATTAAGATATAATACACATTTTTCAAAGAAATGTATGCAAAACTGAGTCAGTTGCTGGACAGACAAATGTCTTACACAAGTAAAAGTAAGCTCAAGAGTCTTCTTCGCCTGAAGACATCCGTACATTTCGCCTAGCTCCGCCTAGCGGACCGCCAAGTCATTTCTCAAGCCGTTATAGTGGCTGTATATCAACTACAAATATTGCGATACTTGTGAAGGCGTATCGATAATCTATCGGGAGACAAAGTATTACCGCTTATTGCAATATCGATATCTCGTCACACTCCTAGTGTGCGGTAGGGCTGGGTATTGCCGCCAACCTCACGATACGATACGTATCACGATACAGGGGCCACGATACGATATGTATCGTGATACATATATATCCCACATAAGACACATTTTATTTTATTTTATTATTTTTTTAAATAAAATATAGGAAAATTGGTACACTGAGACACGTGCCGTGTTAAGTTTATAAATAAATAAATGTTGACATTCTTCCTCTGCTTTCATTTTTCTTAGCAAGACACAGTGTCCAATCACTGGTGAGCTATTTTTGCATTAATTGAAGGCAATTAACTTAAAAGACCTGCTGTTTTTTATTTTTTAGGTACAATGGAAGCCGCAAGGCAAACGTGAACTGCCGATTTAAAGTTAACGAGCAATATCGATTCTGACGCCTGCGTATCGATACGTGTACTGTGATGAGGCCCGCAACGATATATTGCCGTATCGATTTTTTGAGCACACCCCGAGTGTGCGGTGGTCCCAAGTCAAGGTGCCAGTGAAGAAACGATAATACACAACATCAAGTTACACTTGAGATTTTAGTTGAACAGACCAAATGTGTTTGTCTTCTTGTGTCTTGCAGACGTCAGTGAAAAATATTTTTGTCTTGAGCAACAATAGCCACAGTCCTCTCACATTAAAAAGGAGGAGGAAGAAGAGCATTCCTACATTCCTTACATCAAAGAGGAGGAAGAAGAGCCTGTTGGTGTGAAAAAGGAGGAGGTTGAGGATGATATCACCAAGTCACCAATGGCCTTTGCCTCTTTGAAGAGTGAAGATGAAGACGAGGGTGAGCATGAGAAGTACGGAGGAGCGGAGCCTCCAAGCAGTAGCTCATCTCTTCAACACATAACACAATGTGATGCAGACCGTTGGGGACCACCACAAGCACAAAATCATGACATAAGGTCACACTGTTCTCATGATGATGGTGATGAACACCCTCAGGGTGATGGGGCGTGTCACGCTGACAACAACCAGCGGGAAAGTTCAAAATTGATTTTGAAAGTTCGCTGGAGAAAACGAACTGAGAAAAGCTCCTCTGATAAGGGAAATTTAACAACAGAAACCTTTTTCCTGCTCAGATTGTGGAAAAAGCTTCTCTCAAAAGGCAGATTCAACAAAAAATACAAGCACACACACTGCAGAATTTTTTTTTTTCCGTCTCAATCGTGGAAAAGCTCTCAAATGTATCCTTTAATAAGCCACAGAGGAACACACAGTGGAGAAAAACGTTTTTCATGTCCAGTTTGTGGCAAAAGCTTTTCTCTTAAGTCACTTTTAAGAAAACACACAAGAATACACACTGGAGAGAAACCCTTTTCCTGCTCAGATTGTGGCAAAAGCTTCTCTCTCAGGTTATGTTTAACGATACACAGAAGAACACACACTGGAGAGAAACGGGTTTCCTGCTTAGATTGTGGAAAAAGCGTCTCTCAAATGTCCAATTTAATAAGCCACAGAAGAACACACACGGGAAAAAAAACGTGTTTCATGTTTTGTTTGTCGTAAAAGCTTCTCTGAGAAGGCACATTTAACAAAACACATGAAAACACACAGTGGAGAGAAACTGTTTTCCTGCTTAGATTGTGGCGAAAGCTTCTCTCAAACGTCCCATTTAATAAGCCACAGAAGAACACACGCTGGAGAAAAACGTTTTCCATGTACAGTTTGTGGCAAACGCTTCTCTGAAATGTCAAGTTTAACAAGACACAAAAGAACACACACTGGTGAAAAACCCTTTTCCTGCTCCGACTGTGGCAAAAGCTTCTCTAAAAAGGGAAATTTAACAAAACACATCAGAACACACACTGGAGATAGACCTTTTATCTGCTCATACTGTGGAAACAGATTCTATCAAAAGTCAGATTTAACAACACATACAAGAACACATACTGGAGAGAAACCTTTTTCCTGCTCAGATTGTGGCAAAAGCTTCTCTCAAAAGACAGATTTAACAAGACATACTAGACTACACACTGGAGAAAAACCTTTTTCCTGCTCAGAGTGTGGCAAAAGCGTCTCTCGCAAATCACGTTTAACGAGGCACACGAGAACACACACTGAAGAAAAACCTTTTTCCTGCTCAGCGTGTGGCAAAAGCTTCTCTTGCAAATCACATTTAACGAGCCACACGAGAACACACACTAGACAGAAACCTTTTTCCTGCTCAGATTGTGGCGAAAGCTTCTCTGACAATGGTAATTTAGCAATACACATACAAGAACGGGGTTGTTCCCGAAAAATCTCCCCCGCAGCAGTTTAAATGGTCAAAGTTTGGGGCTTCTTTCACAACTCTGTCTCCCAGAGTCCAACTTCACTGCGTTAGGTGTTTTGGAAAAAGACAGTTTGTGTCTTCAAATTGCAGCTGTGTAAAAGCGCATGGCTAAAAGGAGAAGTGCAGGTGTTTTATTGAAGATAGTTCTGTAAATTTGGCTAAGGTACAAAGCGGAAGCGCTCTTCTTTCGCTGTGAACGGGGGAAGCCAGTCAAGGCACATATTGTTTCTCAATTTATCCAGAATTATTGGATTACCCTGAATTTAAGCAAGGTTCCACCTAAAATGGAT
The DNA here is from genome assembly GCF_051991245.1 of Festucalex cinctus. Taxonomy (NCBI): domain Eukaryota; kingdom Metazoa; phylum Chordata; class Actinopteri; order Syngnathiformes; family Syngnathidae; genus Festucalex; species Festucalex cinctus. Next base: position 38,432,210 of record NC_135411.1, read on the forward strand.
TATTTCACTCCAAAGCTATTTTGCCCTCATCTTTGGATTTTAACTGACTTTTCTTCTTTATCATTTTTGGAATGGATTATTCTTAATTTGCCAGTGTGTGAGTAAAATTGTTAAATCCTTAATAGTAATACTTAGTTAAGTCTAAACTGTTGCATTCTGCATTCTGAGAATTGTGTGTGGTTTGCCGGATTATTGTCCAACTGTCTTGTGTACAGCGTCTCTGAGTTTCTGCCTCTCGATGTAAATAAATGGAGAAAATCTTATTTGTGTCTGCATTTGGGATCCTACCTCTCAGTACACAACATGCTGTGGACCATTTGTTTGTTTGTTTTTCAATTTCCACCACAGATTTTCAATTGGGTTGAGATCTGCGCTATTTGCAGGCCATGACATTGACTGGATGCGTCTTATTCCAAGAAATGCTTTCACAGTTTTTGCTCTGTGGCATGATGCATTATCATCTTGGAAAATTATTTCATCATCCCCAAACATTTTTTTATTGAAGAGATAAGAAAGCAGCCCTCCAAGGTGTGATAACTGCACTGTTTTAACGCTGACTAACGAGCAGATGTCATTTGAGGAAGGTGCCCAATTAAGGAAAGGAAATTGACTGAGTGTCTTTATTTTCTGCTCAAAATGGAGTGGTTCCATATTTTTTTCCTCAGAATGGAGTAATTCCATATTTATTTCCCTGCATTTGCTCTATAAAAGTAACATTCACTGACCAGCACAATGTTTTTTTTCTTCATTTCTTTTAGTGTTTCTGAAAGCCAAGATGTTGCACTTTGGAATGACCTTGCGACTGTTTCATGCTTTTTATCTGAGTTTGATCTACAGATCTACGTCTGAGTGCTCGTCCAAAACTGGTGATTCCATACTTTTTGCTAAGGGTAGTATATAAATACTGTATGTGCTTTCACATTGCATGCCATGTTCTTGAAGTACTGTGTTCGACTGCATTTGATGCCATCCGTTTTAAATATTTGTAATACAGTGGCACTCCAATGACTCAATGCAACGTTGCTTGAATGTGCGTGCATGTCTCCGCTCTTCTCCATTCCTCTTCCAACTAAGTCGAATGCGTAATCAAATACTATCATTATTATTTATTTATTTATTTATTTTTAGCAATATGTAAAACAAATTCCATCAAATGCAGTCAGACTACTTCAAGAATATGGCATGCAATGTGAAAGCACATACAGTATATACCGTAATTGCTGGACTATAAGGTGCACCTGATTATAAGCCACACCCAGTACATTTCTAAAGGAAAAGGCATTTCGTACATACATAAGCAGCACGTGCCCACATTGAAACATGAGACAAAGAAAGACTGTACACAGAAAGAGTTTTCAAAGGTTTAATAATATACCTTAGCTTTTCTTTCCAAACAGTGCCTGTGACGTGGCAGTAACACAGCAGCAATACGGTAGTAACTAACAGGACTGGTTAAAAATAACATACCGGTAAAAGTCACTGAGACTGAGACTTCTTGTATTTTCCATGATGAGGGTCTGTTCATGCTCATTTTATTCATGCACAAAGTGCGAAGTTACATTAAATTTGCGTTTTCCTCAACACATTTTTCCACCTGTCTCACTCTTTCCTTTTCTGCTCGAGCGCCCTTGGCAGCCGTCAGAAAAAAATCATATATTAGTCACATCACTGTATAAGCTGCAGGGTTGAAAGCGTGTTAAAAAAGTTGCGGCTTATAGTCCGGCAATTACGGTTCATAAATATATACAGCATGTACAGAAATTAACATGTATAGATCCTAATATTTTGAATTAATAAAAAATAATAATAATAATAATAATTTGAAGTTCTTTTGTCAGTTTTAATTTTCCTGCTTGTTGTTTTAGATTTTTGTCGAGGTACCATTTAAGTACCGGTACCGAGGTATTTTATGCAGGTGTAGTATCAAAGTCAAAATTTTAGTATTATGACAACACTACTAGTATATTTAGTTAATTTCGACCTTGGAGAATGCAACCAGTTCAGGGTGTAGCCCGCTTACTGCCCAAAGACGGCTGGGATAGGCTCCAGCACCCCCGCGCCACTTGTGAGTAAGCGGTTAAGAAAGTGGATGGATGGAGAATGGGAATATCAGTTTGCATGTTTGAAAAAGGTCAAATTTGAATAGGTCTAGCGGTGTGCCGATGTCAAGGTGTTGCAGTAATACACAAATATGCACGATCAAGTTGTACTTGAGATTTTTCTTGACCAAACCAAATGTGTTTGACTTTTTGTGTCCTGCAGACGTATGTGAAAAGTATCTTCGTCCCGAGCAACAGGAGGTGAAGTCTCTTCATGTTAAAAAAAAGAGGAGGAAGAGCAACCATATTTTCAAGAAGAGAAAACGACCCTTTGCGTCAAAAAGGAGGTTGTGGAGGATGTGACCAAATCACCACTGACCTTTGCCCCTTTAAAGAGTGAAGATGAAGACAACGGTGTGAGTGAGGAGGACAGAGCAGCGGAGCCTCCAAGCAGCAGCTCAATTCACCACGTGACGACAGAAGGTGATGCAGACCATTGGGGACCACCACAAGCACAAAATCATGACATAAGGTCACACTGTCCTCATGATGATGGTGATGAACACCCTCAAGGTGATGGGGCGTGTCACGCTGACAACAACCAGCAGGAATGGTGTCAGTGTGGGAAAACATTAAGTTCAAAGGAGAGTTTGAACGCGCACTTGAGAAAACACACTGGAGACAAACCTTTTGCCTGCTCAGATTGTGGTAAAAGCTTCTCTAATAAGTCAGATTTAATAAGACACACAAGAGCACATACTGGAGAGAAACCTTTTGCCTGTGAAGTTTGTGGCAAAAGATTATCTGATAAATCCAGTTTAAGAAGGCACAAAAGAACACACTGGAGAAAATCCTTTTTCCTGCTCTATTTGTGATAAAAGCTTCTCTAATAAGTCATATTTAATAACACACACAAGAACACACACTGGAGAAAAACCTTTTTCCTGCTCAGATTGTGGCAAAAGCTTCTCTCAAAAGTCAGATTTAACAAACCACACAAGAACACGCACAGGCAAGAAACCATTCAGTTGCAGTGTTTGTGCTAAAAGATTCTCTTGGAAAAGGCTTGTTGAGAGACACAAGTGTGCTGGTGAGAATACCAGCGATCTTTAAATCTTTAAAAAAATAAATAATTTTTTATTTTATTTTATTTTTTTTAAAGAGTGAGTCTATGGTATGCTATAAAAGTTTAAGTTCCCCCGCTGATTATGCTAAAAAAATTAGTAAAGTATCTGATTTTTATGGCTGCTTTATTTTAACAGTGATAGCTAGAATATCAGAATAAGTTCGAAAGAATGACATGAAATCATAGCAGTTTTTGGCTATAGGCGAAGTAGGTGGCTGCCTAGGGCCCCCAAGCCACCAGGGGGCCCCCAAGCTCTATGTGTTGTCTTACCTGAGGATGATTAAAATGTCTGTCTTTATTCTGTCTCTAATATTTATTGCATCCCATTTTTGATCAAAAAACAAACAAGACATAAATAAAATAAACTGTGATGTTTAGGCAGTGGCTGGTGTTTTTTTGTCAGTTGTGACGCTACGTCAGTAACGTCACTGTGTGAGAATGATTGACAGCTACCCATCTACCCTTCCCAGGACCACCACTTTCCTCTGCAGGATTTTAGGTGTTATGCTGATATTGTGAGACTGATGTTAAAGGAGCATTATTTGAAGTTAGTTTTCCTTGTTGCACTTTAAAAGTTCATTTTGTTGTGTTTTATTTAAAATTAAACACTTTTCTAAACACTCAAAAGCGGTTTTATTTACTGACGTAAAGAGGACTGTCAACTTAAGATGTTTAATTTGAACTGTAGTCTGTTTTGCTCATAAAGTTTCATAGATTGTGGTATCTATTCTTAGGAGACCATCTAAAGGATCACAAATCTCTTCATTGTAGTTTGGCAAACTCAGAGGCCCCCAAACAGAATCTTGCTAAGGGCCCCCATGAAGCTAGAAATGGCCCTGCATGAAATAAAGAATAAAAATGAATTTGCAGTTTGTTGAGGGAGATCATTAACCAGCTCCTCTCATGTAAGTCCAGGGGCCTCATTTATAAAGCTTGCCAATGGTGGTATTTATAGCAGGGTTCCCGCGGAGTCTAAAAAAAAAAAAAAGTCTTAAAAAGTCTAAAATTCAGAAAGTTAATTTTTAGGCCTAAAATGTCTTTAAAAAACAGCCATATTTTAATCCTAGGTCTAAAATTTAATTTACCCAAGTCTAAAATTCTTACATCCGCTCCTTAAATTCCGAGAAGTGTCTGCTCTGTTGAAAGAAATAAAAAGAACAAAATGTGCGTGTTGCGTTGTTTCTATTATTTGTGTGCTCAAAGTGAAGGAGACAATTGAGGAGGTGCGTTTGCATTGTAGTTCAATGTAGTTCGGGCGAGCGGTAGCTAAGGTACGCGGGGCGGTGCAAATGAGTTGTTTGGTGAGATGTGACGCGCGGCGGCGGCTTGTTTTGCCGCGAGATACGGCAACAGGAGGGGAGGAATTCCGTTGTTGCTGTTTGCGGACATCCTGAGCTCAACATGTTAAGCTAACACTACCGGGACAAAAACAAACAAACGGGCAGGGTGGTGAACGACGAACTTGGCAGACCTGGGTTGGTATGTATTCACGTTTTTTTTTTTTTTTTGTTCCATTCGTTGTGTACCAAAACAACAGAATACATCAATATTGATATTAGCCAAAGCATATTAGCACAGTGGTGGCCAGTTAATTGCGATGCTGAAACTTTATTTTCTGAGAGGACTTTTGCCATAATGTAAGTAGAAGCAAAGCAAAGCCCCTATCTCCGGTGTGTGAATGTCAGTGAAGCGGCCGCGTCCAGAGGTACTGTGAACACTGTGCAGCTCCGGCAATGAAACGCTAAAGCTAAACGAAACTTTTTTTTTTCATTTCATTTATTTAACCAGGCAAGAAAGTCATTGAAAGTAACAATCACTAATCCAAGAGTGATCTGATCACAGGCTTACAAAGCCTCTTCGCTATTTGTGTGAATGTAACATTGTTAATTAGGTGGCTCGGTAAATTTACTAGAAAGAACATACTGTAGCGAGCAGTGACGGGAGTCGGAGGCAGAGTGTTGAAGTCCGGAGCCAAAGACCGGCGATTTATTGATATCAGCTTCTCATCGTTTAACAGCAACAACAACAACTCACTCTGTGCGAGGCTCACAGACCTACCAACATTTTGTTCTTTTATCCTTTCATCCTTTCATCCTTTCATCCCAACAAACTCCCCCTTCGTCCCAACGTTCCGTGGGTGAATTATGTTCTAATCACTACACAAGCCCCCCCAGAATTCACCCACAATCAAACTCCGGATGACGGGGCGGCAAAACTGCCCGACCCCTGCGGGTACAGGACCCAGGGAGCGAGGGCGGGAGGGACACAGCAGAAACACCAGAACAGTCCCGCGCACAACTGGCGGGGATGCAGGAACAACTGGAAGGGACCCCACACGGTCCACAAGGCGCAGCCCAGGGGGGCGGCCGCGGCGGGGGCGCGGGGCACGTCCAAGGGTCCGGCCAGGTGAACATGAGCCGGTTTAACTTGCAACCCGGTGTCGGAGCCCCGAAGCGACTGGGTGTCACAGTCGGAAGCCTGGTCGGCCGCCATCCGGGAAAAGTCGAGGCCCAGCTGTACCGTGTTGACGGCTGCCCTGGACAGACAATCCGCGACCACGTCGTCCTTGCCAGCGATATGTCGGATGTCCGTGGTGTATCCAGATATGAACGACAACTGTCGCTGTTGCCGCGCGGACCACGGCTCGGACAACTTCGACATGGAGAAGGCGAGCGGCATGTGATCGACGAAGACCGTGAACTCACGGCCCTCCAGGATGAAGCTGAAGAGGCGGATGAACCTGTGGTAAAAAAGTCACCATCCCGAGGAACTCCCGAAGACCCTGGGCCGTCCGGGGTCGAGGAAAAGCGGCAACAGCTTCCACTTTTGCCGGGAGCGGGGTGGCGCCGTCCTCGTTGATGAGGTGGCCGAGGTATTGGATGGAGGGCACACCAAAGACACATTCTGTCTTAGTGCCGTAGGTCCGGATCGGTGCATCGTTGGCCGCTGACAGGTGCGGGCCGTGAGTGCCCCCGGCAGCATCTTCAGCCGAGGCAGGCAACACGCTTCTGCGGGCGCCGGAGTCACAGAGGAACTTGAGTCTGGAGAGGGTGTCCATGATAAACAGCAGCCGGCACTCTGCGCCCCCACTCACAGCTGAAACTGAGTGGAGGCGTCGCCGTTTCCCGACGCAACAAAGGAGCAAGGGGCGCGGCACCTCTTCGCCTTGGTAGCAAAACGTGCGTGAAAATAGCATAAGCCAGGGGCCGATCGGCCATCCACGGCAGCGCGTACCTTATGAGGTGCCGTTGCGGCCGCCGGGACCGGGAAGGCGCGTGCAGAGGCCAAGACCTCGTGGTTGTGATGCTGGGTGGCCAGGAAAAAGCGGTCAGCTTCCTCCGCCAGAGCACGTGGCTCGGAGATGGTAGTGTTCGCTAGCGCCGTAACTCTGGCCGCCGTGGAGCTCCCGAGCGCGGCCCCGACGTGGTAGTAGCGCGTGGAATCGTCCGTAATTCCCCGGATGGCAAACTGAGCTTCAGCTTGTACAAACCACGTCGCCGCGGCCGACTCCCAAAACTCCGGTAACTTGAGATCAGCGGAGTTCGCCATGTCGCTCAATTCGATCAAATTCTCAGCCTCGGAAACGTCAACGAGGCGGATGTCGGGGTCACCAATGTAGCGAGCAGTGACGGGAGTCGGAGGCAGAGTGTTGAAGTCCGGAGCCAAAGACCGGCGGTTTATTGATATCAGCTTCTCATCGTTTAACAGCAACAACAACAACTCACTCTGTGCGAGGCTCACAGACCTACCAACATTTTGTTCTTTTATCCTTTCATCCTTTCATCCTTTCATCCCAACAAACTCCCCCTTCGTCCCATCGTTCCGTGGGTGAATTATGTTCTAATCACTACAATACAATAACAATATTAAAACATTATTCAGCAAACTTTAAAACATTTAGCGTAAGGAAGTTTAAAATAATAAAAATAATAATAAAAAATATTAAAGCTGTTTAACATAGGTTTTATGTATGTATGTATGTATGTATGTATGTATGTATGTATGTATGTATGTATGTGATTGTTGTGTACATTGTTTTGAGAACTGAAGTTCATCTCAGGTTGGTCATTGTCAATATTGTTTATTGCATTGTATATGTTGTATGCATGGGCGGCACAGTGTTTGACTGGTTAGCACGTCCGCCTCCCAGTTCTGAGGACTCGGGTTCGAGTCCAGGCTCGGACCTTCCTGGGTGGTGTTTGCATGTTGTCACTGTACTTGCGTGAGTCTTCTCTGGGTACTTCCTGTCTCCTCCCACATTCCAAAGACATGCATGGCAGGTTAATTGGGCGCTCCGAATTGTCCCAAGGTGTGTTTGTGCGTGTGGATGGTTGTTCGTCTCTGTGTGCCCTGCGATTGGTTGGCAACCAGTCCAGGGTATCCCCCGCCTACTGCCCAGAGCCAGCTGAGATAGGCGCCAGCGACCCTTGTGAGGAATAAGCGGACAATAAAATGGATGGATGGATGGATGTTGTATGCTTTTGGTGCACTTTGACATGTTGGAAACCAATACAAGTTGACATGGTTTTGAGAATCAAATATGTGAACCCCCATTTTTTTTTTTTTAGGGGTCTTCGGTCGGTCGTGAAGTTGGTCTAAAAAAAATTTCATAATGGTCTAAAAAAAAAAAAAAGTCTAAAAAAGGTCTAAAATTTCACTGAGTGATTCCTGCAAGAACGCTGTATTATTATGAAAAGTGTTATGCTATTCTTTAATATGTAACAAATATTTTATTTTTGATTAAATATTTCATGATGATTATTTTAACAACATCATACTTTTTAAAAATAATGACATTTAATTTATTTTCAAGGTTTTATAAGATAAGAAAACGTTTTACAAAGTCAGTTTTTATTTCATAATGTCCTTTTCCACAATGGTCTTCTTTTACATAATGGCGTTTTACAGCCGAATGACTTGGCCTGTCAATCAAAGTCAGTGGGTGGGACCACCCGTGTGAGCCGAGATCGCCGTGACGCCTACCCCGTAGCCTGACGCAGAAGTTTAACAAGGCCTTTACGTTATTATCCGATTCTAAACGATTTGCTACTTCTTGGAGTACTTCTGAAGGTGACTTATCTTCCGTATCCATGCTTTAGCAAGCCTGTGACCGCCGTGGCTCCTCATCAGGCGCTAAACTCTCCACGCGTGAATCAATACTGCTAGTGCTGCTGCTCATGTCTGTATAAGGGACTCAGCCAATCACGTAACTGGCTCCGCCACATGTCATTTGATTGACAGACCACGACATTCGGCTGTAAAACGCCATATATTTATATATGTATAAACGTTTAAAAGTAAAGCTAAAAAAATGACTTATGTCAGACCATAGTAGGAAAATTGTATATGTGAGTATGTCTATATGATTTAGATAGGTATTATGGTATATGTTTAGGAAATTCATGTATATATGTTTTTGGCAAATGTAAACAGGTTAAGTGCCCTTGTAATTATAACCAGGTTTATACATTATATTTTAAAAATTAGTAAATTAGGATTGTATTAATAATGAAATAAGTTTAAATATATAAAGTAAAAGGGGTAGAACTAGATAAGTTTCTAACTTTTTCCTACTCCCTTTTGAACATGTAAATTATGATTGATTGATTATTTTATTTGGATTTTCTTTTCTTTTGATTACCGTTTTTCCTGCTGTTTTGCTTGTTTATATGTTCAATAAATCAACACAAAAAATGTGACTTTACAATGTTTACAGTTAAAAGACTAAGAGGCAGTGAGGCACTATGCAAAAGTTTGTACATTGTACAAAGTTTTGGCATTGAATAAATGCATAATTAGACATTTTCCTTTTCATGGGCATTTGTTGGCTTTTTCAGTCACATTTCGTGATATATTGCTAATTTTTTTGGGACAATATATCAAAAATCGTAGACGTCGTGTATCGTGATATTATCGATATCGTGGGCCAAATATCGTCACAGTATCGAATCGTGGTTTACCCGTATCGTCCCACCCCTAATTATTTCATTTCACAAATCTTGTGTTCACTGTCTTTTTTTTTCGGGGAACCAATCTACACAGGTTATTACATTACATGTAGCAATTCCAAGCAATTCCACTTCAAATATATAAATATAGTATTATTAACGTAAATCAATATGTTGTTAAATAAATTACAACACTTTAAATGAAAAAAGAAATAAATCAAAGAAAGAAAACAACAGTAATCCATCATCTTTGTGGTGACACTGTATGATCTTTTCGTGGAGCACATCTTGACATTAATCCAACATCTTTGTCCTTGTCAGACTTTAACATCAAACTAAAAAGCAAAGAATATTGTGACGTTGCTTTGGAATGTGTCTGTAATTAATTTCAAGGCCATAGACCACAGGTTTTAAGCTGATTCAACCTCTTTGTCATTATAGAAATAGTGGCGCAAAAAAAAAAAAAAAAAAGGTGCCCTTTTTTTCCCCAACAACAAGCCACCTCTAGTCCAGCCATAATTCATAGTTTAGCATTTGTGAAATGATCATGCTAACGTTGGCACATGAAGAAAAAAAAAGTGCGTTGCATTCACGACCCGTCCAGACCATGGGAAACTACATAACCCGCCATCCACAATGGTTGCTACAAAATTGTGATCTTTACTTATAAAAAAGTTGCTTTTTACTTACCCACTAGTAGCAGTTTTTTCAACTTTGTTTATGTGCTGCATTTTTTTTTATCTTAGCAGCCACATTCTGTGCAAGAGATTCGCTATTTTGATTCGACTAAAGTACTTGAAAACAGAAATGTGACTTTTGTTAATGCTTTACTTAGGTGTTTTGCGGCTTTATAATTTATATTTTCGTTTACAAAAAGTGTTTATTATATGATCATTTTCACCAATAACTGCATTTATTCAATATCTCTTATTTCATGTGCAATTTAATTTGTATTTCTTATTAATAAAAAAAATCGTGATAAAATCGAAATCGTATGTATGTGTGCGTGTGTGTGTGTGTGTATATATATATATATATATATATATATATATATATATATATATATATATATATATATATATATAGATATATACATATATAAAAGTGAATTTGTAATTAAAAAAAGTTGCGATATTCTATTTTTGCAATATCGCCCACCCCTAACTGAAACTATGAGATAATCTAAATGTATTCTTACCCTGCTTGACAGGAATAATGTCCAAAAACTTGCTGACAATCGGTTGAAGTGAATGAGGTCTTTTTCTTACTTCTGTGGCAGCAGACAGCGATGTGTATTTCCTTTATTTTTGGGCAAAATTGCATGGCGAGAGAGTGAAGATACACTTCGTGAAAAAATTTGAAAGCTCCTCTGCTTGCTTCAAAAAGAATTATCGGTGTCCTGAAAATAACTGACCGAGAAATCACAAGGAAGATCTGACAAATTTGGCATTACATTTAGAGAAGGTCAAATTCATTTCCTGAAATTTCACCCAAAAACCTGGATATTGCTAACATTTTGCAAGTACATTATTTCTTTGACCTAACCTTTGTAATGTTTCATACAAGTGATTGTCATGTATAAGTGCATTCATCAGTGCATCTCAGAGAGATGCGCGTGTGTGTCGTTAGTTTTGGAGGCCTTCTGATTCTTAAACTTTACCTGCCCCTTCCCTTATTTCTGAGTGCTGCCTTTGTATGGCAGCCCTTGCTCTTCTGTGCTTAGCCACTAATTCAGGGAACTGCTTGTTGTAGATACGATCTGTGTGTTGCAGTTCTGGTGTTATTAGTCTCTCACATTTAGTTTTGGTTTGTGCGTCTATGTTTGGATTGAGGTTGTAGCCCTGGATGACAGCCGCTCCATACTGGAGTGGCATTAGTCTAGCTTCTTTTACCTGGCGCGGGTCAACGGGCCCGCCGTCTGTGAGGCAGGTTTTAGCTAATTGAGCCTGTAATCTCTTCAACTGAGCAACTTCAACTTTTATCCGCTCTCGTCCAATAAGAGTATCCACCTTGTTCCAGAAAGTCCTGTTGAAATACAAGTAGATCCTCCAGTCCAGCGCATTCCATCTCTTGATTTTTTCCGCAGTGGAAGGTAAAACTTGTTGACGCGTGCGATCATTGCGGGTGTTCATCTTAAAGGAAGCCACGTCCTCCAGGGACCAGCAAAGGCTGTGTTTGAGCAAGATCATAGATTCCTCAAAGTATTCCGAAATAAGAATGAGGTGGAAGTCCTTTTCAATTCCAGCAATCGTCCTGTTAGTTCTTGCCTCAAAGTCTTCAGCATCTACGGAAACATCATTGTCAAATCCAAAGTCAAAGGACAAAATATTGTGGGCATAATTGTTGAGAAGAATAGATGAGTTATATATTGAGGGTGTGTTGTCTAGGAAGTCATCCAGACGTTTAGTTTTGTCGAAGGCTGGGATGCTCTTGTAGTAAATAAAGATGGACTCCATCATGGCCACTGGATTCCTCATGATGGAGAAGTAGAGTGCATCTGCAGGCATCAACTTTGCCACCTGGGACATGAAAATACATTGACTTATCGTGATCAGGTTTTGAAGTCTCAGAGAGGAGTTCACACAATAGCCAGAGAAAATGCTTCAAAAGTCACACACACACACACACACACATGCACACACCCTGATTAAAAAAATAAATAAAAAATCAACAATTTTTATTACCTCTAATGTCCAAATAAAGTTAATTGGTTTGGTATTCCCAAACAGAAATAATTGTTTTAGTGTTTTTGTTATGCTTTCAATTCTAAGATTTCTCAAGAGATGCCCAGTGAGCCGATTCGAATTTGGGTAAAAAGGTGAATTTTGTTTGAAATTTCTCCAAGCCAAATCTAATCTTTCTATAGTCAGTTTTATCACTTTATGTGTCAGCACAACGCCACATGGAGAAAAAGAAAAAAAAAGCCGAGTACGCCATAGAACGGACCAATCACGATGGATGCTACATCCCACCATCTACAGTTAGCAAGAATTGGTGACGTGTGCGCTGCACCCGGCCACGAGCGACGCAGCACTTCAAATTCATGACACACGTAGATCATGTGATCTACGCCGGTCATTAAGGCAAGAGCAAACGCAGAAGTATAAACTAGGTTTAAGATTATATTCCAGATGATCCAGTCGGATTTGATCTGATGCACGCTGCATGACAATCAGCCATGTGCACCAATACTAGGGATCTCCCGATCCGATCATGTGATCACAAATCAGGCTCACGTGGTTGCTTACTCGATCGTTATCGGATGTATATATATGTGTGTGTGTGTGTGTATATATATATATATATATATATATATATATATATATATATATATATATATATATATATATATATATATATATATATATATATATATATATATATATATATATATATATATATATATATATATACATTAGGCCTGGGACAGTTTTTGAAGCTGATCGGTTCAACAGTTTCTGTTCAGCCCATCTGTGTTCCGTTCGGTCGCTTTCACACAACTCTCTCCATAAGTAGAAGATGTATCACCGTAGATTGGCTTTGATTCTAGATGGAAAATACATGTAGCAACAAAAAAATCTGTGATTACACACTCACCTCAGCTTTTCTGAACCTCATATGATTGCACATGATGTGGAACTCCTTCACTTTTCCACTGCTGACACCTTCCACAAAATGTGAAGCAAAGAAGTGGGGGTAGAACAGCTGTTTTTGTTTGTTGATGGGAAGGGCAAAGGTCAAGTTCCGACTTTCCCCATAGCGGAAAAGAATGTTTAGAATTGTGCTGCTTGCCGTTTTGTGCGTTTTGAGGAATACAATGTGCCACTTGGGCAGGCATTTCCTTTCTGGATAAACACTTGTGATGTTTTCCTTGAGTAAAGGAATGAGAGCATTGGTGTGGTTACTATATTTGCCATCCCCCTCTGGAGTCAAAGAATCTTCAAGCGTCGTCGATATTCTAGTCAGTGTAGACTGATTATGGAGGCCCACCCAGACATTTCGCAGAAATGGGAAAATGTACTCACTGCCAGCTGTGAATTTCACATTTGGGAGCTCGTCATACCTGAAACAAATCACATGCAATACGAGTGGTGTCAAATATTGTACGCAACAGTTGAAAAATTGTAAATGTGGTCATGTAAATGTGTAGAGCATATTCCAAATTATACACACTGAAAAAAGAATAAACTTAAAATGGACTAAGATAGGTTGTGTTATTTTGTCTAGGGCCTGGCGACCATTCCAAGGTCGACATCGCCACAGCACAGTCTTGCACTCAAGACACTTAACAAGGACAAGCATTAGAAAACGCTTTCTGCTGATGCCTACTATACCGTGATGTAAACTTGATTCAACAGACCCCTGATTCAATTGACAGAAAATAGCATCCAGGCCACTCAAAACGTACATTCTAAAGCACAATTTAACGCCCTCGTATTGCACATCAATCGTTTTGTAAGTTTGATGTTTATATCAAAGACAAAGCATTCAAAAATTAAAAAGAAAAACAAACAAAACTAGAGCTGCGAGCAGCTATAAAGGGCCCTCGCAACCCGGGCCACGTTGGGGTATATGCAAGTCGGGGGACTTGCACGTTGGGGTACTGTTAAATAGACAAGGACCATGGAAAATAGAAATGCATTTGCCGTGCCTTGTGTGTAAAAAGGTGCAGTAAAAGGCCAAAAATGATGCACAATTCCCAAAATAAATTCAAAAGTGTGGACTTTCTGATGTGTGTGCAAAGTTTCATGAAAAGTCGCTCGTTTGATATTCAAAACCAGCATCTGTTTATTTGAAAACATTGCATGGCACAGAGATGGTGTGTGATCAAATAAAAAGCTTTTTGATGACTCTTAATGTGGTGTCGCTGTGCAACACATATGTATTCATGACATAGTGAAGTATTGTGACAGTTTTGTAGGGTCCAGCAAACAGTAAATGTGTGACAGTTATTCAAGAAAAAAATGTAGCTTTGAAGCAGGCTAACCAATGACATCATCTAAAGGGAAAAAAAGCACATGAGCAAGCATAGGTATAAGTAGAGGAGAAAAAGAGATGAAAGAAGTGCGAGAGATGGAACAGGAGAGGAATGCAGCTGTTTATGTATAGCTGTTGTAACAGGACAGATTAAATAACACTTTAACCTGGGGTTAACAGCGCCCTAGGACAGATAAACTCTTTAGTGTAAAAGTTTTCTGGGACAGATGAATCCCTTGGAGTCAAAAAGTTAGGGTTAGCACATAGTCTGTCTTAGGATAATGTAACCTCCATGGATGAATTAGTCCTAGGACGCTTTGACCTGCGGGCTAAAACTTCAGGGGGGTTAACCTGTCCTGTTATATTGTGATCATCGTCTTCGTGCATGTCCTCAGTGGCTTCTTCTGTCTGTGTGGCAGCATTTGATACATCTGTAGAACAAAAAAGAATGAAGAATCATGTTAGATCTGTGAAGCTTGGTTGTCTTAGGTGTAGTTTACAGAACAGTCGTGTGCATATTTTTAGCATGGTAGTGTCTTAATACAAATGCATATTATGTAATGCACTGTATATGGATATTACAGACGTAATATTTGACGGTGATCGTATATTCATAGTTTTTGCCCGTTAATAAATAATATAGCTAGTAAGTAATAAGACACGCAAAAATGGTATAGTTGAATCATCTGGGTCAAAAAGCAATGTTTTAGGATTGTGTGATGAAATGATGAATAAAAGTAAGGATACGACAGGTACATAAATGGTTATGTAAGTGTCAAATTTGGCATGGTGTGTCCAGATACATGCAGGATAAGTATAAAATATTATGGTGTGTGATTGATTTTTTCTTAGTAAAAATTAGTATTGTAAAGGTCAAGTCACAGTATGTCCAAAAAATTTAAAAAAAAAAAAATCTATGGTATAGAAACATCATAATCAGGGGCAAAGACATAAACATAATAATAGTAATTAATAACGATAGAATTTAAATACAATCTTTTCCATGAATATGTCAGTTATTTTGAGAAGATACAGAAAAAAAAGAACTTTGAAGTGTCTATCAGTGGATGAAAGAGGGCAAGATCGCAGCATAGCTACATGATATCAGTCACATTTGAAAGTAATCAAGTGTAGTATGTATTCACATTATATACATTGAGAAATTGCGGCTCAATAATCAGTCAGTGTTTTAGTTAACAGTCCAATGTTACCTTCAAGATATTCCTAACAGAAAAAAAGGAACGTGCATTAACAAAAAAATGTAAAAATGTCCATTGTCAAACATGTCATTCATTATACACAATGTGTAGGATGGGGATGCTTGCTGTGTTAGTGTTTGTGTGTCTTCCATGTCATATAGCTTACCATCACGGACAAATGCATCACATGCATCCTTTATATCCAATGCAGTCTGGAGTTCTTTCACAAGCTTGGTTTTGAAGTCTATCTGTTTTTCAAGTGCTCGATTGACTCGAGTCACATGGACTAGTTGGTTCATTTGGGAATGAAGATCAAGGCTGCGCTGGTATAAGTCGTTGCGACTGAAAGCATGATCAATGCATGCATACTGTAATGACAAAGCATTCAATGAAAATCAGTCATGTTAGATTCCATGATTCTAAATAGCAGAGGTAACGTGTTGGTGCAAAACGTTGTGGTCGTGTTGCATGTTACTCAATGGCTGTGTGTGTCAAAACGAGTTTATTTGAAAGAATATACAAATATATACACACGGACATATATATTTATACAGTATAACAGTGCCGCATGTATTGGTTTTAAGGAAAGAGTTGAAAAGCAGTGTTCAGAAAAAAGCATAAGACGCACAAAGTACCATTTCACTACATGTAATAAGTTGTCAAGTAGACATGTGAATTAAGTGGTTAAGATAGTGGCTACTGTGCAAGTAAGCTTCAATTGTCTCTAAAAGGTTAGCATATGTGTTCTACATGATATCAATGGCTAGACGTGCTCGTGGAGAAACATTACAAACAGAAAAACACACTAAAGGTGCCTTTAACAAACCTGTTAATAAATGAGAACTTAATACATATATGTATGGCATACTGTATATGATTGAGAAAGTTGTCCTGTTTAGTTTATGTATTGTATACTTACGGAAAAAAGTTGGCAATCTTTGCGTATGGAGATGATTAGAGGGTCTTTATCAAAAGAGAATTTGCTTGTTGATTTGTTCATGTTCTGTAGAAAAGCAAAGGAGTAGAAATAAATACAGTATCATACTTCATAAACATACAAGAAATTTGTAGCTGTATTAACCATTGTTGGTATTTGAAGTGATAATTTAGGAATAGAAGTGTAGTGATTGCAGAATTTATAGAGTGCTTACCTTGTATGACTTTGTAGATGGAAATGTCTTTTGTTGAAAGAGCTCTTTGTTGTCTACTATATATGCAAGGACAAGCATAAGTAGGTGTGGTTATGAAGTACTTGACCATTGAAATAAAGCAGTGGTATCAAATGTATGGACCGTGGTTTGGCTCAGGCCTGCAAAGGGGTTTAATGTGGCACAAGAGATAATCTTGTAAGGTACAAAAAATAATAATAATATAATAGGTATGCCTCTGAGTTTTCACAAATCTAGGTCAAGTCAAGTCATCTTTAGTTATTTTGCGCTTGAATCATCCAATCGGAAATGCTCCATAAAAAATGTATAGAGGGTGCGATTTATTGCAAATTGCACAAGAAATCGCTAAAAATTCATGTTAATGACAAGTCTGATGTGTGTGCAAAGTTTCACGAGTTTTCACACATGTATAGATAAAAAAAAACAAAGCAGCACTTTACTTGGCAACCAATGCATCGCTATAGCAGCAGCGTGCGACAAAATAAAAAACTTTCGATAAATTTGCATCTTAAACATCTTAAGATGAAACACACCAAGTTTGAACACGGTCGGATGAATTTTGTAGGAGGAGTTAAAATATGACCCCTAAAAAAGGCCACGAAAAAAGTCTACAAATCCCATCATAAATCAAAATGGCGGACTTCCTGTTTGGTTTAGCACATGGTTCCAAGAGACTTTTTTGTACATCGTGGGCTCTTATGTATGCCTCTAAATTATCATAGCGCTAGGTGAAACGTACAACCGGGAATGCTTCGTTAAAGAGGAGTTTTTTAGCTCAAAATGTGATGCCCGGCCCCTACGGGACCTCCTGTTGGGTTTAGCACATGGCACCAAGAGACTTTTTTGTACATCGTGGGCTGTTACATTTGTCTCCAAATTTTCGTAGCTCTAGCTGCTTCGTACAACTGGGAATGCTTCATTAAGAAGTAATTTTTTCCTTTGCAAACTGTGCATGCCACGGCAACAGCGTGCGACAAAATAAAAAGCTTTCAATAACTTTTCATCTTCAACATCTTAAGATGAATCACACCAAGTTTGGAGATGATCGGATAAACTCTGTAGGAGGAGTTCGTTAAAATAAGACCCCTATGAAATGGCCCAAAAAATGGCAACACGTTCCAAAGTAAATCAAAATGGCGGACTTCCTGTTCGGTTTAGCATATGGTTCAAAAAGAGTTTTTTGTACCTTGAGGGCTGTTACATATGTCTTCAAATATTGGTAACTCTAGGTGAAATGTACAGCCGGGAATGCTTCATTAAGTTAGAATTTTGAAACACAAAATTTGATGCCTCGCCTCTGGCGGACTTCCTGTTAGGTTTAGCATATGGCACCAACAGGCTTTTTTGTAGATCATAGTCTGTTACATATGTGTACCAATTTTCGTAGCTCTAGATTAAACGTACCACCGGCAATGCTTCGTTAAGTAAGAATTTTGAAACTGTAAATTTGATGCCCCGCCACCGTCATATAGTATGTCAAAAACTTTAGATTTTTTACCATGATGTTGTCCCAGGTGTTGAGATGGTACAGCCCAAGTTTGAAGTCAATCGGGTTAACCGTGTAGGAGAAGCGGGCAAAAGTATGACCCCTGTAAATGTGCAAAAATGGGCCAAAATTGGACATTCAAATACTCATACCTCACTTCCTGTCTATTTTAGGGTACACATATCAAAGAGGTTTTTGTTCATCTGGATGTGCTACAGGTGCCACACTATTTTCGTAGCCATAGGACAATCGGAGCGGGACAGGGATCCGTTAAACCTATGTAGGTGGCGCTACAGAGCCATTTTTCTGTTATCATGTATGGCGACTTTAAAATATCAAATTTTTCGCCAGACCCGATCTGCGTGTAAAGTTTGGTGAGTTTTCGTTCATGTTTAGTGCCTCAAAAATGTGGTTGTTTGCGGAAAAGAATAATAACAAAGAAGAAGAAGAAGAATAATAATAAGAATTCCTTCAGGAACAATAGGGACCTCGCAGCGGTCGCTGCTCGGGCCCTAAAAAGAAGGGAGCTGAAAATTCCCAGGCGTGTGTAAAAATTGCTGAAGTTCAAAATGGCACCATGCTGTCCTTTCTTAACTACTGCAGCTTAGAGCAAACATTGTTAATACATAAACGCACACAACTTCTGATTTTTGGAGCATAGACACCCATTATAATGAATCATTTTTGATATGTTGTAAACCTGATGTGTAAAAATGCATTTCCTGTTACTACCACGTAAATTACTTCAGTCACTAACCAAAAGACGTGGGAATGCCACAATTGTGTGGTGAGCATGTTTACACCCCTACACAGGGGCGCAACTATCTAATTTCTGAGGGGTATGCAGACAGATTGCAACCCCCCCCCCAAAAAAAAACAAAACATAAAAAAAAACAAAAAAAACAAACAAAAAAAAAACATAAAAATAAAAATACCAGCCATTTTACTTATATGGTTTTGGCGCGATGCAGTAATGTTATAGTAGTTCATCAGTTTAAAGGGAATTTTTTATTTATTTTTTTTATTTTCCAATGTTCATTCATCGTTCTATCACATCAACGTACATTTTTTTTTTCCATATAATTGCCAATTATACTACATAGGTGCCGCTTAACCTTACAGGAAGCTGACATGTTTGGCCGCAATTTTTCCGCCTAAGGATTCTCGAAGGGGAAGAAATTTGCGAAAGTAGTCAGTAAAAGTGTGGTTCTCTGAGGAACCATACTGTGTGTACTTCAAAATGCACACCCATCCAATTTAGGTTGTTGCATTCTATGAGTTCACCACTAGATTGCACTTAATTCTACACATTCTTCCTTTCATAATAATAATAATAATAATAACAATAATAATAACAATAATAATAATAAAAGGTATATACACTAATAACGTTCAACACGTTATCTGTAGTGGAAATATGAAATTATGAAATCTGAAGAACAGTTTATACTCAGTCAGTGGTTCTCAACCCTGGTCCTTGGGGACCCTTATCCAGCCTGTTTTCAATGTCTCCCTCAGCCAACATTGGTGAGGATCCTGATCAGGCTTCTCCAGAGCTTGCTGATTAACTGATCATTTGAATCACTTGTGTTGGCTGAGGGAGACATAAAACAAAATGGGTTACATAGGGGTCCCCCAACGACCGCTGTTGAGAACCACTGCCTATTTTACCACTACTTGTATAATGTTACTTGTCTTTGCACCAAGGTTATTTTAGTTAACAAACTAGCCAATTAACTAAAACAAAAATTAAAAAAACATTTTCGTTAACAAAATAAAATAAAAACAAAAACTATAACTTAAACTACATTTTATGTTTACAAGACTAACTAAAACTAACTATAAATACCTTAAACGGCAACAAAATATACAGCCAATCATATTGCAGCAGGGCAGGTAGCCTTGGATAGAGCCTTGAAGGATTCTCAAGTTCTCGGGTTTCATATTGACGCTAGTAGGCTACCAGCACTAGCATCCTGGGCCATCGCTCATTGCTGCCAAGTCCTTATTAATCCAATTTGTGGTACGTGAAAGTTGACAACAGTGTTTATTTTTTGAACCATTCATACTACACACGATGTGACCATCATGGCTAAAAGCAGTGGTACTTCAACATGTTTTAAGTGTTGCTATCAAAATATTTGTTAAGGTGTTATTCGTGCACACAAAATTAGTGCACCTCAAAAATTAGCCTGATTATTCAAGTGCAATAGCTTCAGTTTAAAGATCTCTGGAGTGCCTAACCATCCATCGAATGTGCCACCTGCTAATTTTGTTCTGATGTAACAGTGCAGCTAATTTCTGCACCTCTGACTTGAACCTAGTTTGGACAAAAATGCGCCATTTCTTTCTCTTTGGCAAACAGGTCAGAAGTGGCAAAGGTGGGATTTGTATCACATCCAATCCATCAACATTATGATCACAATGAAACTGTTCTGATTTATTACAGGTGACAAACGACATCCATTCATTCTTTTCACATTCAATCCAGATTGGTAATTTAACATCACCTGATTTGGCGGGCAACCAATGTCTGAATGGCAAAACAGACGACTATGATGATGATCAACATCCACAAAAGGTGACGCTTTCTGCACAATACTCTCCACCTGTAGGGGAAAACAAAAAATAAGACGTGAACGGGGCTAATTCATGAATTGTTAAGTCATCAGTTGGCTGGCAAATAGCTTTTCTTTTAATTTCCAGATCTGTTTTGTTTTGAATGAGTTTTTTTTTGTTTGTTTGTTTTTTGTTTGTTTTGTTTTTGTTGTCAAATGAGGTCAATAACAAACATGGCAGCCTCCTTGAGCTGGTAGTTAAGTCGACATCTCTCATGGTTATGTGGCTTCTTTTTGATATTTCATAGAAATGAGTCCTGAACGTGTATCTAAGATGTTTTTTAAACTTATATTTATAAATTATTTATATAGGTTTAGGATAACCCTAATTCACCCATCCATTCTTTGAACCGCATATCCTCACTTGTGTCATGTAATTTTTTTCATGCAATACAGCATTCATTTGTTCCTTGTGTTGTGGGCGACTAATATGGGATTAACAAAAAAAAAAAAAGAAAAAAAATCAGAAAGTGTTGGGGCGTTTGGGGGGGATGCCTCAGGGGCTCGACACACGGTAGGCGACAAGCGACAGCGAATTACGTATCCCTTATCCTCCAATGTCAAACTGCACACACAGGAGGCGACGAGGTACTTGTCGCCGCACACGGGAAGCGACAAGCAGTTGCGACGTCGGCAGCGACTGACGTCACCCTCTAGCGCGGCTTGTTGACAACTGATATGATTGGCTATTAAATTGGAGGGAATCATTGTAAACGGACGTTCCACAACATAGTTTGAGGATGAAGATTCAACTCAACTCAACTTTATTTATAAAGCGCTTTAAGAACAGGCGTTGCTGTATACAAAGTGCTGTACATAAACAGCAGTTTTGCAGAAAGGTCACTGATATGAGGATTCATTATCGTGGCTTGCAGGCGAAAGGTAGGAATGAGTCTAAGAATGGTCCAGTATTTGCAAAAGGCAAACAAAGACTATGGACAGCAGGATAACAAACGAATTCCGATACTAAGCAAACAAACCTAACAGACGGATGGACGCTGCAATTAATTCGGTTCTCGCAGAATTACTCATCGTTTCCTTGTTGAATTTGAACAGCGAGAGGCTCTTTGTGCATTTTTATCTGGTAAAGATGTTCATGCTCACCCCCCAAGACGAGACGGAAGACATTTTCATCCGTGCAAAGATGTGGCATCGTCCAATCAGCTCAAAGTATTGTATAGCAAGTCCCCCCTTTCCCAAACGGATCTGCCAAGTGAAGTCCCAGATTGATAATGTGAAGAATCCCCTTGAGTGAATCACAATTCTTTTAGATACGTACGTATTTTATCTTGCCACAGTACACAATACCAAACACGCAAAAAACTTGCAGCTTCACTTTGAAAAATGTGCATGACTCTCGCACATTGACTTTTTTGTTACATGTAAGCCTATACTCACCTAACATTATTTTCAGTAAGGCCGTGATTGGCTATTGCAGATAAGACTGGCCATCAATCAAACAAAATCACACCACAGTTTCTTTATATTATATTTTAAGGTCTTAGTGTCAACATTAGTATTTCAAAACAGAAAATTAATTATTCATTAAATGCAACCAGTGAAGAACATGCATGCTTGTCACCTCATAATTTATACTGTCTTCCTCTGATGGTCACACTTTTGCATCTGTATGGCGGCAGCTTTCAGCGATTTTCATTGCTAAATATGGACAATCCATAACAGTGGTAATGTGGCATCTCTGCAGAAGTGACATCAAATGGAGACAAAGGCATGACAAGCAGAACAGAAAGACTTTTTTTTTTTTTGCTTGTTTTTTTTTTTTAAATGATCTTAAATGGAAACAATAAACTGTGAACAAATTTGTGACTGACAATCCTCCCAGAATGGAATTTGTTTGAACTTAGAAGTTCCACTATATGCTCCTCCTACATGCCTCACTCTCCAGTACCCACAAGCCCACATGAACGTTTGCCCTTTTTCTCTGGAAATAAATGGCTTCAGGTAAGCAACTCTCATTTGACGAGTTCCAGACATACGCATGTGCTCATGCCAGAGTTTACATTTTATTATTTCCTCCAGACATAATTTTGGTTTCTACTTCTTGTACAGTCTCCTCCCACATTCCAAAGACATGAAAAGCAGGTTAATTGGGCGCTCCGAATTGTCCCTAGGTGTGCGTGTGAGTGTGGATGGTTGTTCGTCTCTGTGTGCCCTGCGATTGGCTGGCAACCGGTCCAGGGTGTCCCCCGCCTACTGCCCAGACCCCGCTGAGATAGGCGTCAGCACCCCCCGCGACCCTTGTGAGGAATAAGCGGTCAAGAAAATGGATGGATGGATGGATGGATGGATATTAGTGTTGTCAAAGTTAAAGCGTTAGCTAATTAATTAATCACAAAAAAATTACCCCATTAATCATGTATTAACACAGATTAATCACACTATTAATTTTGACTGCAGATGATCCTTTAGCTTGACAGTGGATGGCTACGTTCAAAGGTAGCACAGGTTGTGTTTGAACAATAAACAAAACATGCATTAAAGTGAAGCATTAAATAAATGTTTGCATGTCAAACTATTGGGGTCATTTTTTTCCACTTTAAAATATGCAAGTAATTAACTGATAAGAAAAAGAGGAGGATGAGACGTCCTCTTAAGATTAAATGCCGAAAAATTTAACACATAAGAGGTGCATTTTAAATTTGGCGGGAAAATAATGTTGATAAAAACCCTTTTAATTATGAATTTAATCGTGATTCATCAAAATTTTAAGATGTGATTAATCTGATAAAAAAAAATAGTTTAATCGTTTGACAGCTCTAATATGTGTGTATATATATATATATATATATATATATATATATATATATATAAATTGGTGAAATTATGCCAAGTGCAACTAATAAAGATGATCTCAGCCTATATCATATTACACATAAAAGAGAATATCCAAAAGCATCTCATAGAAACTTACTTGCTTTTCATACATTTTGTTTTCATACACTAAGAATTAGCTCAGTAATGACCTCAAGTTTGACCTAAAGCCTACTTTTAAATTTCTCGTTTCAATAGTGAACTTCAGAAGGACGTTTTGTGAGTGCATTTAGGAGAATACTCAAACAGAGAGGGTCAGTAGTGGTAGTGGAGTAGTAATTTAAAACAAACATGGATGGACTTACAAGGAGTGAGTGCTGAGAAGCTGGTGCGGGAGGCCTCTCTTCTGAGTGGACAGCATCTCTTGCAATTCCCCGAGACAACTGCTGCTCAATCCAACCCCCTTGTGCTGTTTGTGTGTTTTTGCACAATGGATCTCTCTCTCTCTCTCTCTCTCTCTCTCTCTCTCTCTCTCTCTCTCTCTCTCTCTCTCTCTCTCTCTCTCTCTCTCTCTCTCTCTCTCTCTCTCTCTCTCTCTCTCTCTCTCTCTCTCGACTGGGTACCTGTCTGCAATGGGAGTGGTTGCTAGTGAACGTCGGGTGGGGAAGATTTTGAGAACAACTCACTGTCCCTATCATAACATGTGCAAACGTCTCTCTCTCTCTCTCTCTCTCTCTCTAAAAAAAAAGATTCACAATTCACAACTATTAATTACATAAACAAATGGGTGGTTATAAATGGGTGGTTTCTAACGCAAGTCTGCTTCACAAGTTCTGCTCTGGTAAATTCCCCATAGAGTGTGAATGATTGTTTGTCTACATGTGTCCTCCGATTGGCGATCGTGACCAGTCCAGGGTCCACCCTACTTTTCTCCTAAAATCCTTAATGAGGACAAGCGGAATATGCCTGTTTTGCACTAAATAAGAAGTCACTAATAAAGATAACACAGAGACAATGATAGCAAGAGCATAATATGGAGTCTCATATACTGTACAACCCTTGTGAGAAATAAGCGGTCAAGAAAATGGATGGATGGATATACTGTGCATTGAGACAGGAGTTTAATTTGTTCTGTTACCACGCTTATTATCTCAAAACACTCACAATCCCAAATCCTCTTTTCCCAATGACAATCAAGATAGGCTACTGTTCATTGAAAGAGCTCAACTCCTCTTCAGCTAATCAGTACTTCAACAACACAGTATTTAATCATTCTATGTAAAGGATACAGAATATATGACTGTACGTACTGTTTTATTGAATGTCGATATGTTTGGGTTCAGTCAGTCACTTATAGTTTAGGATTAACGCACTGAAAGCGGCAGATAGAAAAAGCTGTGTTTCAATAGTTAGCTGCAAGAGTGTAGTGTTAAAATACTCAATGTAATATTCTTTGTTTTGTGTTTCGTTTGTTAACTTAATGAAACATCTTTTTAAATTAATTGTTCACTAATTGTATCTGCCAAACTGCTGCTTCCAGTGAAGTGAATTATTACTGCTACCATACAATGTATCGTATGCATGTGCTCGCAAGTTTAAAAAATAAATAAATAATCATATAGGCTCTCTCAAAAGGTATCTCGGAAAACTCATTGTGTCACTAAATGTGTCACTGTAAATTGCTTAAACGACACAAACAGCCTCTCACATCTGACACCCGTTCACTAATTACAGCAATAGCTCACACTGGTAGCAGAACAGACCCGCATGAACAGCATGATGTAGAATGGTCCGTGTACCTTTAGTTCATTCTATTTCCGTTTTTGAATCCGAAATCTAAAAACCAAAAAATGGGGCATTTTTCGTTTTTTTAATATTTGGAGCTACTTTAAAAAAAGGAAAACAAGAGCCGTTCTACATGAAAATACAGCCATGAAATTGACTTTTATGTTATTTTTTTTTGTATTCCCAGATAAACACGAAGAAGCAAATCTATGCTAATCCAAAATGCAAAGATTGAGGGATATTTTAATTAACGATATTATTACAAGGTCAACCGGAAATAGCATACCCGGAAGCAATATTTATTTTCGCCCGTCTTTTAACTTGAACGCTTATGGAAGCAGTTTCGGTCAATGCTGTCTGTCAGTAGTTTGAATTGTGGGCGACATGGTGTCTCTCGAGCCAAATAGAAATTTAATAAGAGAAATGGTAGCTCAAAATCTCTTGCACGTGGACATTTCCACTAATTTATTACAATTAAGGGGTACAGCAAGGATGTTCCGCGATGAGTGTGAGGAGATTTTGCGCACATCACAACATTTCCAGGAGTCGATGTGTATCCGACATAAAGTTAGAGGCTGCTATCAACAGGGCAATAAATCAGGTAGGTTTTTTGTTGTTTTTCTTTCTTTCTTTCTTTCTCTTTCTTTCTTTCTTTATGTTTTATGGGATTTACAAAGGTGGGTAACATTAACATGCTCTTTAGAGTAGTTTTACATAATCTCCATACGTTTTACTTTAATTGAAACACGTGAAGAAGAAATATGTACTGTACTCTTGTCTTCATCCATTGCCAATTCCGAACATCCGGGCATTTCTGATAATTACGCAATGCAAACGCTTTTATAAGGCGTAAACAAACTGCCAGGCAGATTCTTATGGTCGACAAACGACATTTCATTGTCTGTGGAAATCAAATTAATCCCCACAAATCTAACTACAATGATCCAAAATCCAATGCTTTTCAATAAGTGGAGAAAGTCACCGCATTTTTTTTTTAAATATATTTTTACTTTGTGACATCAGTTGGATTTGTCCAGTATTACAGTATACTCTTCCCACCTCTGTTCAATTTTTGTATTTTATATTTCATGTAGACCAGATCACCAATTCCGGTCCTTGAGGTCCGGAGTCCTGCTGGCTTCAGATGTTTCCGCCCACTAGCTGAACAGATTAACATAATCAGCTCATCAGTATGCCTCATTACGATCCTGATCTTTGGGATCAGGTGTGTTGGTAGGCAGAAACATCTAAAACCTGCAGGACTCTGGACCTCGAGGTGAACCCTGATGTAGACCATAGGCCTTCATATCATAACCTATGCTTATTCATCAGACAGGGGCAACATAGGCCGTAAGATGATGACTGGGTACCTGTCTGCAATGGGAGTGGTTGCTAGTGAACGTCGGGTGGGGAAGATTTTGAGAACAACTCACTGTCCCTATCATAACATGTGCAAACGTGTAAGTGCAAAGCTATTAAACATGGCTATATTCTCTCTCCCTGTTGGGGCTCTGGTTCCGTCCACTTTTAATGTGTAGAAAGATTCACCAACTTCTTTCACTATGTGCTCTCTTGCTAAAGCACTCATCACATCTATTAAGTCATTTTGAATGGCATGACTCATGTATGTTGTATTACCAGAAATAGTTTTCGCTATCCTTGCTAATTCAGTGTCTTTCCTTAACGAAAACTCAAAAAGAGACAAAAATAGTCCACATCCATCCTCATTCATGTCAGTGTATGCATCATGGGCACCTCTAAACGTCAGCTGGTTCACAGCAAGAAACTCCAAAACATCAATAATTGCAGACATATCTGCTGCGCTGCAGTTGTTCTGTGTTAATCAATGTTGAGATTTCCTTACTAGCTGAGATAGGCTCCGGCACCCCCCGCGACCCTTGTGAGGAATAAGCGGTCAAGAAAATTAACATTCTCTTCTTTTGCCATCCATCCATCCATCTTCTGAACAGCTTGCTCCTCACAAGGGTAGCGGGGGGTCTCAATCTCAGCTGGCTCTGGGCAGTAGGCGGGGTACACCCTGGACTGGTTGCCAGCCAATCGCAGTAAATTGCAGGGGTCAGACACATGATGGTAGTACTGTACATAGTCCTCAAGTCCTTCTTCTGAAGACAGCTCACCAGTGATGGGACATCGTCCTAGGAATGCCGTGGAAGTAATCATTTGAAAACTTGCACAGATTTATAGGAATATTGTTGAATACAGTCATCGTCAGTCCGTCATTTTTTCAAGCTGAACAAAACTAAAATTGTCAGGTTTGATTTAACCAGGCTTCGGTTACCACTTTGTCACCGCTAATTTACAGACCGAGGTGGACATTCCATCAGTCTGTCAATTGTCAACAATTTTGAGACGTATCGAAAAAGAAGTATTTAGCAAAAGTGTCATGGAAACACTTTTTGCGCATTAGTAGTCATGTGACCCCCTCCCGGTCACGGAGGAAAGGACTGTAACACGTTGTTTATGTGCATGTTTATTAAACTTGCAATTACTATTTGTTTTGAGAATTATTAACTTCGGTTTTGTATGTTAGCTTTTTACATGCTGAAGTGATTTGTATCGGCTACTGCACGTCATAAGTGCAAAAGAGAGAGAGGTGTAATCGAGCGAGCCTCCTTCGAGAAGTTGAAGGAGAGGAAAGCTTGAAATCCAGTGCTGCCATATTTGGTTAATTTCGCAGGGAGGATGCCAGAAAACATCAGAAACTTTTAACAATTTGTAACCCGCCTTTTACCCAGCCTCTGCGTGGGAACAGCAACATTTTACGATTACAGGAAGTAGGAAGTACGGTGCCACTCGCTTTCGTGTCAGAACTGCTTGCCTACTGCCGAGGGGCACGCACAACAACGCCAACACTAAATGCCCGAAACTGCCCGATGAGGGGTGAGTGTTTTTAAAGTAACATAACTACACCGGGCGTCAGTCTACCGTAAACATCATGAGCACCTCCTACAGAACAGCGAGGTCTCGCGAGACGGGACCTTCCGAGAATTGCGCCTCAGAAGCGAAACTCTCTTCAATGGAAACACCGTCAATTCGAAATGGTACTTTATCGAAATAGTACAATATCGCTTTTATTTTTGCGAAAAAGGGTAATGGAAACACACCTTATGACTATTACAATTATACTATTACTACTACTACCTTGGACAAATGATTAGGTACGCCCGGGATTCTCGTCCCTGTTGTGTTCATAATACTGTATGCTTGCAGCCTCCATCCGCTAGGGGTGGTAGAGTGGAATGTAAGGGGGGAGAAGGAGTGTGTTGGTGAACGAGAGGAGAGAGGAGAAGTAAAGAGAGGCACGAGAGAAAGCGGTTGTCCTTGTGTTTTCATTACGCACCAATATAACAAGTGGCGACGAGGATAAAGGAATTGAAAAGACATGTCACTACTTGGATTACAACCACCTCCTGCGTTCCTGGAGTGCCCGGGCGAACCGACCGTTACGTTTGATGCATGGAAGAAATTGTTTGATAACTACCTGCTGGCGATCGGGGGTTCGGACTTTTCAGCGGACAGAAAACGTGCACTCCTGATCCATTGTTTGGGAAGAGAAGGTCAGAGGATCTACAATACCTTGCCGCTTTCTACTGACACTTACGATGGATCCGTGCTGGCTTTACGGATCTTCTTCACGCCGAGAGTCAATGTTGTTGCTGAGAGGTACCGTTTTCGGCAGCGTGCTCAGGCGGTGGGTGAGTCAATTGACCACTATTTGGCAGCGCTACGGGAGCTCGCCAGGACATGTGATTTTGGCGCTTTTGAGAATGAAATGCTACGTGATCAAATAGTTGAGAAGACTTGCATGCCCCGTATCCGTGAAAGACTTCTATCTGAACTTGACCTGACACTGGATAAGGCTGTAACTTTGGTCAGAACAATGGAGACAGCCGTTGCTGATGCAAAGACATTTATGGACACTGAAGCGAGCCATGTAAATGCAATATATGAGCACCAAGGGGCAACGTGTAACAGGGCGTTTGGGTCTGAGGCCAGCAGGAAGAAAAAAGAGAACAAGCAAAGTGGAGCCAGTCGGTGTTATAGATGTGGGTCGTTAACTCATTTGGCTAATGACCAGTCTTGCCCTGCAAAGATTTCCAAATGTAACACATGCGGTAAAGTAGGTCATTTTGCTCGGGTTTGCCGATCTACTGCATCAGTGAATGAAGTGGACCTTCCAGAAGTGCAGGTGCTGTGTGTTGCCAAGAAAAAAACTATTAAGGGGAGACTTGTGGGAAATTTCACCCTTGCCACGGGAAAACATCAGATCTGTAACAGTGATATGCTAGTCGACACTGGCTCTGGTGCTTCAATAATTCCAAAACAGATGTACATGGAGCACTTCAAGAAGAGCAAGCTTGGCCCACCTACAGTACGGTTGCTGACATACTCAAAACATAAACTACCAGTGCTTGGCCGCCTCGAGGCTACAGTTACTTACCGGAATAGGAGTGCCACAGGATTTTTCAATGTTGTTGAATCCGGCACGCCCTTGATTGGGCTGGACTTGTGTGAAGCTCTTGACATTGAAATTAAAGGGGGGCGGTTGGTGGAACTGTCGCCTGACCCTGATGTGGCTTGTGCATTGATCTCTCAATCTGACCCTGTACACTCATCCATGAGTTGTAAGGTGGGAAAAGGACTTGGACTTGCTAAGAATTTTGTACATAAAGTGCAAATCCGCCCAGAGGTGAAACCTGTCCAACAAAAGCTTCGTCGATTACCT
The DNA here is from genome assembly GCF_051991245.1 of Festucalex cinctus. Classification (NCBI taxonomy): domain Eukaryota; kingdom Metazoa; phylum Chordata; class Actinopteri; order Syngnathiformes; family Syngnathidae; genus Festucalex; species Festucalex cinctus. Next base: position 38,462,076 of record NC_135411.1, read on the forward strand.
CTTGCAGTTCGTGAGGCTGTCACCAAGGAACTGGCTGAGCTCGAGGAGCAAGGGGTCATTGAGAAGATTGACTCATCTGAATGGGTGTCCCCCATTGTTGTTACTCGGAGGAGAAATGGAAAGATCCGCATGTGTGTGGATATGAGGGAACCAAATAAGGCAATTGTGCCTGACAGCCACCCTTTACCATTGATTGAGGACTTGTTGTCAGAATTACGTGGTTCTAAGATGTTTTCCACCCTAGACCTGAAGAGTGCTTACCATCAGCTTGAGCTGCACAAAGACAGTAGGGGGCTGGCTGCTTTCATCACACACGAGGGCCTGTACCAGTATTGCCGTGTACCATATGGACTGAGTTCTGCTCCTGCTACATTCCAGAAAATGATGAAGGAAATTCTTCGTGGACTACAGGGTGTGCAGTGCTACTTGGACGATGTCATTGTCTATGGATCGTCGCAGGCTGCTCATGACACCAACCTCCAAGCTGTTCTACACCGCATTCAGGAGGCGGGTTTGAAACTGAATATGGAAAAATGCCTGTTCCGGCAGACTACTCTTGACTTCTTAGGATTCAGACTATCGCCTGTCGGCTTGGAGCCGAATGACTCCCATGTCACGGCAATACTGAATGCTCCTGCGCCTGCCGATGCAGCTTCTTTGCGTTCATTTCTAGGCTTAAGTGCGTGGTATAGCAAGTTTATGCCCAACTATGCAAGTGTGGTGGAACCAATGAGGACCTTACTGCGAAAGAACTCTGAATTTAAATGGACGGATGCAGCTCAAGTGAGTTTTGACCAAGTGAAAAGCATTATTGCTGCCGGCCCAGCGTTGGCGCTGTTTGATCCGAATAAAAGCACAGTGGTCTCGACCGATGCTTCAGATTATGGACTTGGCGCTGTCCTGACACAAATAAATGATGCTGGTATGGAAGAAACTGTTGCTTTTGCCTCTCGCAGCCTAAGTGATGCTGAAAAGAAATACTCAATTGTGGAGAAGGAAGCTCTGGCATGCGTTTGGGCTGCTGAAAAGTGGAGGGTCTGGCTCTGGGGGAGGAGGTTCCTGTTGCGCACAGACCACCAGGCGCTGACTACACTCCTGACGTCTAAAGGAAATAACCGGGCTGGCCTTCGCATAGCCAGGTGGTCTGCTCGTCTCATGGAGTTTGACTATGACGTCCAGTACAGACCCGGCTCACAAAATGATGTTGCTGATTGCTTATCCAGGCTGCCTCTCCCTGATACTGGACTGGACCGCGCAGAGGCTGTGGAGACAGTTGCAGCACTGATGTCTGCTGCTGAAGCAGTCTCTAGGGATGACTTCAGGGTTGCATGTCACTCCTGCCCTGTACTTTCTAAGCTTGGGGCGCAACTCCTAAAGCCATGGCCTGGAAAGATGACTGCTGTGGACCCTGACTTGCGTCCATATTACATGATACGTGATGAATTGTCATTACTGGATGACTGTATTGTCAGGGGTTCTTACCGCCTTGTGGTTCCTGATTCCTTGCGAAGGCGACTAATTGACATAGCCCACGAGACTCACCAGGGCATTGTCCGCACGAAACAAAGGCTAAGAGAACTATACTGGTGGCCTGGGATGGACGGACAGGTGGAAGCATTCATTAAGGGGTGTGACACTTGTCTTCAGAATGATAAGTCAGCTGTGACCCACAATACACCCCTGACGCCTGTTCCACTGCCTTCAGCTGCTTGGGAGAAGGTCGCCATTGACATCGTTGGCCCCTTCGAGAGGGGGCCGAGAGACTGCAGGTTTGCAATTACACTGGTGGACTACCACAGTAAATGGCCAGAAGTTGCTTTTGCTGCGCGTGTCGATACTGCTACAATTATCCAGTTCCTGTCTACAGTTTTTTCACGGGAGGGGAATGTGAAAGAGATTGTGAGCGACAATGGTCCACAATTCACCTCTGCTGAGTTCAACAACTTCCTCAAACAGAGAGACATTGAACATCTGAGGACATCAGTCTACTACCCTCGTGCTAATGGGGAAGTTGAACGATTCAACAGGGTGTTGAAAGATTGCCTGCAGACTGCTTCGATACAAGGTATACCTTGGAAATCTTTCTTACGATCATTCCTTATGGATTACAGAGCAACTCCTCATGCAACTACTGGAGTCAGCCCCTCATATCTACTTCATGGGAGACACATGAGAACAAAACTCCAGATAATGGATGTCCATCCCTTCACAATGCAGGAAAATGTCATGAGGAAAAGGGTGAAACACCAGCAAGACAAGATGAAAAAGTACACAGACATGAGGAGAGGTGCAAAACAACAACACTTCCACCCTGGAGATCAGGTGAGAGTCAGAAAGCCATGGAAAGTTAAAAAAGGAGAACAAAAGTTCACTGAACCTCGGGTGGTGATGAGGAAAAAAGGTCCTCACACATATCTGCTGGATGATGGAAGGACCTGGAATGCATCACACCTATCTGCACTACCAACGTGGGACGTTGAACTAGACATGGACAGGGAAGCGCAGAATTCATATTCGGAAACTGATGCTCGTATAGAAGCTGATGAACAATGCAGGTCTTCAAGGGATAGGCGTCCGCCTGCCTGGACCAAGGACTATGTTATGACCTGAAGAAGTTATGTCCATGTTGGGAAAAATAAATAAATAAATGTACACACTGTTACTGTTGCTATGATGCGTGCTGTTGGTTTTCTATGTTATGTTGACACTAGATGTTACTCTGATATACAGTATTGAAAATGTTTGAGGAAGTAGTTAGCTTTATTGGAAGAGAGGAAGATGTTGTGTTCATAATACTGTATGCTTGCAGCCTCCATCCGCTAGGGGTGGTAGAGTGGAATGTAAGGGGGGAGAAGGAGTGTGTTGGTGAACGAGAGGAGAGAGGAGAAGTAAAGAGAGGCACGAGAGAAAGCGGTTGTCCTTGTGTTTTCATTACGCACCAATATAACAGTCCCCTCGCCCAATTTATTAGGTACACCTGGGATTCAAGCACCACCAGCCACTCAGCGCGGCGGCCATCTTCGGCACTTGATTAGGTTACGCCTGGGATTCTCGCGCGACTGCCCACAAAGAGCGGCGGCCATCTTGGCCAATTGATTTAGTTTTTTTAGTTTTGTGTTGTGTTTCTGTTAAGCAATTTATTTGCTGCTTATCTCTGCACTCTTTAGTTGTGACCACCAAGGGGAACAAAAACTTTTTCCCTGCTTCCGTGAGGGGCAGGACTTAAATTAGCGTAATGACAGTACTTTTTCTGTAAAGAGCAAAGTCTTGGCTTTTCGACAACGTTGGAATTTTTCAGAGAGCACAAACAGTGTCTGAGTTATGGTAATTCAAAATGCACCTATACGCTTTGTGACAAAGCCTTCTCCATTAGTACAGGGGGAATTTTTAGACTACAGAGTGAAGGATTCAAATTAGCTTTTGGCATTTTTCCTGATTAATTGTGTCCCGGGACAGCTGTTAAAAAAAAAGAAAAAAAAAAAAAAAAAAAAAAAAAGAGCACAATTCTGGGAGAAACATGACAGGTGGCAACTCTATCTCAAATTGTATGGAAAAAAAAGTGATGAATCAACAATGTTGTTGTTGTAACATACTAGTGCTCGTAGCTAGCACAGTCGGGGAACTAGCTAACTTGGTTTAAAAAATAACCCTAGATTCTTCACCTTGAGTTCACAAATGATAAATGCACATAGCAACCTATAAAAGCCGAAAGTACAGAGACACAAGCATGTCCGTGTTTTGGGATCGAGCTATCCTACCTCAGAGCATTCTGTACATGATGTTGCCATGCAGTCCGGTCTGGGCAATAACATTGGCAAATGTTTGTAATCCAATCGATTCCACTCATCAAACGTTTCAAGGAGTACCTCTGCAAGGAGTGTTGAGCTATATCTTCCGCATACGTCTTGCTTAAACAGCTGGTTGTTGTGTGTTCACTTCTCCGCCTGGGAGACCATGTGTGGCTTACATGATGTAAGCTTGTGTGTGTGTGCGTCTTGCTTAAATAAGTAACGTTAGAGGAAGCCGGGGGTGAATTCATCAATAACAAAAGAACATTCAATAATTGAAACAGCTGAGTCCACTGGAAAGTTGACCCACCATGAGAGACCCACTTGCGATCCTGTGACGTCAGTGAATACTATCTGGAGGAGTCAGTGTCACCAGACAAAAACCTCACCGCAGGTCACTGTTCACCACATCACCATATATTTTAGTGCTCCAAATAGTCAATAGAACACCAGTGAAAATGTACCCTCTTTTTATTCCAACAATTCGAGTGGCACATACTATTGAATATTTCTCAACAGCTTGGCTTTGTTTGATCAATTAACAAATAACACAAATATATTAAGGTCTTATTCTCACAATTTACAGTGCTCAGGATAAATGAGTACACCGCAACACGGTTGTAAGAACACCTTTAGTTTCCTTTCAGAATCAAGATTTTCTATGGAATACTATACTACAAAATACACCCACGTGTGGGCCATTTATTGTCAACAAGATTTGTTTATTAGTACACACAAAAAAAGTAGTTTTAACAAATTTATTAAAGAAAATTTTTGCACAAATAATTAGGGAAAAAGAATTGTTAATTCCAGACCAAGCAGACATGTTGCTATCCATAAAATGGATGTCATAGAAAATACAAGATGTAGTAGTTGTTGTGTTGATGCGTTAATTTTTTTTACATTTATTATTTATTATTTATTGCGTTAATTTTGTAATCTATACATTCTGTTATCAACCTTATTTTCATGTTGTGAGTTAAACTAAGCACATATTCTACAGAAAACATTTTGCCAATTTTGAAAATTGTTCATATGTTCATTGTGATATTGACTAAAATCTTTCAATTGTTCAAAGCAGGTGTACTCATATATGCTGAGCACTGTATATTAAGTCACCAGTGAGATTCCCAAGTGACCAAAAAAGAACAACAACAAAAAAAAGGCAATCATCAGTGAAGGTGAGTCATTCGATTGGCCACACGAGGGCAGCCCTCAGTTGTTGTCATCCTCCTCCTCAAAGACATCAGCAACAGTCCTATGTATTGAGACAAGGAAATTAGATTCCATACAATGATTAATAAGATTTGGAAATTAGTTAATCACGTGTTAATCTTAATATACTGAAATGACTCACTTGTAGATTGAACCAGTCACTTTGTCAAGGAACCCCCCTGGAGGAATCAGAATTGTTTGTATCATCATTAAAACCACATCGCTGTTCTTCTAAAGGCTGATATTATATCGATGGTATCATAAAACACTACATCAATATTTGTTTCAATGATTTGCGGAATTACAGAAAAAAATATTCTAGACCACCAAAAACCATGTCACTGTAATGCAACAGGTGATGTCATCTGTTGCGTTGTATTCAATGTACTGTATCTGGCAAACATTCAAGCATTTAAAGATTCTCTTATATAATCAGAGTGACCAAAAGCAACATTAATCTACACTTTCTTGAGAAATTTGGTCAGTTTAATAGTCACTTACCGGGTTGGCAGAGAGTTTGACATGCGGGACATACATGGCAGAAACTGCACATCTGCGAAAAGAATGACCAAAATCAACAGTCAACTCACTCACAATGTGTTGGACTGACACTTAAGATGTCTGCCTCTTATCCTTGTAATTATATAGATGACAATAGCAGTACTTAATCTCACAAATCTAGTTTGTGCCAAACAAGTATTCGTGACAAAAGGTCTACCTCATGAGCGTTAGAGTGGTGTAGAATGTGTCAGCCGGCAGTAATTGCCTAGATGTGAAGCATTACAGCAAAGTTAATCAAATAATCTACCAACTTTCATCCGAAGTTCCCGCCCTTTAAGTTATTCTCTTTTATGATCAGTTTGTGAAGAAACCACTGAACCATCTACCAATTCCAATTTTAACACAATTTAAAAACAGCGCAAGGAGGGAATGAAGCTGAAATGCCTTATATCAAATTAATGGCTTATATCAAATTAAATAAATACATACAAATATAGATAGACAATAAAATTTATCAAAACAAGAGAACAAAATAAATAGAATTAAGAAAAGAAAGAACAGAGCATAAGAGGTACATACAGTAAAAACGGATTTAAGATTTCATTATAAATAGGCAAAAGGGAAATGTAAATAATCAGGAGGATAGGATAGGAGGATACATTTTTCGACGACGTATCCAAGTCATTCCAAAATTTAGGACCTCGGAATGCAATATTGTTCTGGTGGCGAGGTATTCAACATTAGGAAAAATGAGAATTACAACCATTCCTAGTCGAATACTGGTGAAAACCAGAAGAAAAGGCGACCTTTGAAAAATAACAGGGAGATGGTGCCTGTTGCAGACGTGAAAGTAAAATGCCAGGTTCAGTAAAACCCCGCCTCTTCCTGTATAATTGCCACGCCCCCGGCGAGCCGACTGCAGTCTGCTGTTGTAGCGCTGCGTTTGAGCAGTCCTCTGAGCAAGCACAATAACCACTATACTATTCGTTCAGTTAGGTCTAACAGTGCAAATGTATAACTTGTAGTTCATACAGGTATCAGCCAGTACTGATTTTAAGACTTTGGCATTGCAAATGTGAAGGATAATTGATTGTTTTGAATTCATTTGGACAGAATCTTTACTGATAAAGGCTACTTTTGTTACTATCCCATGGAGCGGGCGTGCGTTTAGTCCGCAGAGGCGGTGCAGGTGGTTTCTGCACTTTATGATGTCATAAAGTGAGCACTCGCTCGTTTTCTTAGGTTGGAAAGGGCTGGTGCTTGGAGAGCAGAATAACCTAGCATTTAACATGGCTAAAAGCTCCAAAAAGTTGATTTTTCATGTTGCTGTCCCTTTAAATAAAACAAGAAAAAAATACATTACATACATACATACATACAATATAGATTTCAAGCTGCAAATAAATGATGATAAAGCAAATAGTGACCTGAGACATTCACAGACTGTATAGCTCGTGTTTTTAAGACTGTTGACATAATTTCCTGTTGTTTTCAAACTCTTTTTGCAATGCATTTGATGAGAGCTTGGACTTGCATGCAAAGCCCGTGTTCGCCATTTGTTTACCTGTTAAGTAGCATGTCCTGAATCAACTTTAATGGTTTAATAATTATACTTTTGCCAAAACACGTCATAGTCCAAAAAAAATAAAAAATTTAATATGATAATAACCCTCAGGATCCCTCACTGTACACACTTGCCAACGGCAGAACCCAGGATGCTTTCTTCCACCCGATTTTGGTAACCTTTTACATCTATTAGTGATTCGTCGTAGCAGCTAGCTAGCTAGTGGTAAGAGTGTTAGCAAACTCCCTTCAATAGAGAAAAGGCATCGATACACTACCTAGCTGAGCGTTCTTGATTGATTGTTTTACTTTAATTTAATGCTCGTTAGTTGGCTAGACATTCCCATAAACACGCAAACATTTCGGATGTCGCTCTTGCACACAACACTGTGCACCACCCACACACTTACGTATTACGTAAAACACGTTGCCATTCTCACACTCCTGTGCTCACACGAATTCGACAATTCTGATTCGGCATTCATTTGTAGTTTGCATTTCGTGTAGGAAAATGCTTTCGTGAATGATATGAGGAAGTGCTGCCGAATTGTCATTTGATTATTTCCACTCTACTTGTATTATTATTGCCATTTTCAAGGCTTTTGTATTTACCGTAAAATAAATAATAACAATACTGAGGACATGCTGATTATAAGCTTTCCAAAGTGTCTCACCTTGCAGTCATCACAGTGTTCCGACTTGTCTCCTTCTTCACAAGGACATTTATCACAGCTGTCACAGTGCTGAAAAGAGATCACGTGCCAAAAGTGTCACATATCATATAACAGAACCTATAGAGTTTTAAAGTGGATACATTTGCAGTAAGGTAGTCCTCTAGTTACGAACATCCGACTCAGGAACATTCACAGATACGAACAAGAGCTGAATGATGTCCCTAAAAGCTGTATTTTATTGAAGTTCATATTTAAGTGTGCGCCACATCATACATTACAGTACAGTATTGCACTGTAGTGCCCCTCTCTGCCACAACCCCACCGAGAAACACCGCGCCATTTGCGCATTTCAACTACCTCTGTGTTTGGCGATGAACGGCACAGGTTGGAGCCACGGCCAGTGGCCACTAAGGATGCAGCAATTAACCGGTTTTACGATTAGCCGTGGTTTTTAAACGACAGGATTATCTAACCGCAGCCGTTCAACAACACCTGTTATTTCCGCTCACAACAGCTCTTCTGTTTCCACACGGTCCATTTAGCGGATGCACAACAACACAGGGCTCACCTTTGAACGCATGGGTAGAGTTGCGTACCGGACAGATGTTTTTTTTTTTTTTTTTTTTTTTTAAGAAGAAGAAGAAAGAAAAAGACGGTACATAGGCTCTTTCTTCTTGAAAAAAAACAAAACAAAATATCTGTCCGGTACGCAACTCTCCCCATGCATTCAAAGGTTAGCTTTGTGTTGTTGCGCGCCCGCTAAATGGACCGTGTGCAAACAGAAGACCAGTCACTTGTTTTAACATAGTGCCCATGCTCTCGTTTACAGCGTCAGGCAAAATGATCTGACACAATGGTAGGTTGAATAAAAGACCAATAAAGTAAAGAAACAAAAAAAGGTACATATAATGCCTTTTTTTTTTTTTCATATAATGCCTTTTTGTTTCTATATAGTGTCATTATTTTTTGTTTCTTTTTCACCTGATGCCATGAATTGGCTGGTGAACATCGTGCTTTCATTGTGGAAACGTTTATCAAAACAAACAAATCTGTAACTGCAACACAACGAGCGTTCCGTTTGCACTTCAAACTTGGTAGACATGATCCCGCACCAGCTCGTAACCCCATCTTGTTATGGGTTACCAGCTTCAGAGCTACTGGATCTGCATTGAAACAAAAACGATAGCGTGTAGTCAATAACGGATCCCATTTGACTGATTCCATTTTCAAATCCTAATGAAACAGGATGGCATTATATGTACTTTTCAAAAATAAAAACACTTTGTTTCTTTACGTTGTCTTTTATTAAACCTACAAATGTGTCAGATCATTTTGCCTGACCCTGTATGATATACATAGTCTGTCTAATCTTCTGTATTTGTTTTAAAAGGCAGCAACTTTATAAAAATATCTATATTTCAGTTATTCATTGTTGTTAAAAATATACATTTCCAAAGAATGCTGATGTGATTTCATGCACTTAACATTGGCGCCACACTGTGAGTACTGTAGTAGCAAAATGTGCAATATCTCTTCAGCTTCAAAATCACTTGAATCTGACCCGGCAGTTGCCATCTTGACTCGTCATCCGCGCCAATCACATTCATGTGCACTTCAGGGACAATCTGAAAACATAGCTTCCTAAGACTGTTACACCCAATACGTATGCCTTACTTCAGCAACTTCACATGAACTCAACTCAATAACTCCACCACCATCTATGTACAGTAAGCATATTTTTTTTTGTTTTAATTGCATTTGTACTGTGTAAAAATTTAATTTACTGTATTGTGAGGAAAAGTGGTTCAGATAATGGATGGATAGTGGATGATGTAATTTAATGTATGTTTTATGTACTGTATAGAAGGTATACATGATATATAATTGATTTTTTTGATTCATTTTTTTACAAATATTTATTTTATTCAAAAAGATTGATAAAATTCGATTTTTTTTTACACAAAATGTAATGTGATTCGATTTACAAACAAATTTGACTTACAAACGTCTCGGAACCCATTGTGTTCGTAAATTGAGGATTGCCTGTACAAGTAATGCAAATGAGATGGAAATGTTGACATTTTAGTGGAAATTTGATTTTGAAGTCATTGTTATTCATTGTCAACTGCTTTTTTAAAATGTTGCCACATGATTCGTTCATTGATGTAGTAGTCTGTGGCGGACTTGCCTCACAGAATTCGCAGTATGCACAGACAGAGCCCTTGTGATATTTTCCATCATCATCGTCGTCATCATCGTCGTCATCATCATCGTCATCATCATCTTTGTTGTCGTCATCATCGTCATCGTCGTCGTCATCATCGTCGTCATCGTCATCTGTAAATATGGTCATCATACACAATCTAAAGTGATCAACAAACATAAGCTCCCTTATGCTTACACTACACATAAAATATATCGCATTAAAGTTGAAAGCGTACGTCCATGGCAATATTGTAAGGCGTATTGCATTATAATTGTCTGATAAAAGTGGTTCCGATTATATGTAGAGCTGTTAAAAGTAATTGAGTAATTGACAAGTAATTGATTATCAATTAAGCAACTATTTTAATAATCGAGCAATCATTTGGAGACTTAATTAATTTAATATTTTCCAACTCCTCTGATTTCAGCATATTAACAATAATTGTTCACTGATTTCCATAGTCTTTTCATGAAAGAAGAATGATTATGTTCTGTGCATGATCAAAATAAGACATGTGCAAACATCTGTTTTTACTTTGACTGAAATGGTAACACAGTACAACAATCTCCCCTTTTCTTTTTAAATCACTACAAATACAAAGTACGAAATAACCACCAATCACTGGTTAATAAACAGTAATCAAGGGGGAAAAAAGTTTTTGTAATATAACTCAAAATTAAGAGGAATCTGATTAGTTGATTAATCGATTGAATAATCGATTTAATTAAAGGCCCAGTCTGCTGGTTTCACTCAGGAAAATGCACTTTTTAAATACAGGATTTAAACAAACAAACTACTTCTCAATTTATAGATATGGGCTTTTCATAACGTGCCGGGTTGATTTTGTCCTAAACCCCCACACCCCCAGCCTGTATTTTGCCATTTTGCGTTTTGTTTTGTAAACAGCGGACATTTCTGTGGAAAGACAGTGTTTACACCCCTCCAGCCAATTCTAGAGCGGGGGGTGGTGTGTCGCAAACGGAGCCGGGCGAATTTGCCGGCTGTGTGACGTCACTCCCGCGGCAATTTGAAAGCACGCACGTATTTTTATTTTTATTTTTTGTCACTCACTCACTCACTCACTCACCGAAGCTTGTGTGAATACAAAATATACAAAATACAGCCTGGGGGCTGAGGACAAAATCACCACCACACATTAAGAGAAGCCCACATCTGTAAATTGAGAAGTTGTTTGTTTAAATCCTGTATTTAAAAAGTGCATTTTCCTGAGTGAAACCGGCAGACTGGGCCTTTAATGAAGTCTAAAAATATTCGATAATGACAGCACTAATTATAAGTGTAAATTGTTTGTTTAATTGCCTTTTCTATTTGTGTACTGTATTCATTTTACAGCAGTTGATTCATACATATTGTAAACGCGTAAAAGTGTGTCTATAAGTGAGCTTGTAAACATGCAGCAATGTGATCTTATAGCCATATCTTGTACAGATGCTTTCTTTTTCTTAAAAATTTACAGTACACTTGGTGCTGTATTCCATTTCCAGCGGATATTTTGTACAATGTACACAACTCACCTTGAATTTCCTCAGCGAGTCCCTTGATTGCAATAAGATCCTCGTATGCATGTATTTTAAGAAAACACGATCAAAACTCACATTTTCACAAAAAACATCAGTTCTGTTGAAGCAATATTCAGATGAAACATTTTTACAGGCTGTAATGTGTTGAGTGCTAGAAATATGTTGCTTGTAGTCATGTTTTACATTTGTGTACAATTGGTTTATTGAATGATTTAAAGTAGGTTTAAAGACATATGGACAGTGATGATTGCTCTTTGTAAAACACATGTTCACAGTCAACACAAAACTGCTTTGGCGATAAGAAAGAACAAGAAGAAGAAAAAAGCATCAAACCATTTCATCTCTTGACAAGTTGACATTTAACAGAGCTCTTAAATATTTCTCTCTTTTCCCAAATACTCTCTCCCTGAAGGTTGGGCACCAATTCTTTTCATCAATGCAATAATTAAAGGGAAAACATGCCCTTAAAAATTCAAATTAGTCCACAATCATTTAAAAATTATTACAGTGCCAAACAAACATTTAGAGGTTACAAAGCTGCTGCTTTAAAAATTGCTTAATATTATTATTACACGTTTCCAAAAAAAAAGTTCCCATATGCATTGAAATGTCACAATTTGGTGTTATTTCAGTGCTTGAAAAAAAAGCCTCTTTGTTCAACAGTGGCACAGATGTTCTACAGAGAAAGAAATACTGAAGAAAGAGAGAAACTTATCTCCTGTTGAGCCAGCCAGAATATCATTTAAAGGGTCATAGAATCCAATGTTGAGTCGTAAAAAGTGTAAAATCTCATTTTTAGGTAACTTTTTAAAATTGTTTATTTTTATTTATTTAAAAATCTATGAATTTCCAAAGTGGCCCTCCTGCACCTCCCCTCAAGCTTAAATCTCCCTCTCAGTCTATTGAGTAGCAAATTTCAACCCCCAATCAGTCTCTCTTTCTCTGTAGACTCACATGAACAGGACAAAAACGCAGGAAAATCCAAATTCAAAAAAGAAAAGAAGAAAGGATGTTCCCAGAAGAGGAAGCATTCTTTCCATAGAAACATGATCAAAAGACTAGATGAGAAAATCGGTGACTGTTTTATCCAAAACAGGCTCAGATGTCAAATTGTCTTTTTGTGCTTTCAATCTCTCTCTCTCAAACAATTACTCCTGCAGTCCCCAAGTTCATATCTAGTGTACTGTACGAGGAACTTCAGACAGATGGGCTTCAGGTGGGCCAGTTCAATTCCCCCAAAGTGCTCATAACTCTAAAGTTAAGTAGGGAAAAGAACAAAGTGTAAGAGACAGGAAGGAACATTGGCAAGCTAGAAAGTGGTGGAGGAGGGACTTGGACAAAATGATAGTGAATTCTAAACACAACTGACAGAGATGATCAGGTTGATAGAACTCTTTTGATCTCATGCACTATTTTGTAGCTTACTACTACTACTACTACTACTACCAATACTTATGAGTTGAATTTGATGTAGCTGCTCAGTATTTGGTTTTAGTTTCATCAACTGTCAATTCAAAATTCAAACTCAGGTTAGCTCATCTCACAGAACAGTGAAGTGTGCATGTTCGCCCCATGCTTTGGTAAAAATACGCATGTTGGGTAATTGTTGACTAAAAATTGTACATAGCGAATGTGAATGATTGATTGTCCACACGTGCCTGAGGATGGCCACCAACCAGTCGGTCCTTTGTGTACCCCACCTCTCGTCCAAAGACATTTGGCTGGCATAATCTCCAGATGAATTCACACTTTTTCTTAGCATTTAATCCATCACACTAGTGAACACAGCAAGCACACACACAGGAAAATACACCCACAAAGGAAGCGTTACCAACAAGCAGCGACTAAGGGCTAATAGCTGACAGCAACTAAGAGCTAGCAGAAAAGTCTGTGTCTATTTCTGGCAAATGCTTTGCCCAAACAAGTTGAATCTATCGAATGCTTCTCTGAATAAGTAGATCCAAGGACAAGTTACTCAAGGCGTTTCTCTCTGAAGTAGTCAAAGGGTGCTAATGCTAGCAGACGCCTTGACATGAGTACAAATGTTCCTCCCGAGGACGTACTGATTATGCTGACTTGCACTGATGCTAATTAAGTACACAACAGGCATTATCGTATTACAACAAGTACAACTTGAAAAGGTAAAAAATCAGGATCAGTGTTCTACCAAAGAAACATGCTCTCGCAACCAAATTTGGCAAAACTTTATATAAGACAAAGAAGTTGCTTGGAATTCGATAAACTGCTACACGGCTTAAGTTAGAACTAGCCATCTTCTTTCCTCTTTATGCATCTATCTATCTATCTATCTATCTATCTATCTATCTATCTATCTATCTATCTATCTATCTATCTATCTATCTATCTATCTATCTATTGAACTTGTGAAAATTGAGAGTATGCCCACTTCTCTAGGGACCACGGGTGTATTTCACAAAGCAGGTTTAGTGAGAAATCTGGGTAAAGAAACCCTGAAAAGTGGGAAACTCTGCGTTTTCCGTTTCAGAAAGGGAGGTAACTGAAACCAGAGGATAAGCGGGAACTCTAACCTGTTTCATAAAAAGAGGTCATTTAAGCTCTCGGTCAGTTACCATAGTAACATGGTCCATCAACCTAACCTGGTTGGTAGCAGGTTTGTCACAATGAGCCTCGAGTTTTTCCCTGTCCCCGCCTCCTTTCAGCCGCACACGACAATTCATTTCCTCATTCATTCAGTCTGCTGCGGCAACTTTTTGCGTAAATACGCCTGTAGTCTAGTGATGGGCATTACAGTTCTTTTAGGTGAACTGAATCACTAGAATCAGTTCATTTAAAAGAACCGTTCAAAAGATTTGTTCACCAAATCTTTCTAAATGGATCTTACATCTGACGTCTGACGCTGGCTTCTGATTGGCCGTTCGCGAAGACTGACGGCATGAGCGTGGCTGCTCTCAAATGAACTGAGAAGAGAACGAATCACTTCGAGAAGTGACCCGTTCACTCACGTTCACTGAAAAGATTCGTTCTAAAGAACGAATCGGTCGTGACCGACACAACACTACTGTAGTCTATAGCGTAAAGTCCACTTTTGTCACCAACATGGCATGCCATTTTGACAATGAACATATTGATGAAGGTGCCGCTTTATTGCGCAGGGAATTAAATATTCGTTGCGAGAATGTTATCAGACCGCGCATATCTGGCATTTCCGCACGGTTACCTTTTTGAGAGGTACCGTTTCACATCACAGTCCATCATGTACATGCACAACTTAATGCGTCCTGACATTTGCAACATTACCACGTAGTCATATGCGCTCACATCAGAGCAGTATTGCGCTCCATTTTCTTTTTCTTATACCCATTTGAATGTTTTTATATTTCATCTAAGTGTTTTATATTTCATTATATTAAATCAAGTGCGCTTCTCCCTCACAGGATCTAAATGAAATGAATAAATGAGCTATCATACAACAGGTTTCCGCTGTAATATTGTGATTGCAAAGGACTATACATTGAAATTTACGCATTGACGGAGCAGTAATGTTCTCCCACGTCGCCTTCCTTTATGGTGAGCCGCTGCGGTGTTGCACTTTTTTGTCTCTCTCTCTCTCTCTCTTTTTTAAAAAAAAATAAAGACATGTTCAAATTCGACATATGATCTCATTAAGATTTTCGGTGAAAGGGGAAAAAAATAAAATAAAAAAGCAACACGGAAGCAAAGGGCGGCGCCGTGCCTGGCTTCCCCGTTGCCATGGTGACTCGATGAATCGGGGCTCCATTGAGGCGGTCTATTAACTTTGGGAGTAAGGAAGTCCAGGTGAGACAACGCAGCGGTGATATAACCCTTTGGGATCAGATGGACTGGAACCGAAAACGCAGAGTTTCCTATCTGATGGTATGTCAACTCGTTGTTCAGGGTTAATCTTACAGTTTGTTGAGCCTCCTTTGTGAAATACATCCCACTACACCACTCTATCCATCCATTTACTCTACCATGTACGTGTCCTCATAAAGGTCACAGGTGAGCTGGAGCCTATCCCACCTGACTATCGACAATTCAGAGCTTAAGTCAAAATGGTGGTCAACTCGGTCAAATGACTCTCTCCGTCTATTGAAAAGCATTGGACTTTGGATCCTTGTAATTTGATTTGTTTTGATTTCAAAATGTGATGAAATGTCGCTTGGCTCCAATAACAATCTGCCTGGTTTGTGTGATACAGGCAAAAGCGATACAACACAATGTTTGTTTTCACGGGATAAAAGAAGCATTTGCATTGCGTTGCATTGGGCAAATATCACAAATGTCCAGATTGTCAATAGGCGGGTTACACCTCGGACTGGTTGCCATATGCAGACATTAGACAAACAACAATCCACACTCATATTCACGATGGACAATTTCCAATCTTCAATGAACCTAACATGCATGTGTTTGGAATGTACTAGGAAGATGCCTCATTAAAATGATGTTTAAAAAAAAAAAAAAAGTTATTTAGTTATTTGTTAACTCAGAATTTGTTTATAAAAATAGTGTCAAAAATAGAAATAAATCCAGGACGGAAGTGGTCTGACATAACATGAAAAAGCTATTTTACATGAACATACACATTGAACTGACCTTCATGATCATCATCATCGTCATCGTCGTCATCGTCGTCATCATCATCGTCGTCGTCATCATCATCATCATCGTCGTCGTCATCATCATCGTCGTCGTCGTCATCATCATCGTCGTCATCATCGTCGTCATCGTCATCATCGTCGTCATCATCATCGTCATCGTCGTCATCGTCATCATCATCGTCATCATCATCGTCGTCATCATCATCGTCGTCATCGTCGTCATCATCGTCGTCATCATCATCATCGTCGTCGTCATCATCGTCGTCATCGTCGTCGTCATCATCGTCGTCGTCGTCATCGTCGTCGTCGTCATCATCGTCGTCGTCATCATCATCGTCGTCGTCATCATCTCCATCATCATCATCATCATCGTCGTCGTCATCGGCCATCAGGCCTTGCTCGGAGTGGAATGGCAGATCCTGTGCTTTGGCCACAGGAGCCAGCGGGGTGTGGAAGGAGCAGAGCAGCGCCATCAGCAGCGCGAGAATCAGGCTTCTTAAGGACGCCATGTCCAAAGACAAGACTGGGACAGCTAACACGGAAGGAGTTCGCAACTGTTGTCCAGGCCTGCGAACACACACACACCCTCACAAACTCAAACCTGCTCTCAAGTACCCGCTGCACAGTGAAGAAATGCTCTGAGGGCATCCAATTAACAAGCTCCTGTAAATGGAAAATATTCCAAGATGAGTTCCAGGTACGTGTTCCCAGTTTCCACACAACAGTCCCTGGATTGCAAAAAAGTCCTGGATTTGAATCTCAGTTTTCAGTCAGTACTTTTATGAGAGCCGTCTCTGTGACAGGTCAGTGTTGGCGACACTGGCAAGAGTAGACTGAAAAAGCGTGAGACCAACCCATGGGGTAAGATGATAAGAAAGGACTGGCGGGGGGCTGGTTCAGACTGACTGACAGGGGCAAATGTTGGTGGGCAGGCTTGCATCCATAAGTCGCTCAGGGTAGAGAGACTGGTTAAAAGGAAGCGGGTATAAGGAACAGGTGAAGGTTTCCATGATCATCATCAAATCTACTTTTTCAGGATCAAAGGATCAAAGAGATACATCAATAATCTGAAACTGTGAAAGTAATGCATGTATTAGGTCCCCAAATGAAATGCACCCTGTCAACAAGCCAATGTTAGCACCGGCTGCTACATTTGTCACAGGGTAATTGGATGGATCGCTGCTGTAACGTAAAGGGCTCTATTTTTGGTGATGCACTTGCACAGCGGAAATGCTGTGTGTATCCTGGTTTTCATGCATACGCAAACCTCGCTGTGCCTGGCTGGGAATTTACTAGGGCTGGGTATTGCTGCCAACCTCACGATACGATACGTATCACGATACAGGGGTCGTGATACGTATCGTATCGCGATACATGTGTCCCAATACATGATCTTCACGGCGATATCTATCCCAATATGTTACATTTATTTTCTTGCATTACATAATAACAGTCATATGTATTCCTAAAAGATATGTTTGTTATGCTGACTGACAAAAATATTTTTGTTAACAGCTCTTCTGGTTTACCACCAAAGCGGTGTGCCTGGTCTAAATTTGCACCGGGAACATTTATTAATAGGCATGAGCCGAATATCAAAGTATTAAAATTACAGCTCTAAAATGTGCTTATTTGAAATATTTGGGGAAATAAAAACAGCATTTTTTTCATGTAACACATTCTATTTCATTTTTAAACAAAATATAGGAAAACTGGTACATAAAGACGTGCAATGTTAAGTTTATAAGTAAATAAATATTAATATTCTTCCTCTGCTTTAATTTTTCTTAGCAAGATAGTGTCCAATCAGCTATTTTTGCATTAATTGAAGGCAATTAACTTCAAAGACGCTGCTGGTTTTTATTTTTTAGCTACAATGCAAGCTGCAAAGGTAAACGTTAACTGCCTATTTAAAGTTAACAAGCAATATCGATTCTGACGCCTGCGTATCGATACGTGTATTGTAATGAGGCCTGCAACGATATATTGCAGTATCAATTTTTTGACCACACCCCTAGAATTTACAGTAGCTGACAGTCCTGCACCAAGCTGGGCGTAGCGAGGGTGTGTTCTTGGACGTGCAACCTGCGCATCTGACAATTTAGTGGCAGAAAATCGTCTAAGCCATACGTCTGCTGGGACCGTGTTCCAAGTCCAGCTCAGACAGACAGATCTGAGCTACATGGAAATGTGCGTGGATGTCATTTTGTTTAACTCATAAATATGAAAACAACGGGCATCGCTCTCGGAATCATTGCAGAAATAATTAATGAAATGCATTGATATAATTATCATAATCGTTATGATCAAAGTTTGTTGATCATCCCACTGCCCGGCACGCAGCACGATTGGCAGCAGGAATTGGTAAATACAGCCCAAAAGTATTTGGACAGTGACACGTTTTGTTATTTTAGCTGTTGGAAAAAAAAATAATATCCAGGATACAATCATATCATCAATATAGAATTAAAGTGCAGACACTCTGCTTTAATTTGAGAGTATTGACAACCAAATTGGAGCAGGGGTTTAGGAATTACAGCTCTTTAAAATGTAGCTGTCTCTTTTTCAGGGGACTAAAATCAATTGGACAATTGACTCAGAAGGCTGCCAAAAAAATAAAAAGATGGGCCCTTCCCTTATTAACCTGTCAACAAATATGCTGCTAAAAGGTCTGGAGTTGATTCTAGGTGTGGCGTTTGCATTTGGAAGCTGATGCTGTGAACACGCAACATGCTGTCAAAGGAGCTCTCAATCGGGGTGAAACAGCCCATCCTGAGGCTGACAAAAAAAGAACAAAGAGAGAGCAGAAATGTGGCCAAATAAAGAGTTTGGTACATTGTGAGAATAACAAAATGCGCTGATGAGCTTGTGAACTCAAAAAGGCCTGGACATCCATGGATGACAACAGTGGTGGATGATCACAGAATCATTTCCATGGTGAAGAAAAACCCCTTCACAACATCCACTCAAGTGATGAAGACTCTCCAAGAAGTAAGTATACCATAAAGAGAAGACATCATGAGAGTAAATACAAAGGATTCACCACAAGGCGCAAACCAGTAATCAGCCTCAAAAATAGAAAGGCCAGAATTGACTTTGCCAAAAAACACCTGACGACATCGGTCCAGGTCTGCAACCGCATTCTTTGGACAGATGAAATTAAGATCATCCTGTACTAGAATGATGAGAAGAAAGTTTGGAGAAAAATTGGAACAGCTCATGATCCAAAGCACACCACATCTTCTGTAAACATGGCGGTGTTAGTGTGATGGCATGAGCATGCATGACTTTGAAATAGCACTTGCTCACTTGTGTTTTTTGATGATATGGCAAAAGACAGGAGCAGCCCAATGAATTCTGAAGTCTATAGAGATATCATTTCTGCTCAAATTCAGCCAAATACAGCAAAGTTGATTGGGAGGTGCTTCATAGTAGCGATGGACAATGATCCAAAACATACTGCAAAAGCAACTCAGGAGTTTTTTTTTTTTTTTTTTAAAGAAAATAAGTGGAATATTCTTCAATGGCGGAGTTAATCACTCGATCGCTGACCAATCGAGCATGCATTTCACTTTCTCATGGCAAAACTTAAGGCAGAAAGACGTTCAGATACAACAACTGAAGTAAAGGCCTAGCAAAGCATCACAAAGGAGGAAAGCCAGCGTTTGGTGATGTCAATGGGTTCCAGACTTCAGACAGTCTTTGCCTGCAAAGGATTCTCAACAAAATATTGAAAAGTACCATTTTACTTTACGTTATGTTTATGTTTCCAGTTACTTTTGAGCCCCTGGAATAAGGAGCATTTGCATAAATATAGCTACAATTCCTACATGCTTAATCATATAATTCTGTTCAACCTCTTGAATTAAAGGTTAATGTCTGCACTTCAATTCCATTGTAGTTCCATCCATCCATTTTCTTGCCCGCTTACTCCTCACAAGGGTGGCGGGGGTGCTGGAGCCTATCCCAGCTGGCTATTGGCAGGAGGCGGGGGACACCCTGGACCGGTTGCCAGCCAATTGCAAGGCACACAGAGACAAACAACCATCCACACTCACAAGCACACCTCGGGACAATTCGGAGCGCCCAATTAACCTGCCATGCATGTCTTTGGAATGTGGGAGGAGACCGGAGTACCCGGAGAAGACCCACGCAGGCACGGGGAGAACATGCAAACTCCACCCAGGAAGGTCCGAGCCTGGACTCGAACCCGAGTCCTCAGTTCCATTGTAGTTGATTCCGTTTAAATCCAATGTAGTGGCATGCAGAGCCCAAATCATGAAAATGGTGTCACTGTCCAAATACTTTTGGGCCTAACTGTATGTCCATAGACACGTTAGTCACAATCAGCTCATTCTCCATTTCATGAGGGTAACCACTTGTGTTGGTTGTTGCCACACAAGTGCATGCTTTGGTCACACACAGATCCGCACAGAGATGTCTCCATGTGAGATATGAGTGTGCCACATGTAAAGGGAATAAGAGGAACTGCTTTGATTGGTGCCGAATGTGGTCAGCTGTGTTCATGCCCAAAACGGCGCAAGTCTCCCCTTTAAATGCACCATTGCTTCACAGCAAAATCGCCCGTGTTAGATTAACACTGAGTGTTAAATCTAACATTAGAAAAGTGTTTTCATGTGTCCACACCAATAAGTCTTACAATTTTCAAAGTGTTACTTTTTTCCCTACTTAACCTGTGTTACTCCAACACTATATAGTGTTAAAAATCTACATTGGTAATCACTGAGTAGTGTTGAAAGTACAGTCAAACCTCGGTTTTCGAACGCATCTGTTCTCAACCAAATCGGTTTTCAACCAGAAAATTCGAGAATTTTATGTCTCAGAACTCGTCCAAAAATTCGTCTCTCAACCAAACTGAAAAAATCTGAGCGTACCTGAACGCGACTCATTCGGGAGCCGAGCTAACTAGAATGCCCAGGATGCTTCCTCCGTAGCACATTCGTGTTCAAAGTTCGTTTGGAGCAGACCTGTTCATTGTTATTCACGCAAATCTTTTTTTTTTTTTTAGTTTTGCATCGTGTATTAGCCCCTAATCATGGATCCAACGAAAGCAAGTGCAAGTGGTAAAGCTGTTGAACAAAAGAGGAAAGTAGTGCGCAGAACTATTGAATTTAAAAAAGAAATGTTTGCATTTTATTTTGTTTTTTCATCATTTTAGACAGGATATCTAAATAAAACAGTGTCTATTTCTACTCTTTTCTATTTATGGTAAACAGTATACAGTGCAGTTTATGGTGTAAAATAGTAAAAAAAAAAAAAAAAACTTGGAAAAAGTTTTTTTTAGACTTGGAACGGATTAAAATTATTTACATTAATTCTAATGGGAAAAATCATTTCGGATTTCGAACAAATCGCTTTTAGAGCAGCCTTCTGGAACGGGTTATGTTCGAAAACCGAGGTTTGACATTACTCTGCATTACTGTAGTGTCAGTCTTAAAAATTGAACTCAAACTAAACTTTACTCTGGTAGTATGAAACATTTAATTCTGCCAAACTACACTTAACTCTTTTGTTTAAACACTTATGAGTGTATTGCACTAGTGTCAGTGTTAAAAATTTAACTCAAACTACACTTTCCTCTGGTACTTCATTTATACGTAGTGTTTTTCGTCCTTACACGATGCTCAAAGCGCTTCACATTTTGACTACTGATGACATGGCATCAGGAGCAACTGAGGATTTAGTAGCTTACTCAAGGATACTTTGACATAGTCACACTGGGCTGGGATCGAACCCATGCTCTCAGGTTTGCAAAATGTCCACTCTACTACTGAGCCACACTGCCCAACAACAATTGGATGTTTTGCTCTCAAAATGTCGACAGGATAATTGGAAAGCACCGGAAATGAGGGTGTGGTCAATTTAACACTCAAGGTACCAGTAATGCTATTCGGGTTACACCCAACAGCTACCTCAAGATTCAAGGAAAAGTACTCTGACAGTGTTAAAATAACACTGCTTAATGCATATTTGATTTGAACACTGGGAATCTAACACTGACCAATTTGCTGTGTTACATCATGATTGACCCGAGTGAACACGCAATTTAGCATCAACTCGTTTGTATCTTAATCCATAGCCCAGATCCCGAGTCACTTACATTGTACTGCACTCAGCAACACCAGGTATATTGGCACACATTTATGACTGGCTTCAGTTCATATGTCCCACAATACACAGCACCATGACACCTGCTGGGTACACATGGTTGGATGCCTTTGACCCTCTTACTCAGTCTTGATTTAGTTGTGGGTCCTCATCAAGCATTCACAACTCATCCAAAATGTAATGTATTGTAATAAGCATTGATTGACGCAAGGTGTGATTGCCAGCTATGACTCAGACTGCTCGGCTATACTTTCTAAGCTACTAGATGACTTCAAATATGCGCTTAATAATTCTGCATGCTTCCAGTATCACCATAACGTTGATGCAGTCAGGGCATTCACGCCAAGCCCAGACACTGATCTGCGGACCATCTACTGCGCTGTCCTTCCCCCTCACACAGCATCCCGAAATAGATGGATTTGTGCAAGGGGGAGTTGACAACTGTACTATTTAAGACCACACAACGCCACAGTCAGTGTAATATGAGCCTCCCGGGCTGTGTTGGTGTGGGAGCAGCACAGTATCAAAAGCCTCTGTCAAGTCTCACCTAGTCTTAGACCAGGATGAAAGCTATCTATCTATCTATCTATCTATATCTATCTATATATATATATATATATATATATATATATATATATATATATATATATATATATATATATATATATATATATATATATATATATATATCTATATATATATATATATATATATATATATATATTAGGGGTGTATATCGCGATATTACAGCTCGCAATTCTCAAATCGATTCAATAGACAGCTGAATCAATTTTTAAACATCCATTTTTGATGGAAAAATACTCAACAAAACGTCTTACTTAGGGTTAGGATTTACACTTAAGCATGGAAGAATGTTATATTAATGGAACATTAAGCTTTTATTTTATTTCAATGCTGTTCAAACATGAAACAGATTACAACCTGTTTGTTAAATACAGTGGCTCACAGTTATAAGACTGAATTTTCAAATAAATAATACATTTTCATACAAATCTGACAGTGTACATGTGCAAGTTTACTGAATAGTATTTTCTAAATTTGAATAAAAAAAAAATCGACTTATAAATTCATATCGGGATTAATCGGTATCAAATCGGGACCTATGAATCGTGATACGAATCGAATCGTCAGGCACTCGGCAATTCACACCACTAATATATATATATATATATATATATATATATATATATATATATATATATATATATATATATATATATATATATATATATATATATATATATATATATATATTAACCGCTTACTCATCACAAGGGTCGTGGGGGTGCTGGAGCCTATCCCCGCCGGCTTTGGGCAGTAGAAGGGGTATTATCCAGAACTGGTTGCCAGCCAATTGCAGAAGAAATGAAATGAAATCAAATTATTAATAATATGAAGTAATTGTAATTGGTTCCGTTTTGTTTTTTTTATTATTATTTTCTGGGAAAAAATAAATAAAAACTGAAAAATTAACTTCGACCATTATTCTACAAAGGTTCCATATTAATTGTCATGTATTATATAGTTTTAGTTACACGTTTAGTTTTGCTTTTCACATGAAGCTCCCAAATAACCCCCCCCCCCCCCCCCCCCCCCAAAAAAAAAAAAAAAAAAACGAGGTGAGGGACAATACTCTGCCACCGTGAAGGCAGCGTACGACAGCACAGAGTTATTATGTTCTCTTATGCAAAGATGTAGTTATCAAAGGCACAGCTGCAATATGTTCTACAGTTTTGCTCAAAATGAAAGCCAGACATGGAAGCTTTTAGACGTAACCTTAATTTTTTTTTTTTTTTAAATGGGATGATGAAGCAAAACATATCTATCTAATCTTGAAGCTTAAACCTCAACTTCAAACATTTGTCAGAGAAAAACGGTGTACTACTCTTATTTGCCCACCCTTAAGGATTGCCTTACTGTGTGATTTATTTATTTATTTATTTTAACCCACCACTTAGTAATTCAATGAGTAGTCAATTGAAAAAGTAAGCAATTACAATAGCTAATGCATCATCCACAAACTGCTGGAAATGAAATACTACTTATGACCAAATAATATTCTAATGTAGACGATCATGCCAATTTGTTTGGCTCATAAAGTTGTAATTCTGAATTTCATGTCAGTGCCTCACCGGCCGTGGCCCTCGCCACATGTCACTCTGGTGGAAGGAAGTGATAGACGGGCTGCAGTGGGAGACAGCTGAGTTTGAAAGTGCGAGGAGAAGGAGCTTGTGCTGAGATGAAGACTGCAAAGTGGTTGAAAGTGGAGATGAGCTCGGACATGCCAAAGACATTTCTTATGGCCGCTGACTCTGCCTCCATTGACCCACTTGACCCATTGAGTTATATGTAACCACTTTAAAAATAATCAAGTATCATCTCAGCAACTTGGAATAATCTTTGATGAGGTAGGAAGCTTTGCACATTTCTAATGGGGAAAAACAAATCAAAATCATAAGAGATACACTCTTATAATAAAAAATAAAAAATGTCAGACGGTGTCGTGAGGTGAACGAGATAAATAGCACAGTGTGCTGCATTGGTCCATTCATCAAGTGGATTTGGCATTTCCCCCCACAGGGTTCATTGCCTCCCTCAATACGATCCCATGCCCCGTCTCTTTCCATGTAAGGACGGGCTAAAGTGGGGGGCCGGCCTTGAGCCAAGATCATGAGAGGACCATGTACTACAACTGAACCGAGAAAACCATTCTGTGGATCATACAGAAATACATTTCATGATAAATCGTCATAATTAGGAAAAACAAAGCAGGCAAGCACAGCAGTGTGTTTTGTGTACAAGGAAAAACATTTTGAGAAAAATACTGGTTGAGCTATGTTGTCTGAATGTTTCAAGCTATGTTGCATGCGGCCTCCAAAGATCAGAACTCATAAATGTCTTTAAAGAGTCCCTCTCATTCAGGTCACAGATATCCAAGACGAGTGAAGGGCAACTGGTTGGATGAAAAACTTTTCAAGTGTCTAAAACTGCATCCGGCTCAAGTGACCAGGATTATGAAGTGGTTTCATTCATCCATAGGGACCTCTCCCCCACTTCGGTGCTCCCGGGTGGACAGCAGATGCTTAATTACTCACCATTCTGAGAAGACAGCCATGTCAGTAAGCCACCACTACATCAATTTGTGCAATGCAAAAACCATGATTACAACAGAGCTACTGAAACCAAATTGGGGTCCTAAGCGAAATTTTATTTGGAGCCACCCAACACTCCCCATCCCAAATCTATCATAGGTGCAAAACGACCATATTACATGTCTTTTGCTAATATTTATTACAGTAATTGGAAAAAGTTAGTATCGGTAATCAGGGCTGAACTGGCAATCAGGAATTGCATGAAATTTCCGAACGGCTGGTCCATATTATTCCTTGTAGGGGAAAATGAGGTTTATTCCATGTAAAGATGGGAATAAGGATGTGACGATAACGGCAATATCGTGATATCACGATATTAAAACTGCCACAATATATCGTCGTCGTCTTGTCACGATATTAAAAGCAGCACATCTGTGAAAAAAGTCTGATTTCCATTTGTGCAGTTCTAGCACCCTCTGGTGGCTGTTTTAGTGCAGTTTAATTTTCAGAAGGCATGTTTTGGCCCTTATATGTTTAAAATCCATGCTAATGGTCAGATGAAGGGGAACCCAATATGCTTGTGAACCGAGTCAATATGTGGAGGAACTCAATGTGTGTGCTAGCTAGCAATGTGTTAGCTAGTAATGTCTCAATATTAAGTGTTATTAGAGATAGTAGGTTGTTTATATGCATTGCTGTAAAATGTACAAAAGAACAATATTGTGTGTGTGTTTTTTTAGTATGAGCTCATTTTTTTTACAATATTGTGACCTTTTTTTGTATCGCCAACCTCCCCACAATATCGTGATAATTATCGTATTGTGACCTTCATCGTGATATATCATGATGTTTAAATATTGTTACATCCCTAGATAGGAATGTAGTATATAACATTAAATAATACATTGTTTTTTCGTTAAATTGAATTTATTGTGCTCCAAGCGCAATACGTTATACAGAAAACTAGTTTATTTAATTTTGTTGTCATTCTTAAGTCAATATGTGGTTACCAGGGACTGAGCAAAATACAAAAATGCAATGTTACCTCTAAATATAAAAGAAGCAAGATTAACACATAACGAAATACAATAATGCAGAAAGAAGTTTCATTTTTTCACGGTTTGCCATTACTGAATCACATTGATGCAACATGTCATAAAAAAAAAAGCCTGATGTCTGACATGTTTTGTTTTCTTTGAACTGATGTAATCAGAACATAACCAGCAACTATATAATGTCAGGAATCTTTAATATCTTTCAACTGGTCAGTTTCACCCGCATGTCAGTCAGTAGCTAATCAGATTCATCCATGTCAGTCCTGTTTCAGCAACCTATCAGAGTTACCCGCATGTCTGTCCGCAGCCTATCAGATTCATTCGCAGACTATAGGAGTTGGACGAGAGAAGTTGTTTTTTGCGAATTATTCATCTGTTCCTCTGCTCACCTCCACAGCCCAAGTTCCTTCCATGCCTCTGGATCAATGATGCCTTCTCGTTGTTTCTGGTCTCGTCATGAGTGTGTTTCGCGTAGACAAGATTTGTTATGCGAATAAAGTGTTAAACTCTTATTTGTGTCTGCGTTTTTGGGATCCAACTCCACAACATAACACAACATGCTACATCTTAATACAAAAAGCAGCCAATTTCACATGACCCTTGTTTAATGTTGAAGTTTTTTTTTTGCATCTCTTGTTTCATCAAGAGTGTATTTCTGTTCATAGCAAGCAAAATTCGAGCCGTAACCCAGATGAGGTTGGTGGTGGCTTGGGCATTCAACATTCAGCAATAAGTATTCATTTTCTGTGTTGACAGGGGAAGGGAGCGTGCCCGGCGGTCAATTAATATTTATCAATGGGTGTTTGGGGAAACTCCCAAATTTTCCGTTGGCCAGTCCGCCCCTGGTTGTGAAATATTTCAAATTAAGTTTTCAGTCTCCACGCAACTCTTGAATTTGCGTCATTTTTGTCTGTCTATTTGGACCGTGCTCAAGATACAACAGTAGTAAATATCCAAAAGTGCTTCTTCACTGTCTGCTGGAATTTTGAAAGGCACCTTTCTTGCCTGCAATATGCAGTGAGTGGCAAGGGCAGCTTGCAAAATATGTGCCTGCTTCCTTTTAATTTGTCTAATTTTCCCCATTCGTCTGATTGGAGCAATATCACTGCCACATGATAAAATCAAATGTCTTCATTTCTGTATCCACCATTCTTAAAATGTTGTGCGCAGTGCAGTGGTGAACGCCTCAGTCACCACGGGCACAAACAGTTGGGACACTTTCACAGAACCTCCAACAAGATACTGGCAGTATCTGGAAAAGATTTTTTCATCAAGAAAAAAAGTTCATCGAGAATCATCATGATAAGGACTTTATTTTCCACTCTACAAAAAAAACTTTGAAATCGATGCAAAAATGTGCACATCCTTGCATTTGTCTGAGTTGAAATTAAGAAAAAATTAATTTAATGTCAACATAAATCCAATCAAAAGTTCTACAAAAGTGAAAAAAGTAAAATTAAAAGCAAGTTAAAACAACAACAACAACAACAAAAAACACTTTTCCCCTGAGTAAAGGTGTGAATGGATGTGTTAGTGCGCGCGTCTACACGCGTGTGAACCATTTTCAGGTGCTTCAGTTTGGCGACAGATCTACAAAGATTGGGAAAAATAGAATAGACACCTCATCAGTAGATAATCACAATCTCCACAATGCTGGTACACTGTTGTGAATATGTATTACTGAAGAAAGTATCAAAGTTCTTTGATCTGGGAGTTGACGATTCCACTTTACCTCTTAGGAGTGGAGGGGCGCGGTTGGCCGCAACCAAATTATTCTGAGACATAGCTTCCATCATCCAGGAGAGGGCGTTGCAGCAGAACTCCATCTAGGGGAGAGACAGAAATAGAATGAGAGAGAGGAGAGGAAGAGAGAATGAGTGGGAGAGAAAGTGGGAGAGCAGGAGAGAGATAGAATAAGAGGGAGACAAAATAAGAGAGAGAGACAGATAGAATGAGAGAACGAGCGAGAGAGAGCGGGAGAACAAGAGAAAGAGAAAAAGAGTGAGCGAGAAAGAGGAGCAAATAGAGAGAGAAAGAGAGAAATTAATTTAATAAACAACCATTCATTACACTGGTAATATCATAGAAGCTATGATATGGAACACCCCTAGTAAGTGGTAAGAATGACATATGGCTCTTGCATTTGTAACATGATTAATGTATGGCTGACCTCTGTCTCCAGGAGCTGCAAACGCCGGTCGTGGTCACGACGTTCTGTCATCTGCTTCAGCACACTGTCCACCCTACACACAGACAGCACAAACAAGGAAATATCAATATGCAACACCTTATTTCTACAAATCTCTGTAGTTTTTACGTTTTCATATGATCACTTCTACAACATTCAGAGAAAATCACAATGTCCAAACAATGGTAAGCTATTTTTTAGAAGAGGCATGCTTATGCATATTTATGAGGACCTTGAGGGCACCACGTTGGTGACACCTGATTTAGGACATTAGATATCTCATTAGCAAATTCTCCATTTATGTTTTTACTGTTAACATTACAAGTGTTTATATCCATGACTTTAGTTTCACTGAGTATGTATGGTCTAAATCTGATTAAAATTCAAGTACAATATTGATGAATCACAGATTTATGCAACAAATGTGACATTTGGTGCATATGCATGGATAATCAATAAGGCCCGATGCAACTGGGAAAAGTAATTTTAGAATGGGTTTGGTATATACCGGTAGTTGTGAGTAATTCATGATAATGAATCATGGAATATTCTATATTTATATCCATCCAGTTTAGTAGTATAAAGTGAAGTACTTACTTGACAGATGTACGTTTTAGCCGCTCTCTGTCACTCTCTCTTTGCTGCTTACTCTGAGCAGAGAGGAGGTCCTCTTTCTGGATGGCCTCCCACATGTTGAGTCGGCTCGCCTTTACATCATCCAGTTCCAAAACTGGGAGCAGAATGGAACAGTAATGGAACATAGCAGGGGAATGGGCTCTAATTTTGTATACAGGAAATGCTGGTGTATCCTAATTATTGAGCAGATCCTGAACAGGCACCGCTCATTGTGCCTGTTTGCTAATTTAGAAGAACACCGCGCCATGCTGGGCGTTCTGCTGTAGTGCGGATGTGTCCATGAAGATAAGGATAGTCAATGTAAAGTTCAGCGTGCTTGGACCACCTCTAAATATTAGCGCAAGGTAGTTATTGCTATTGTAGTTTTTTTTTTTTTTTTTTTTAAATGAAGCTATTCAAGCTAATGTTTTCTGTACGACGGCGTATTAGGGCCACATGGTAATATATATATATATATATATATATATATATATATATATATATATATATATATATATATATATATATATATATATATATATATTTATATTAGAGTCAATAGGTATAATAGTCAATAGTCAATTAGGTCAATATGACGAGAAAAAAAGTGGCAAATTTGCAAACCCTCATCTGCAGTTGTGCTGTGAATTGTTCCATTGAGTACATCTGTTTGATTTTTTTTAATCATTGTGCAACTGTGGGTGGTTCAGGTTTCAGCCAGTTGATGGTTATCATTTTTCTTGCAGTCATTAGGAGGAGATGAAGCAAATAAAAATCAAAGGATCCAGGGGGAGTGTCACTTTAAGAATACTTTCCAATTTTCCCCTTACTCTAGTCCAGAAACATTGTATGATGGGGCAGTTCCAAAAGACGTGGGTCTGATCCCCCACAAGACCACAATTCCTCCAACATTTATCACTAACCCCACGCGTATACACGGAGCACTTTAATTGGGTTCTAAAGAATCTTATTTTAGCTTTCCAGTCAAATTCCTTCCACATTTGACTCCTTACCCCCTTATGACAACCAGAGCAAACATCTTCCCAGGTATCACCATCCAAGGTCACATTCAATTCGAGTTCCAACTGTTGTTTTATGTGTTGTGTGTTATCTGACATATCCATTAGTAATTTCTTATACATGGAAGACACTTGTTTTTTCATTACACTTTCACAATCAATTGACTGAAATGCTTTTCTACATGAGTTGGTTCCCTTCTAATATGAACCCAACCATAATGTGTCATTATATAATTTCTAATTTGTAGATACCGATAATGATCCCTTGACATTAGATTGAATTTGCTACATAATTGTGCAAAACTTTTTAATCATGTTTCCTTCAAATAACTGACTCAAAGTTCTGAAGTTATTTTCAGCCCACCTATCAAAGACACTGTCCACTATTGATGGTAAAAATGAATATTCCCATTTATGGGCATGGCCTGAGAAAGGGCATCCCCTAAATTTGCCACTTTTTAATATGACGAGAACAAAAAAGTGGCACATTTGCCACTTTTTTTTTCTCGTAATATTGCCCCCGCCCCCTAAAAAAAAAAAATAAATTCTACATGGCCCTAATACGCAGTCGTATTTCTGTGATTTGTGCTGTTCTCACCAAAGTGTCTTTTCTTTTCTGAGGGGATGCGGCGAATGTATCTCTTGATGAAAACATTAAGATGTGAAATGATAATAAACGGCGGGGCCAGGCAAGGCCTCGAGTGGTATTCCACAATTAGGCTGTAGCGCTGAAACTTCCAATAGGTGTCACTGTTGTCCTGAACTTTGTTGAAAGTGTAACTGTTGGAAGTAAAGGAAAATGAATTAAGACGTCAGTGATCGTCAACATAGGAAAGCTCTACTGATGTGTATGAAATGAATCATTCAGAGTGTACCTGAACATGGCAATGAGGAGATTGATTAACAGTATGTTGGTAACCAGAAGATAGACAGCCTGGAGGAAGATAACCAGCCAGTTGGCGTAGGTGTTCATGCAAGGCTCCGCTCCTGCTTGAATTAATGTCCTGTTGTCGGTACAGTTGATTTCTTGAAAGTATTCAGCTACATGGAAAAGAGATGCAGATGTGCAAAGCATCATGTGAGAATACTGAATACATTTACAAACTTTCTACCAACAAACATTTAATTGTGTTCAAGTGGAGACACATCAGTTAACAGCAAGGCACATAAGCTGCATTTCCATTACCCTCAGATTTGCAAGTTGCGCAAAAGCAAACTGGAAATGTAAACACATGGTTTTCTAAAAAAAAAAAAAAAAAAAAAAAAAAAACTCAAATATTGCAATAAAAAGTTTTTACACTCTCATGAGGTGTTTTATTGTATTTTTTTGAGACATGTCGAAATAGAAGTATTTCGGAAGTGTAAAGCAGTGGTCCCCAACCACCACTTTGGACCGGCTGTGGCGGGCCGCACAGTTGAAAGAATTAAAAAACAAACAACAACAAAAACTTACTGTATTTCCGGTTAATTGATTAGCCGAGGCTTAAAAATATTTTATTAAAAAAAAAAAAAAGTGACCCGATTCTTTCTGTTTGCGACAAACTCTTGCCACATGTCAAGATGCTAATTATCTCAGTCACGTAGCGCTGATGCTAATCGACAAGTTAGCAAAATGAGTAAAAAACAGACTTTATTGGGAAAGTGTCTTTGCAATGATGAAAAAGCCCAGTAATGAGACAACACAGGAGCCTATGACCAAGAAGAAAAAGAAAGACGCATGGACTTACAGCTCCAGGTGATTCCCACGCATGATGGCCTGCTCTGCGGCGAGCGGCTCTTAATTTAGCGTTATGGTGAGTGAGTTACTCATGGACTTTAGATTTGTTCTGTAGTGCCTTGTTATGCTGGCGCATTTAATGGCGCTGCTAATATAATTACATAAAAAATGTGGCTTCACATTTACATCTACAAAATATCCCAATTTTGTGTTGCTTGTATATCATTCATAAGCATTACCATATTGACCTCACCATATTAAAGCGTTCTTGTTACCCTTGTTATGGTGTTTGTACTGCTAGTAAAGGTGTGTAAAAATACATAGTGGATTTGTGTTTGTTGTTGTAGCCTTTTATTAATCAGCCGCCAAACAGCTAAGCATTCCTCCGAGTGGCCGTGGCAAGACTGGCCAGCCATTGCAGTACAACCGCATCATCTTTAAATGTGGAAATTGCAGGGATGTTCAATTTTTCAATAAAGATTTAAACCAAAATGGCTCTTTTGCCACAAGAAATAGATAGTGGAAGAAGGGGGCGGGGGGTACGTGGGCCGCAAACCCGGGACCTTTTGCTTACAGGGTGTGCGTGCTCACCACTACACCATTCATTCAGTTAAAGTTCTGTAAAGTTCTGGTGGGAACCTCCACTGGTTCTTGTATCTTAATGCTCACCATATTATACTAACAGTAATAACAAGAAGACTGCCTGTTCTCAGTTGAGCTATTTACTGGATGCCAGAAAGATCGAGTTCACAGCTGCGGAGCCCTCTTCTATTAGCATGCGGAAGAGGAACTGTTCTATTCAAAATCGTCTCTGCACTTATACTGTCTAGGCCGTCCCCCCACATGGGCGAACGACTCAGTCTCCCCATGTGAGACTGTGTGACCGGATGGCCTTAACTGGTTTCTACTGGATAAGTATGACAAAATGCAGACAGATAGAAATGTGCCAAGCAAGGACAAATGGCAGGAACCAAGCAAGGACGAATAACAGCGTCACAACTGCCTAGCTGAAGTCATCTATCTAATTAATAAGAGCTTTGCTTGTAGTTTACACAAGCGTCAGCCACAGCATGTGGAACCTTTCTGGGAATTTAAGAAGGCCAATTGTCATTGCACTTTGGAATTGTTAATGTGAAGGATAACTGATTGCTTTGAATTCACTTGAAAAGAATGTTTACTGATAAAAGCTACTTTTATCACTATCCTGCGAGCATGGAGGTCTCAGAAAATGTGGGTGTGTGTTTAGTCCACAGAGGCGGTGCGGGTGGGTGGGTCCTCAACTGATTACGTCAAAGATTGAGTACCCGCTCATTTTCTCGGGTTGGGAGGGGCTGGGTGCTTGGAAAGCAGAATGACCGAGAATTTCTCATAGATGGCCAATGGAGGAAAACGCCACTTCGGCAATGTTTTTGGTGAGGAATTAGCATTTTAACATGGCCAAAACCTGCAAAAAGTTCATTTTCACATTACTGACCCTTCAACACACCTGTTCCCTATTCACAGCTGAGGCCTTGTAAAACTACCCATCCAGGCATCCATTATCTGCCGCATATCCGGAGTCGGGTCGTGGGGGCAGCAGCTTCAGCAGGGAAGCTCAGACTTCCCTCTCCCCAGCCACTTCAACCAGCCCCTCCAGTGGGATTCCAAGGCGTTCCCAGGCCAGCCGAAAGACATGGTCTCTCCAGCGTGTCCTGGGGCGTCCCCGGGGCCTACTGCCAGTGGGACATGCCCGGAACACATCTCCAGGGAGGTGTCCAGGAGGCATCCGAACCTGATGACCAAGCCACCTCAGCTGGCTCCTCTCAATGTGGAGGAGCTGCGGCTCGATTCTGAGTCCCTCCCAGATGACGCTTCTCACCCTATCTCTTTTACTACTTTGTTTCTAAGAGAGGTAAATATTTGTCTGTCGTGGACCTTTTTTGTTTTTAACAGTTTTAAGAGCCCGGTCTCTTTGTTTCGTTAATGTCCATATATTATCATTCAGCCATGGGTGGTGATTTTTTTTCTTCTGTGATTTAATCCTCATTTTCTTCCTGAAGGCAGACCCGGTTTCTTGAATAACAGTTGTAAATGTATGACAGTTACCATGATATGTGGTTTGTGTCAAATCTGTTGGCCCCTGCTGACTAGGGGGTTCCAAGCAATTGCCTGCCTCGCCTGACGGCAAGCTACGTCTCTGCATGGCGCAAAAAAAAGGTTGGGGACCACTTGACTGAGCCACTCACCATCCACTTCTTCCATAGGAAGTAGTCCGTAAATGTGCATGTAGGGTTTGTGAAAGACACGTCGAAATATCCATTCAGGTCGGGGATCATATGAGTAGAGAAGTGCCTGGTTGGCTACTCCATAAGCCATGATCCACACAGCCAGGAAAAAGAGGAAGAAGAAAATGTCTTTCATCTGTGGAAAGCAAATTGTGACATTGTATTTTAATCATTTGAAATTTCCTTTATGTGTTGTTGTTTATTTGTATTTTGACATCTTACCATTTTGCCGACAATGATAATCTTGGGCCCAAGCTGTTTGTGGACGGCAAATATATGGATCAGACGCAATGAGAAGACTATATAATCGATGGCCATCAGAGTTCGCCCAAACTCAAATGACCATGGAAACATTCTGAAAGACAAAATGACACAAGCATCATGGAACCGCTGAAAAAACAACAACAACAAAAACATTCCTTGTGGGCCACTTGTTCACCAATTTTTATATATTTAGAATGATTTGTATTTTTACCATAAAAAATGTTGCAAATGTATTATTACAGGTCGAATACTTTAAGTATCATTGTCACGTGGCTGCCCATCAAAAACATGTTTTGTAAGTGAATGGAAGACTAAATGGTTCAAGTGTGAAATGGTCGTTTGTCTATATGTGCCCTGTGATTGGCTGTCACTATAAAAGTATTATTTCTATTTATAGTTTATTGTATTTTTCTACACTTGTATAAAATGTTCATTTTAAAGTTTTGCTAGAAAAAATGCAATTAACTCAAACATAAAAACATGCCCAACAGACTTTTATGCAGTCTTGCACTCTGTCTCGTTCATATTTTTATTGAATAATAAAACTACACGAGAGTTCAACTTCAGGCAAGGATATAAACTGATTTACTTGCTCACCTGCAGCACAGAGCACAAATGAAGATGACGATGGCTGTAAGGTCACACTGATTCCATATATCCTGGATGTAACTCTTCATCCTCTGGAGCACAAAGTTGTTGGGCATGAAGAAGCCCTGTCAACAGAAGAGCAAGAGAGTTTGACTTTGCTTTGAGGAGTAGTCATGTTCATTTGTCTGAAATAACTCTTAAAGTGAGACATTATCGCATTTTTAATGATGACCCCTATAATACATGAGTGGTAAAACTTGTCTCTTAACCACTGACCTGCCGAATCTCTTCACATACTAAGGTAAAAACCCAAAAGTACAGCACAAATTCCAGTTTGGATGGGCCACCTTGAGATGTGGGCTTGAAATCCACCAATAGGACGTAAGCAAACAAGAGGAGGAACACAAAGTACATCAGCACGTTGCCCAGGAATGAGATGACAGGGGCAAACCAAAACTGTCTCCACCGT
This sequence comes from Festucalex cinctus, assembly GCF_051991245.1. Taxonomy (NCBI): domain Eukaryota; kingdom Metazoa; phylum Chordata; class Actinopteri; order Syngnathiformes; family Syngnathidae; genus Festucalex; species Festucalex cinctus. Next base: position 38,497,589 of record NC_135411.1, read on the forward strand.
GACACTATGAATGGTCTTCTAATTTTGGCTGCTGAAGAGGCTGAAACAAAAAGATAAAAGCAGTAAATACCACATGGAAACTAGAATAACACTCAATTACAACTTTAGCGTGAACTATTATGTCCAGTACAGTGAAAAAGATCAGAATTAACAGGGAAGTTTGAGGCCTGGCTTTTACAGCACCGCCTGCTCCTGTGGTTGCAGACAATCTATAAAGTTTATTTGACAGCAGTGGAAGGCAAGTGAACACACATCTAGGCAAGTGTCTCGGAATATCACCAAACGTCATGTCAGTAGGGCTATACATCCGATATGGTCAGTTAAAACTACCCTGTCAACACCCACTTTAGTTTAATGAATATACACAATTTTCTTAGTGTATTAATGTAAAATACATAGATTACAATTCACTCCAAAGATATTCATATTGCATTCGAATTTAACTGAATGTGTTTCGAAGAGCACAATCAGTGTTTACTTGAACAAGCATGTGAACATAAAACGGGCAAAAGGACAAAGAGCGACCAATAAGCAAATGTACAAATAGGATAAGACATTTTACACTTTACAAGGCACAATTACCAAACACAATTAAACCAGCAAGATGAGTAGAATCCAATTTATGAATCTCATGTAAGTGCTTATTTGTGAGCCTTGAGCGCAAGCTTTTTTCTTTTCTTTTTTTTATTATTAATGCTCATTAGTGAAAAGACTCGCTCACAAAAGGTAGGTAGTACCAAACATTGACAACATTTTTGCAACCAGTGCTGTCAATGTAGGATAGCCTGGTAGGAGGTACTTTTAAAATGTGTCCAAACCCACAGAGGCAAATTTGTCCTGCAATTCTACATTACACTGCAAATCAATGATTTCAAGTTGCATGTCAACAGGCAAATCAGAAGCTCTCACTGTGAATGGTGAGCGGAAAACTGAACTCTGTCTCGAGTTCGTTAAAGACCTGAAATTGTTTCTCAAACTCCCAACAACAACCCTGAAATCTTGTCTTTGTACCGTTTCACATCAGAATTAACGCTTGCTGTGCACGTATCTTTTAGACAGGGAAAATGAGCAGGGTCACCACTTAAAAACTGTGTCTCCCATAAACTGTATCAATTTGAATGAACGTATGCTGTCATAATACTGTTACAATTTTTTTGCGTCCATGCAACATTTTGTAACTTAAGTTTATTCAAGTGCTCTGTGATGTCAACCATAAACGCAAGGTCCTGCAGCCATAGTGGGCACTGTAATTCGTTAGCATGTTTACCTTTTTTTCCATGAATTGTCCGATTTCACCATGTAAATCAAAGAAGAGCTTGAACACAGCACCTCTGCTTAACCATCGTACTGTACTTCCGTGTGGTATGGCACACCATGGGTAATGTTGCTGTCAAACTGACGATGGTTGAGACGTCTGGCTCGGATGAAATTCACCGACAGTTCAGAAATTGTCTGCCACGATATTTCTCGGCAAGCTAATATTGGCAAAAGCTTGTCGCTTTTCGGGTCACACAATTTCGGCAGCCTTCATTCAGATGCAGTGTTTGACGAACTCTCTATCGCTGTACGGCTTTGATGCTATTGCTATTTGGCTAGCAATTACGTAGCTGGCTCTCACCGCAGCCTCACTGGCTTCTCAGCTCCGGGTGAAGACAGATTGCTGTTTTCTCAGACGTATCATAATTTCATTCGCCTTTTTTCTCAGTTCTCCATGCAAGATGTTCTATTTTTCTGCATGCTGAGTGTCGGAGTTGCGCTGAATAGGGTATATGCCACGGAAGAGGCGGGACGTGATTTTGCACATCAGTTTATTTCCAGTCCGGGTTGCGAACGCGCAACCGAGGGGCACAAAGTCGGAAGCACAATTATTTTTGACGCAGCCAACACGTCGCAAACCGAACCGGAAACAAACTGATGTGCAAAAACAGTCCCGCCTCTTCTGTGGCATATATCCCATATTGTATTCTTTCAGCACTGAAACTTGCCGCTTGCACACCAAGCACACTGGCTTCCCATTCACCTCCGTCAACATATAAGAATATATCCACTGTTCTTGAAAAATCCGACACTCTGGGGCATATTCACTAAAGCCTAATTTATGCCTCCACGTTTGCTCTCGCGTCGATGAGCGCCGTCGATCACATGATCGACGCGAGCCATGAATTTTAAGTGCTGCGTCACTCGTGGCCGGCCGACGTGCACACGTCGCCAATCCTTGGACGCACGTCGATGGCGGGGCGTCGCTCGCTTCTGATTGGTCCGTTCGATGGCGTTTTTTCTTTTTTTTCTCTCTCTCTCCGCCCCCCGCCCAGATAGTTTCCGTGAAGGCAACTGGCGGCGCAAATCGACTTCCCTGCTCGGAGACCACGGCTGTGCATGTGGATATGTGCCTGGGACGAGAGGCGGAAAACAACAATAACAAAAAAAAAAAAAAAAAAACTGTGTTCGCTAAGCGCACGGCTGTTGTGTTTTGGCGAGTTTACGGCCAACACCGGTGCAAATTGGCAATAATTAATTGCCACGGTGATGAACTTACTCTCCCCCCGGCTTTGTTTCGTGTTTCTGAATTAAATTGAACTTCCTGAATCCGTCATAAAATGCAGAGGAATCGCCACTCTGTGGCGGCCCAGCCATAGCGACAGCGGGACTTGGTGTGAAACTCCAGCAGACACAGATGTGTATTGTGATGTGTATTGCGCACAAGTCGGAAGGCAAACGCAAGAGCGGAGCTCCAACGTGACCCCTCGACGCGAGCCTCTCGCAGAAGCATACTGAGGCCTTAACAACCATGTTCTTGCCGCAAATCCATTGCCATGTGTGGTAAATCAGGTGCAGATTTGCTCCAAGCTGTCAGTTTTGTGGGCGTGTTTGCGCCGGTATATGATTAGAGCAATATGCTTAGTGAATTAACTGGGCGCAGACTGCGGGTGCAGTTGTGGTGCAATATTTCGTGCTATTACCGGACGCAGCGCATTCTTAAGGCCTCAGTATGCTTCTGCGAGAGGCTCGCGTCGAGGCGTCACGTTGGAGCTCCGCTCTTGCGTTTGCCTTCCGACTTGTGCGCAATACACATCGGTGTCTGCTGGAGTTTCACACCAAGAGAGTGGCGATTCCTCTGCATTTTATGACGGATTCAGGAAGTTCAATTTAATTCAGAAACACGAAACAAAGCCGGGGGGAGAGTAAGTTCATCACCGTGGCAATTAATTATTGCCAATTTGCACCGGTGTCGGCCGTAAACTCGCCAAAACACAACAGCCGTGCGCTTAGCGAACACAGTTTTTTATTTTTTTTTTGTTATTGTTGTTTTCCGCCTCTCGTCCCAGGCACATATCCACATGCACAGCCGTGGTCTCCGAGCAGGGAAGTCGATTTGCGCCGCCAGTTGCCTTCACGGAAACTATCTGGGCGGGGGGCGGGGAGAGAGAGAGAGAGAGAGAGAAAAAAAAAAGAAAAAACGCCATCGAACGGACCAATCAGAAGCGAGCGACGCCCCGCCATCGACGTGCGTCCAAGGATTGGCGACGTGTGCATGTCGGCCGGCCACGAGCGACGCAGCACTTAAAATTCATGGCTCGCGTCGATCATGTGATCGACGGCGCTCATCGACGCGAGAGCAAACGTGGAGGCATAAATTAGGCTTTATAGTAACAGTTGCGAGGAAGATGACATTATCAGAAAGCGAGGTTGGACCGAGAGTAAGCGTTTAGAGCGCCATTAAACTGTACAGAGCAGAGAGGACGACAACGACGTCATTCATTCATAAAGTACAAATTATTGGTGCGATTGTTTTTAAAAAATATATTTTCAGAGGTTGGCGTGGGCGTACAGTTTAGTGAATAGGCCCCTCTGTGTCCACTTTTCTCCTTTTTGACAAAGACATTTTGCTGATGAGGGTGCCAGCTCCACTTATGCTCAGGTACCACCTGTTGCTAGTTCTGCCGCAGTGTTGTGTTCATGTTGTCTGTGAGTCTGTGACTCTGCACTCACTAAAACACAGTGCACCCCCTAGCGGTCAATAGCGAAACTGCATATTTGGAAGAAAATTATGGTATTATTTTTATTTAATTTTTTTAAAATGCAGATTTATCTCACGGGCCGTACCGAAACCACAGGTCGCCCCACATGCCGTATGTTTGACACCACTGGGCTAGAGTTACCCCTCTTTCTCTGGTTACCTCACTTTCTGAAACGGAAAACTAGAGTTTCCCGCATTTCAGGGTTAACAGACTCAGAATGTTCACTAAACCTGCTTTGTGAAACGAACCCCTGGTGCATTACTGAGCTGACTGATGCTAACTTGACAGCAACGGTAATCGTAGGAGGTTTTCCCATCATGCTTTGTTGCCGTTATTCATAACACTTGTGACTGGGTTATGCCCTCTTTAATGTGTTATTTTTGTACAGATAAGGTGTAATATAGTTAGTTACAGTGTTATTATTTCTATTTGTGGATTAAAGTTTTGCAACTTTTAGTATTAAATGGTAACACCCTTAGTGACAAAGGCAGGCAGTCAGTGCTACAATATATATAATATCACATTTACTTGACAATGAGAAGCCATATTAAAACGCTCTTTAATGACCACTTTCAAACTGCTGCATGTGTACACTGGACCTGGCTAGGTCTACCAAATAAGATGCACTGTATTTACTGATTTTGAACCGAACCGTGGCAAATATCCCGCCGGGCCTTTGTAACAGTTAGACAGCATCAGTGTAGTTGTATTCAATTTCTTTTGGTTCACTGTATTATGTATTGAGCATAGAGGAGGAAAAATGTTTAGTTACTGGAGAAAATGTGACCCGAATCATATTTGCTAAATTAATACAACAATATTTGATCAAAACCCACCTTTCAGATTTTCTTTGAGAGCCTTGACCTCTTCAGCATCATCATCACTATTAAGTGCGCAACAAAGAAGACAGTTTGGAAAACAATAGTGGAAGCATAATTCTGTTTTGGAACAATATTTACTTGTGTAGAATGTCTTCCAGGGAGAGGGCCGTAGCATCATTTACTTCTAAGTTGTCAGTCTGTATGTTGTCGACCTCCACAGGGGTAACTGCTTCCTCCTTATCCTTCCTGTATATACACACCGGGCTAAATCTCCCCCACAAACAATGCAACCAAATGGAGAATGCTGAGAGTGCAACACCGACCTGAAATGGATTAAGTCTGTGTAGATGAGGGGAGGCATGAAGAAGCACATCACCAATTTCCACACCTCAGTTTCTCTGTCCATGCTACCCCACCAGATCTGGGACAGCAATGCCTACAGCCGAGAGCAGAAGATTTACCAAAACACGATGCAAAAATAATGATACACTATTGAAATTTGGTGTGGTTATTCAAAACGAGAAGTTAACACTGTTGTTTTCTATGTACTGTTCAATTTAACCCATTAAGGTCGGGAGCGCATGACCACGATTCTCCTGTTAGTTGCAGCACTCTTCTCCCTTTAAAGCCGCGAGAGCAGATACGTCATTTTGTTTGGTTTTGACCAATTCTTGGCCTCTTAGCCGATGAAATGCATCAAAATATACACGAGAGGGTGACGTGGGCCTCGTAGCATGTCCTGGAATATTATTCGAGCATTTATGGCTGACGCAGATTCGCAGGAGTTATGAAATAATTGACGGCGAGTGACGACGGCACAGGAGGAATTCGAATCAGTGTAAAGAGTCGACACTGACAGTCTATTAAGAAATATGTTTGTAGACAATAGGCGTTTATTCCACCGCCGGAACTTTTGGAGAACTTTTCAGTTTACCTTGGTAAAATTCAGTTCTCGCGTTTTTCCACCAACAACAATTACCAGGGTAATTAAATTCCCCAGGGGACATCCAAGTCATATCTCAGCAGCAGGGTCTTGCTTAGCCAGGCCGGAACTTTGAGGGGGCGGGCTGCAATGGCCACGGCTGATTGGTCAAATTTGGGGGCGTTGTTTTTACATCAGCTGGGCTCAATCAAACTCATTTGAATTAATTACAGAGAACTCTAAGACAGCTGTGAAGCTGAGGAAACACAATTCTAAATTCCCTGCTGAACTTTAACAACCAAGAACTCCCTTTACCCAGAACTCAAAGTTCCAGGGCTTGTTGGTGGACAAACGCCTAATGAGGATGTTGAAAATTTCAATGGCTTCGTAACGGAATGGACGACGAATAAATACCACTCCATTCCCAGAGGTTATTAAAACTACTATGTGATCCAGTGTAGAAGGTAAATATACCAGCAGATGGCGAAACAGTTGTTTGTTGATTTATTTTTATTTTTATTTTTTTTTTAATATAAGGTTTATAATAATGAACTTAGTTTGTGTGAACGCCACAGGTGCAAGTTCTGAAATGTTTTTGGAATTATGTTTCTTATCTGCTTCAGCAGCTAAAATATAAATGATTTAGTAGTCATTGACAATATTGTTGAATTTCCAGGAAACTTCAGGTTTTCGGGGGTGACGCTTTTGGCCTTAATCTTACATGTGACCAAAATCTAAGGCTGACAAAAACATGCAGTGCAGTGGTTATATATATATATGTCAAAAACCAAGTAAAGTGATCAGGTAAGAATCAACCTGAACTCCATCATGGCTGAAGAACTGGCGAGCATCAGCCGCAGTTGCCATCTGCAGACATGTACTTGCAAGCCACACTGGAGACTTCCTTATCAGGAGGTTGAAGGAGCGTCTCTCACTGCTCTGGTAACACTCTCCAAATACATCTGAACAGCAGACAAAAAGTACAACAATTAAATATGATATAATGTTATATAGCCTCTTTTAAACTGTTGCCAAGAAGAGGTGCTCAGTGGTGTGCAGCGTGGGGTGTATACGTCACACATCTAGACAAGAGATGAACCAGGGGTGTATTTCACAAAGGAGGTTCAACAAACAGAGATTAACCCTGAACAACGAGTTCACATACCCTCAGATAGGAAACTCTGCGTTTTTGGTTCCAGTCCAGCTGATTCCAGTGAGTTATATCAACGAGTAATCGCACCTGGACTTCCTTACTCCCAGAGTTAAACGACCATCTCAATGGAGCCCCGATTCATCGAGTCACCATGGCAACGGGGAAGCCGAGCGCGGCGCCGCCCTCTGCTTCCACGTTGCTTTTTGATGTTTTTGCCCCTCTCAAATGAAAATCCTAATGTGATCATATGTCGAATTTGAAGATGTCTTTATTTTAAAAAAAAAGAAAAAGAGAGAGACAAAAAAGTGCAACACCGCAGCGGCTCCCCATACAGGAAGGCAGCGTGGGAGAACATTGCTGATCAGGTCAATGCGTAAATTTCAATGTATAGTCCTTTGCAATCACAATATTACAGGGGAAATCTGTTGTATGATAGCTCATTAATTCATTTCATTTAGATCCTGCGAGGGAGAAGCGCACTTGATTTAATATAATGAAATATAAAACACTTAGATGAAATATAAAAACATTATTCAAATGGGAAAAGAAAAAGAAAATGGAGCGCAATACTGCATGCTACGATGTGAGCGCATATGAGTATGTCTGGTAATGTTGCAAATGACGGATTAAGTTGTGCATGAAGATGATGGACTGTGATGTGAAACAGTATCACTCAATCAGATAACTGTGCATTTGGAAATGCCTGCAGCATATATGCGCGATCTGATAACATTCTCGCGACGAATAATTAATTCCCTGCGCAATTAAGGGGCACCTTCATCAATAGGTACATTGTCAAAATGACATGCCATGTTCATGACAAAAGTGGACTTTATGCAAAAGACTGCAGGTGTATTTATGAAAAAAGTCGCAGCAGTAGATTGAATGAATGAGGAAATGAATTGTCGTGTGTGGCTGAAAAGAGGCGGGGACAGAGAAAAACTCGAGGTTCATTGTGACAAACCTGCCACCGACCTGGTTAGATGCATGGACCATGTTACTACGGTAAAAAAAAAAAAAAAAAAAAAAAAAAAAAAAAAAAAAAAAAATTATATATATATATATATATATATATATATATATATATATATATATATATATATATATATATATATATATATATATATATCAGGAGAGTAGAGTACCGGCACTTTTTTTTGCAAATGTGGGAAATAATCACCTGACCACACCATTTCATTTGGAGCACACTGACTGTATTTATGTTCTGACTCACCGTGTGCAAGATCCTCAAATTTCTGCGCCAGTTCTTTCATGGCCACCTTGCTCTCTGTCTCACTTTCGAGCTTAGAAATTTCCCTCAGCAGCTTGCAGCCACCCAGCGCACTCAGCACCGACTCCCCTGCCTGACCAGGAACAGAGATACAAGCCACATCGTGGTCAGTAAATGACATCACTTGACTTCCCAGTACATATGTGCAGTAAACTAGATGCTAATTATTTGGTCCGAAAGCAAAAGTGGCTTGATCATATTTATGATAATGTACAATATTTATTTGCTCATATTTTTCCTTTAAGAGCCTCACCATCTCCCAGAAGTAAATAGCCATTTCACTGCGGTTCTGCAGGACAGCCCAGATGAAGAGTGCTGCCCAGGGAGACTGGCAGCGTTGGTCGCGGTATGCACATTTCCCCTGCAACAACTTGATGACCCTCTGAAGAAAAAACAAACAAAAAACTTTGATTTTAGTGTACAGTGTTGATTTTTGTATGTCCATTGTCAAAAAATGACAATTATTGATGAAAACTTTTAGTGAACTTCCCACGGGCTCACCACCGGTGGGAGGGGCCAAAGGGGTCGGGTGCAGAGCAGGCTGGGTGGCAGCCAAAGGCGGAGACCTTGGCGGACCGATCCCCGGCTACAGAAGCTGGCTCTCGGGACATGGAATGTCACCTCTCTGGCAGGGAAGGAGCCCGAGCTGGTGTGTGAGGCTGAGAAGTTCCGACTCGACATAGTCGGACTCGCCTCCACACACAGCTTGGGCTCCGGTACCAGTCCTCTTGAGAGGGGTTGGACTCTCTTCCTCTCTCTTCCTCTCTGGAGTTGCCCACGGTGAGAGGCGCAGAGCAGGTGTGGGCATACTTATTGCCCCCCGGCTCGGCGCCTGTACGTTGGGGTTCACCCCGGTGGACGAGAGGGTAGCCTCCCTCCGCCTTCGGGTGGGGGGACGGGTCCTGACTGTCGTTTGTGCATATGCACCAAACAGCTGTTCAGAGTACCCACCCTTTTTGGAGTCCTTGGAGGGTGTGCTGGAAGCGCTCCCCCTGGGGACTCCCTCGTCCTTCTGGGGGACTTCAACGCTCACGTGGGGAATGACAGTGAGACCTGGAAGGGCGTGATTGGGAGGAACGGCCCCCCTGATCGGAACCCGAGCGGTGTTCTGTTATTGGACTTCTGTGCTCGTCACGGTTTGTCCATAACGAACACCATGTTCAAACATAGGGGTGTCCATATGTGCACTTGGCGCCAGGACACCCTAGGCCGCAGTTCGATGATCGACTTTGTAGTCGTGTCATCGGATTTGCGGCCGCATGTTTTGGACACTCGGGTGAAGAGAGGGGCGGAGCTGTCAACTGATCACCACCTGGTGGTGTGTTGGCTCCGATGGTGGGGGAAGATGCCGGTCCGACCTGGCAGACCCAAACGTATTGTGAGGGTTTGCTGGGAACGTCTGGCTGAATCCCCTGTCAGAAAGAGTTTCAATGCCCACCTCCGGCAGAGCTTCTCCCTTGTCTCGGGGAGGCGGGGGACATTGAGTCCGAATGGGCCATGTTCCGCGCCTCCATTGTTGAGGCGGCCGATCGGAGCTGTGGCCGTAAGGTGGTCGGTGCCTGTCGCGGCGGCAATCCTCGAACCCGCTGGTGGACACCAGTGGTAAGGGATGCCGTCAAGCTGAAGAAGGAGTCCTATCGGGCCTTTTTGGCCTGTCGGACTCCGGAGGCAGCTGACAGGTACCGGATGGCCAAGCGGAACGCGGATTCGGCGGTTGCTGAGGCAAAAACTCGGGCATGGGAAGAGTTCGGTGAGGCCATGGAAAACGACTTCCGGACGGCTTCGAGGAAATTCTGGTCCACCATCCGGCGCCTCAGGAGAGGAAAGCAGTGCACCGTTAACACTGTGTATAGTGGCGATGGGGTGCTGCTGACCTCGACTCGGGACGTCGTGAATCGGTGGGGGGAATACTTCGAAGACCTCCTCAATTCCACCGACACGTCTTCCTTTGAGGAAGCAGAGTCTCGGGACTCTGGGGTGGGCTCTCCTATCTCTGGGGTCGAAGTCACTGAGGTGGTTGGAAAGCTCCTCGGTGGCAGGGCCCCGGGGGTGGATGAGATCCGCCCGGAGTTCCTAAAGACTCTGGATGTTGTGGGGCTGTCGTGGTTGACACGCCTCTACAACATCGCGTGGACATCAGGGACAGTGCCTCTGGATTGGCAGACCGGGGTGGTGGTCCCCCTTTTTAAGAAGGGGGACCGGAGGGTGTGCTCCAACTACAGAGGGATCACACTCCTCAGCCTCCCTGGTAAGGTCTATTCAGGGGTGCTGGAGAGGAGGGTCCGTCAGGAGGTCGAATCTCGGATTCAGGTGGAGCAGTGTGGTTTTCGTCCTGGCCGTGGAACAGTGGACCAGCTCTACACCCTCAGCAGGATCCTTGAGGGTGCGTGGGAGTTCGCTCAACCAGTCCACATGTGTTTTGTGGATTTGGAGAAGGCGTTCGACCGTGTCCCTCGGGGAGTCCTGTGGGGGGTGCTTCGGGAGTACGGGGTACCGGGCCTCCTGATACGGGCTGTTCGGTCCCTGTACAACCGTTGCCAGAGTTTGGTCCGCATTGCCGGCAGTAAGTCGGATTCGTTTCCGGTGAGGGTTGGACTCCGCCAAGGTTGCCCTTTGTCACCGATTCTGTTCATAACTTTTATGGACAGAATTTCTAGGCGCAGCTGAGGCGTTGAGGGGTTCCGGTTTGGTGGCCTCAGCATTGCATCTCTGCTCTTTGCAGATGATGTGGTGCTGTTGGCTTCATCAAGCCGGGGCCTCCAACTCTCACTGGAGCGGTTCGCAGCCGAGTGTGAAGCGGTTGGGATGAGGATCAGCACCTCCAAATCCGAGACCATGGTCCTCAGTCGGAAAAGGGTGGAGTGTCGTCTGCAGGTCGGGGATGGGATCCTGCCCCAAGTGGAGGAGTTCAAGTATCTTGGGGTCTTGTTCACGAGTGAGGGTAGGATGGAGCGGGAGATCGACAGGCGGATCGGTGCAGCATCTGCAGTGATGCGGACTCAGTATCGGTCCGTCGTGGTAAAGAAAGAGCTGAGCCAAAAGGCAAAGCTCTCGATTTACCGGTCGATCTACGTTCCGACCCTCACCTATGGTCATGAGCTGTGGGTCGTGACCGAAAGAACGAGATCCCGGATACAAGCGGCCGAAATGAGTTTCCTCCGCAGGGTGTCCGGATAAGCGGAAGAAGATGGATGGATGGATTTTTAGTGAAGAGGAGCGTTGGTTACAGACTTTGACGGTCGCCCGAAAGCTGGAATTGGGGTCCAGACCCAGGGGGCCATAGTAGAAAGGCTGACAGACATCTCCCAGCAGATCCCACAGCACTTGTGATACCTGCGGCATCAAAAACAAAAATCACGAGATTAAGTGCAATTTCTGGAGAAATTGCGTGGCAATGCTGAAAGCTGAATGCTAATAGCTGAATGTTAAGCTGAATGCTTGAAATTATGTGAAAATTACAAAGTTTAAATTGAAGTTAAAAGACAAATGAGAATGAGAAGAAAATTTGATCTGCAATCTGTCGAAGGTGGCATTTCATCATTTCAAAGAAATTATAATCCATTTCCTGAAACGATAGTGTTGGTATCAAACCATCGAATGTACGACTGAGCTAACTTGCCTTGTTCAAATTCATGGCTAATGGCGTATTTATTTTAAAAATAGCCATCTGATAAAAGTCAGCATGTATTTAATAATTTCAGCGAAATTGTAATGCATTTCCTGATATGATAGTCAGTGGGTATACAGTTATATCACTAAGCATAATTGCCATGAATATATTTGCAATCTACAGTCAAAGGTGGGATTCGAACCCAGGACCTCCTAGTTACTGGATAATGCACTTAACCAAGTGCACCACTGAGCAGTATCAGAGACTTGGTAATGGTGATCAGTTGTATGTATGGAAGTGGGCATGGAAAGAAAAAGTTCAATGTTAGTCTCATTGAAAATGATTGGGGAAAGGTTGATATTTTACGTTAAATTGTGCGAGTCCTGTAAGTAATGTGGAATCAAATGATATATACCCCGGAAGGAGTGAATTTTTTAAGCAAGTGTAAATCCGAAGTATTATGTGGGAGTCGTTTCTCTGCAAATAAGTGAGGAGAATAAAAATATGAATAATATATGTGGGATGCTTTCAGCATTCCCACAATTATTATGATCATGATCTCATAAAATGACTGGTAAGCATTTCCCCAACTCAATTGAAAGTTCTATTTCATGTTGACAGTTCTTTTGAGTAACATAATTGGGAATCACTTGCAGACGATGATTTAAGATGTGTATTTTAGTGCATTCACCTCAAACAGGCTAAGCTCTTGGGCCGAAGCAGGACCAGGTGCATTTTGCATGCTATTTAGTTGGCACGTTTTGCCTCTGATGAGACTGGGCAGGGATCCAGACAGGCTCAGACGGTGATTCAAATATCTCTGGAGCAGAGTGTAGACGACAGTGCTGTCCGAGAGCGAGCGATACAAGCTCTCCAAACGCTCGTACGTCAGGTAGTCCAGGATGTTCAGACCGTTCTCGCAGAAGAGGCGCACAAACTGAGGCTTGTCATTGATCAAAGCATCCGTCATGGAGTCGTCCAGGTCCTCATACTGAAAATGCAATCACTGTCACCAGAGGTGGAACAACAACATTGCTCAAAAAGTAAAGCAACCCCTTAAATCGGGTAGCATGCACGTGGCTTTCATGTCTACTTCACTGTCAAAGGGTTTGATACTTGGCTTACTTGGCTCGGACTTCTCTGTATGGAACTGAGATGTTCTCCCTTACCTTTCCTGGACAATCTCCGGGTACTCAGGTTTCCTCCAAACATTACAAAAACATGCATGCTAGCTTAATTGATGAATCTAAATTGCCAATTGGTGTGATGTCAGCAGGATGGTTGTCGATATGTGGCCTGTTATTGACCAATCTAGGATCGACTTCAATCTTGTGTGGGGTTTTTGTTTTGTGTGTGTGTTTTTTTTTTTAAATCTATTCTCATTGACAACTCATAATGTGGCTCTGTCATGTTCATTACCACATTTATCTCTGCATTCCCTAAATATCTGGACAATATTCTTCCAAACCATCAATACTAATATATAGCGCAAGAGAGAGAGAGAGAGAGAGAGAGAGAGAGAGAGAGAGAGAGAGAGAGAGAGAGAAAGAGAGAGAGAGAGACAGCTACATGTATTACACACCAGCAAGACATCTCTAATATCAATAAGTATGTCTAGCAGTTGTTCCGATACCGTTTTTTGGCCCCCGATACCGATTCCGATACCCAGCTATACAGTATCGGCCGATGCCGATATACCGATTCCTAAGGTTTTTGGGTTTTTTTCTCGACATTAAAAAACTGTCCTGCTATTGGTTCAGAGCATTCAAGGGCCAATAGGATATCTTAGATCGGCATGCAGTGAACATGTCACATGTCAGTGAATGTCGTGCACGAGCAAGACACAAGATGCTGCATCCAAAGTCCTATATTAGCGTTGGAATTAATAGTATCCGCATGTTACTTGTTAGTACTCACTAACACCAATACCACTGTTTTAATACAGTATTGGGGCTTCTACCGATACCAGTATCGGTATCGGAACAACACTACTAGCAGTACTAGTACAAGTTGATCCACAGAGCAATCGAGTTCCAGTGTATAGAATCACTCTGACCGTCCACTGTATGTTTCCGGTGAAGAGTTCCGCTCTGGCGATGTCCACTCTATTCCAGGCCACAGCCAGTTTCAACTCTTCAATGTACTCACTGGCATCATTGGACAGACGTTTGCTAGCTTGACACAAAAGACACACACAGACACCAATGTCACACACCTAGAGCTAAATGTTATGCTAGGACAGCTGGACATTGTGTTACCAAAAATGCAACACTGGGAATGTAAAAATGGCAAACAAAGTGTGCTTAAAGCAGTCCTTCTCAAATAGTGGGGCAGGCCTGTCTGTCACACTTTACAGACCATTTGAACATATTAAACCTAGAGCAACCACAAATGAACTATAGCTTACCCGACCCTCTGGAGTCAGCTTGGGATTGTAAAGTAAACATACACTTGACGTTTTCCTTAATTGGTGGCGCTGTAGGATGTAACCATTTTCTTATTGAAAGGAAGAGTGGGTGGGAGTGAATTAAATATTGGTGACTGAAATATTTATAAACCCAGTGGAGACAATATCAGGAACATTTATAATACAATTTCGAATTTCATATTGATAGATTCATTTGCCGTAGGGGAGGCAACAAGTGGGAAGGCAGTCGGTGAAGGTGGTAGCTGCCACCACCTTGCTAACTTGTAAAATTGCGTGTGCAAGGCTATTCTGAGATGCTTCTTGGTTTGGTTAATATATATATATATATATATATATATATATATATATATATATATATATATATATATATATATATATATATATATATATATATATATATATATATAAAACAAAAAAATAAGTACATACTAGTTGCCGTGTGTTTGCTGTGATTGTTTAATGCCATTTTGTGCAATTTTATTATGCATGTATACAGATAGAAACCCCATTTCCAATGAAGTTGGGATGTTGTGTAAAACATAATTAATGAACGTAATTTTATTTTATTATCGTTTTTTTTTTTTTTTTTTTTTTTTTAATGTACCTTTTTGAATTTGATGCCTCCAATATATTCTCAAAAAAAGCTGGGACAAGTTGAAGAATTATAAATAAATAAATAAATAAATAAATAAAACCCTGTTTGAACAGGTTAACTGGAAACTGGTGGTTGTCATGATTGGGTATAAAAGGTATTAAATATCTCATCTTTGTAGTGAATTGAATGGAAAATAGGTTGAAAAGGATATTCAAATCATTGTAAATGTATGCTTTACACAACGTTCATAACTTCATAGAAATTGGGGTTTGTACATTACTTGACTGCCAAAGACGTTTCATGATGATTAGTAAAATTCCAATGAATGGAATGCGATCTTTCATTTCGTAGCCACATTGTATATGTAGTAAAGGCAAACAATATTCTTTTTGCCTTGAAAGATGAGTTAAAATGCTCAAAAGCGGCTGGCACTGTGGATTTTTTTGTTTTGTTTTTACAACGCCTGGCAGTTAAAGAGTTAAATACTAGGGGTGTTTAAAAAAATCGATTTGGCAATATATCACAATATTACAGCTCGCAATTCCTGAATCGATTCAATAGGCACCTGAATCAATTTTTAAACATCCATTTTTGACGGAAAAATATTCAACAAAACGTCTTACTTGGGGTTAGGATTCACACCTAAAGCATGGAATAATGTTATATTAATGGAACATTAAGACTTAATATTTTATTTCAATGCTGTTCAAAAATGAAACAGATTACAACCTGGTTGTTAAATACAGTGGCTCACAGTTATAAGACTGAAGTAAATAAATCATACATTTTCATACAAATCTTACAGTTTAGATGTACAAGTTTACTGAATAGTATTTTCTAAATTTGAGTAAAAAAAACAAAAAAACAAAAAAAAAAAACGAACCAACTGACCTATAAATTCGTATCAGGATTAATCGGTATTAAATCGAATCGTTATCCATGAATCGTGATATGAATCGAATCGTCAAGCACTAGGCAATTCACACCCCTATTAAATATAGTAGTATTTTGTATTGTACTTCACTTCCAGACCTGATAGCCAGCAGCCTGACATAGTAGCATCAATGTACCACCAACAAAACAAACTAACTGCATTTTTTTTGTTTACATTCAACCTTCAGCTGCTGCGGCAAACGCAGCTGACATCATGCATGATCTGATCATGAGATTACGATTTCAGCATTCTGGCATTCTCAGACTGGATGCTTTCAATCATCTTCCTCTCTCTCATCTACTAACAATGTCACTCAACATGTAGTGTAGACTGTGCAATGAGAAAGAATACAAATTTGGACCTCCTTTATACCAATGCAAAGGGAGGATCAGCTCTTCTTCTCTCCCTCTTGGGAATCTGACCACAATTTCATACATTCAACCAGGGGTCCTAAACCTTTTGGCTATCGTGTGACAAGATCCCAGTTTGATACACACTGTTGACATAAATCACTCAAATTTCATTTTATCAAAGTGTATCTTTCATCATATATTTTTATTGTGTTTTTATTAATAATGAAATTCATTTTTGTGAAGACACCGGTCATGTTCATAATTTCTCACAATAATTACAGAAAACTTAAGTATCACACTCTATTTCTATGTCTGCCAGTGTTCATGTTCAAATGATCACTTATGCGACATTCCTAAAACTTCACGATGTCCCATCACTTGTGAGCTATACGGTATTAGGATAGGCCAGTAGGATACTCATGTTGCCTACTGCGCAGTGCCCATGGGCACCACATTGGTGACTCCGGCATTAAACCTTGAGACCACCAACAGGTTGCTGGTGGAACAACAGGCAGCCAACATTAGGACTGTGACAGTTTGGCCGACAGATACAGAGGCGCTGCAGGAGCGCTTCAATGTTACAGATGATTTTTTTCCTCTGGGGATGAACAAGCTGCTAGAATATCTTATTTGTATGTTGGACTATGTTGTGTGTGATTTGTTTTCTATGTATTGCTATTGATAGAAATGAATTGGAATTTATCCATCCATTCATTTTCGTCACCGCTTACTCCTCACAAGGGTCATGGGGGTGCTGGAGCCTATCCCAGCCGGCTTCAGGCAGTAGGCGGGGGACACCCTGGACTGGTTGCCAGCCAATCGCAGGGCACACAGAGATGAACAACCATTCACACTCACAAGCACACCGAGAGACAATTTGGAGCACCCAATTAACCTGCCATAGATGTCTTTGGAATGTGGGAGGAGACCGGAGTACCCGGAGAAGACCCACGCGGGCACGGGGAGAACATGCAAACTCCACCCAGGAAGGCCGGAGCCTGGACTCGAACCCAAGTCCTCAGAAGTGGGAGGCGAACGTGCTGACCAGCAGTCACCCACCGTGCCGCCCTAATTGGAATTTATTTGGTAACAACTACATTATCTTGTACTTTATAAATAAAGTTGAGTTGAGTTAAAAGTAGGGCTGTCAAAGTTAAAGCGTTAATAGATTAATTAATCACAGAAAAATATCGCATTAATCACGTATTAAGGCAGATTAATCGCACTATTTTTTTTTACCACATTTGAGCCTTGAATGTAACCGCGGATGGTTAGATTGAAGGCTGCGCAGGTCAGTGATGAGTAAATGCACTTCCTACGCCTTTTGTTCCAAAATTTGCAGGGTGACTCCAGTCGGTGGTAAATTTCGCTTTAAAAAACACCTCGGCGGGACCTTAGATAAAACAAAAGTAATTTGCGTTTAATTAATTAATAATTGCTGAATTGCACCCAATTGATATGATGCTGCTACGTTTTGAGTAATACACATATGCATTCAATTGCGTACATGCATTTACTCAATATTTGCAAATACATTCAGATAATAAAATGCATTAATGTCAAAATATTACGGTATTTTGTATTTATTTTATATTACGCAAATACGCAAGTAATTTAGCTGATTAATCGTGATTAATCAAAATTAAAAAGTGTGATTAATCAGATTAAAAAATGTAATCGTTTGACAGCACTAGTTAAAAGTATTCATTATTACAGAACATGAATGCAGTGTATATGTTAATAACCGACATTATGGGGTAGCTTAAATTGCTGTACAGTATACTTCTTTCCGCTCATTTTCAAAAATGAAAACCCGGTGGGGTCGGATGCATCTTGCTGGAAGAATAGCTCCCTGCACCTGCCATGAACTGCTGTGAATGGTTTGGATGTACAAAACTGGCTAGCTTTTGTTTTGTTTTGTTTTGTTTTTTTCAAATGTGCTAGTGTCCTCATAAGTACCGTAACTTATTTTAAACCAATAATATCCCAAAACAAAGTTTGTGTATTGCGTACATACCATGTTTTTTTTTTTTTTTTTTCTCTTTTTTTTTAGAGCTCAGAATTGTTCATTCGGTAGTCTTACCGATTCAACGTCTTGACATCATTGCTCTTTTTTTTTTTTTTTTTTTTTTGTGTGTATGTGTGCGTGCGTTTGCGTGCGTTTGCGTGCGTGCGTTTGCGTGTGTGCGTTTGCGTGCGTTTGCGTGCGTGCGTGTGCGTGCGTGCAAATACGTATAAATTTATACTCATTCATTCACCTAAAACCTTATAAATATCCCATTACCCTTCGCCTTAACCAGGTACTTCAGAATCTTGCCAGAGTCGTGAGATTTAAATGGTCAGGAGACCAGAGAAAAGGTAAAAAAAAAATGAAATAAAGAGAAAAGAAAGGTAAATCAAAGTGACATCCAGCACCGACCAAACACTTCCTGCCTTCCCCATGATTACAAAATCAAAGTCTTACGCCAACCCCTGAAGCCTCTAAATTCCAGCAAATTTAGCGAGATCTCAAGAGCCCAGAGGAAAAACTAAAGAGAGGAAGGAGGGAAGGATCGATAAGGCAGAGTGAGATCAATAGAAGCCAGTACATCCAATCCATCAAAGTGAAGTCCAGCACCAACAAGACCCCTCCTGCGTGGTTACAAAACCGGAGTCTTATGCCAACCCCAGAAACCTCATACTTCTAAAAAATTAAGATCTCAAGTGACCAGAGGAAAAACTAAAGAGAGGAAGGAGGGAAGGATAGATAAAGCAAAGTGAGAACCACAGACACCAGCACCAACTGATTCAAGGGGCTGTGGGAGGGAGAGGGTACTTCTGTTGATTTTCAGTAGATGCTGGTGCGACGGATCTGGCATGCATAAGGACCACCACCAAAGAAAGAAGCCGTCAACCGCGGTCCAGCAAAGCGAGCACCCCCCCCCCCCCCCCCCCCCCCCGGAACCCCCAGGCCGCGGCAGCACCAAGGCCACCCCCAAGCCACCCGAGCGGACACCGGTCGGCGAGCCGACCCAGACACCCGGAACACCCCCCGCCCCAGCCCCGGCCCACACCCCCGAGCCCAAGGCCGCAGAACGAGGCCCACCGGTCCCCAGCCCCCATCCCCCCACGACCCCCCCGCACCCCACCCAAACCCGCCATCCACCACGACCCAGGCCCCACCACCCCCGACCCCCAAACCCCTGAACACACCCCGACCCCCAGCACCCAACCCCCCACCCACCCATACCTCCACCCCCCCCCAAACAAGCCGCCCCCCCCCTGACGGCCGCCACCCCCCCCGCGAACCCGGCCCCCCGTATTGCGTACATACCTCTAACAAGGGCTTTGAGGAGGACAGTATCAAAATCATATAGTCCTTCTTGCTCCCCATGGAAAACAGTGATGAGCTCTCTGTTGTGATAAATACTCAGAGCCTGGATGCACAACAGGAGTGGAAAGAAAAGAGTTGAGGATTAAGGAAGATATAAATAGTTGGGTTTCTGCAGTCTCTCACACGACGTGTGAAATTAAACAACCAATTATCACTTTCATTAACTGTTTATATCTGAAAATGTGTCTGAGTGAGCTGTTCTTAATTCTATCCATTTGTAATGTCACACGGTGGTCGGACTCCAGACTTCCCGTAAAATGTGTCTATTTCAGTATTTTACATTTAATATGTAAGTATGCAAACGCTAATAATTCTCTTGTGTCGATTTTAGAGAAGTTTCTTAGTGTTCTATATCATCCAGTAAAGAAACAGTCTAACTCACACTGTCCACCAGTTTTTCCAGGTCAGCTTCTCCTTGGAAGTATCTTTTGATCTTGTCTCGGATTAGATCACGGATGTCTGACAGATACTCCGCAATCTCGCCCATTGATGATGGAACTGTCTGGCTGAAGGAAGTACAGGCAAGACACAGTAGAAGTTCACTGATAAAATCCGCTGCTGGTCCAGTTCCAGCGAGAACCAGCCAGGGCGTAGATCTTTTCAGAGATGTGTCCAATCTCTGCACGAAGAACACATAAACAAAAAATATAAGGCATTTGTATCTGGGTGAGTACATCAGTGAGATGTAAATCTATAGAAAAGGCACAGATAGAAAATTACAAATCAGAACCGGGTTGGACTGGCTATAAAGCATACTGGGCCATTGACCCAATGCTACGTTTTGTTTTGTTTTGTTTTGTTTTTTAATTACTTTGCCAAGGCCTATGTGGGGCAATCCCAGTTCCGTTATTTTCTAAAATTGTATGAAAATGTGTTTAACCAGATAATGGACACGGCAATTGAAGCCATCCATAGGCAATTTTTAACATACGGCAATCTATGCTGTCTACAAATTTCCATCAACTCTGCACTAGTGCTCTTCCACAGTCTGTCCTTAAGCGTTGGAAAGGATTTGACATCAGGGCAACCGAGGAAAAATATGCAGGCCAAAAAGCTTAAAAGTCCAGAGGAATAGGATGAAGGAATCCCGAAATGGGCAGAATACAAGGCAAGGCTTTGTGTCAGTCTATCTCAGATGGGCTCGGGCCCCGAGAAGCCAGCGGCGTTTCTGAGTTTTGTTGACATATGGCTTTCACTTTGCATGGTCGCATTTGAACTTCCATTTCTAGATTTCGCATTTTACTGTGTTAACTGACAATGGCTTTTTGACGTGTTCCTGATCCCGTGTGTCAATATCCTTAACACAATGACGCCAGTTATTAAAGGGATATTTCACTTATTTAGCCCATTATAGCAATAAAAAGTTAATATTTTATCTATAATTAATTTGATACTTTCATTATTATTCACATACAAATAGTACCTTTAAAAACCACATTTTGCAACTTGCTGTCGACTGAAAATGACATCACAAAGGAACCAATCACAGTGCACCTGTTTTCTAGGTTTGGTCATGTGACATTCACAAGCTGAGCTGTGATTGGTTACCTGAGCCCTTGTGATGTCATTTTCAGTCGACAGTAAGTTGCAAAATGTATTTTTAAAGGTACTAATTGTACATGAAAAATAATGAAAATGTCAAATTTATTATAGGAAAAATATTAATGTTTGACTGCCAAAAATGGCTAAATAAGTAAAGTATCCCTTTTTAATGCAGTACCGCCTGAGGGTCGAAGGTTACAAGCATTCAATGTTGGTTACAAGCATTCTTTGATGATATTATGGACCATAGATGACGAAATCCCTAAATTCTTTGAAATTATATGTTGAGAAGCATTCTTAAAGGGATACTTGACTCACTGAGCCATTTTCGGCAGTAAAAAGTTAATATTTTGTCTATTATTAATGTGGTATCTTCATTATTTTTTTATGTCCAATTAATACCTTTAAACGGTATTTTTTCTACTTACTGTCGACTGATGATGACATCACCTGTGCAGAGGAACGACCAATCATGGCTCAGTTTGCTGACAAAACCCAATAAACAGGTGAACCATCGCTACCTACTTCCTCAGCTCAGGTGATGTCATCATCAGTCGACAGCAAGAGTAAAAAATAGTTTTTAAAGGTATTAATTGTACATGAAAAATAATGACGTTATCAAATTAATTCTGGACATAATGTGAACTTTTCACTACTGAAAATTGTTCAGTGAGTCAAGTATTCCTTTAAACTGATGGTCTATTTGCTCACCCGGTTATTCACAAAGTAGTGAACCTCGCCCCATCCTTGCTTGTGAACAACTGAGCCTTTTGGGAATGCTCCTTTTACACCCAATCATGACACTCACCTGCTTCCTATTAACCTGTTCACCTGTGTAATGTTCCAAACAGGTGCTTTTCTGAGCATTCCACAACCTTCCCAGTCATTTCTTGCCCCTGTCCCAGTTTTTATTTTTTTGCATGCATGAAATTCAAAATGAGAGAACATTTGCACGCAAAAAATACTAGGTTTGAACATGACATCATTTGTTTTTATACTGTATTCAATTCAACCAAAGGACTTGCAAATCTTTTGCTGTTATGTTTTACACACCCTCCCAACTTTTTCAAATTACAATACAAAGGCTGTTAAATTATTGGTAAGCTCAGTGAGACGATGACAATGCTTATGGAGCAAATACTAAAAAAGCCACTGGATTGTAGTGGCCTGCATCCGTGTTTGTGGGTGCGTGTGTGCATGTAGTGTTCACACCTCTAGCATGCGGGCATCTCCTGAGATGAGCATACATAGCACCGGGATTTCAATACTGCCACTACCTGTTGAGAGAGATGGAAGTCAGAGATAAAGTGAAGTCAAGTGAGAGAGAGGATTGAATGGGACAGCAGATTACAAGGATTGTGATGTTGCTTGCCAAACTAATGTCTGCAAGCGACAATTGCGACATTCTGGCATTCTCATACGGGTCAGCTGAGACTTCAACACACACAATTTCATACACCTTGAGACCACCAACAGGGCGCTAGTGGAACAGCAACATAAGGACTGAGACAATTTTGTCAATTGGACAATTTTGTCATTATTGTTAATAAACATTAATCACCATTTTAATCATCATTTGTGAATTGGAATTTACTCACAATTACATTGCCTAGTAATTTTAAATTGACATTATTACAGTACATGGATGTGTATGTTAATAGACTATTTCATTAATAATGACAGTTGACATGACATTAATGACATTAAGGCAGTGGTGTCCAAACTACGGCCCAGGGACCATTTGCGGCCCACCATCTATTTTTTAGCGGCCCTCAGCATATACAAAACATTGCTTTTGACAGCCTGATTTTCTAGATATGCAAATAAACTATTTAAATCTAAAACAGAAACATTTCTTTTTTGTAATTTAATTAAGTCAGTGATTTCAGTTCCTGAAGCAAAACTGTTGTCCTCCATGTTCCGCTGTCTGTGTCAAGGTCTAATTTGTGAACATACCACATTAATGATTAACTAAGATCCTCAAGTGATTTAAAATTTGACCTTTTATTGCTGACTACTCTTCCTTTGATTCTGAATGTGGAGATTGGTTCAGAGATGGGGTGGATCTATTCTTGTGGGATACAGGGGTGTGGGCCACCCCAAAAATCAAAGAAAAATTCAAAACTGTCCTGTTTAAAAAATAACTAGCTAAACTATAGTACATTATTAATCGACTTATTAGTTTTAGTGTGTTTAATAAAGTCAGATAATTTCAAAATGGCCCTAGCATCCTTCGATTATACTGTACGTGGCCCTCAAAGGTAAAAGTTTGGACACTTATGTATTAACACATTCACTGCCAGCCCAGAAAAAAATACATCATTTGACGTCTTTTTCCATCAATGGCAGTGAATGAGCTAAGGGCTATAAATAAAACTACTATTTCTTCCTACTCCTCTTTTTTTTTTTTTTTTTTTTTTTTTTTTAAGAGATGTGCTGGTGTCTGTGGATCTCACTCTGCCTCATCTATCCTTCCCTCCTTCCTCTCTAGTTTATCCTCTGGTCTCTTGAGATCTCCTTAATTTGTTGGAATTTTGAGGTTTCTGGGGTTGGCGTAAGACTCTGATTTTGTAACCATGTGGATGGCAGGAAGTGTTTAGTTGGTGCTGGATTTTACTTTGATTTATCTTTCTTTTCTTTGACCTTTCCTCTGGTCTCCTGACCTTCTGAACTTCACGACTCTCGCGAGACTCTGAAGTATCCGGTTAAGATGAAGGGTAATGGGATTTTTATTAGGTTTTAGGTGAACTAATGAGTATAAATTTACACGTATTTACACTCACGCGCACATGCACACACGCACATACGCGCACACACTCCTTTTTATAGATTCAGTGACACTGGACGCAACTTCAAGTTCTTAACTTTATTTTTTTTCTTATTTTCTTAAAATTAATTTATATTGATTCACCGATTAAACTGAAAATTAACTAAAAAAAATGAATCTTTAATTTTTTCCAGTGTTTTTCTTTATTTATGGATGTATTTGTTTATTCAATGAACACATACTTGTATTAATGTGTGGTACTGGACCACTGCATGAACACACAACACATGAAAATATAAATTCGGATTTCAACTGCCACATTCCATCTATAAACAGGGCAGGCCTGCGACTTTTTAACGTCTGCATTTTTATTTATGTAATTTTTTGTTGTTTTGATAATTATATTACTCAAATGGAAAAGAACCCAAATGCTTTATGATGTAGACTATAGCTTTTTACATGTTAAAATATAAATTATTTTATGGGTCTATTATGGACTGATACTATTGTTTCAGTTTGAGGACCTTGACCTTCAAGTGGAAGGAAGAACATTTATTTCTGCTGCCTGTTACTCATCATTACTGGCATAGGCAGATGAACAAAGATACATTATTTGTAGTGAATAAATAATGTTTGTTGCAATTGAATGATGACATTGAATTATTTCCTGTGGCACAACTGAAAATCTTCCATGGCTCAGTGGTTGGGAATCATTGGCTCATGTTGAGTGTTTTTGGTTGCAAATTAATCCAGTATAAATCCCATTCATACAAATGGGTGTCATACCCCAAATTCCAGTGCGCTGATGTGAAATATAATCCTCCAGATTGGTACGAAAAGCTGTCTCTCCTCCTCTTCTACCAGTACTTCCATCGTCCACCAGCAGGAAGGCCTGGCAGTTGCTGTCCAGGCAGCAGGTGTCACGTGATGTGTTCTGGACGTAGTAGCGAGCAGGGAAGCTTCCCTTCAAATACGCAAGACAGAATATTTGGAATTGGGACACATGAGACAACCTGATTTTGCTTTTTCTTTCAAAATAAATCCTTATTCTAACAATGTTAAGGAAGAGACAATTTGAACTCCAGGTGCCTGCAGGATAGAACAAGCCCATTGTTCTGCACAATTATAAGGCATACCTGTGCATTAACAAGCTGCTGCCTGTTGTGCACGATGCCCCAGGGTGCAAGTCCCACGGCTATGACTTTCTTCTTAGAGAGAGCTGGAGCTGCAGCGTCATGGTCCCTCACCGCCTCACCTACGCAGCGGGCCACGCCTTCTCGGAGACCCTCCGTCAAGATCCAGGCCCCTGGATAACAAAGGGAAAAGGGTGGGTGAAATGTTGAATTAAAAGCAGTGCATTTCTATTGGCAAATAGGAATCTTGTAACTTACAATTACGAAAAAAGACAAGACAGTCAAATGCTGTCTGTAGAGATTACTATGATAACTGTTACATACTTTGTACAGTGGCTAAGTATCCATTACCCTTGTACCTTTCCCCATTTTGTCACGACTCAAACATCGCAAAGATGTAGTGCTGCAAACCCATGTTATACTGTATTTTTTTTTCCTTTATGTTTCTGCCACTTATTTTCAAAGTACAGCCGATACCGTTTAATTTGCCATGTTACAAATAAGGGATTAAAAATGCGTGAAATACTTGGATTAGAACTATTTTTTTGTTTGTTTGTTTTTGTATTACCATGGCACCACATTAATCCCCCCCCCAAAAAAAACAACAACTATGCATATACTCCCATTGAAAATAAATAAATTGTCGCCAAAATTAGTCTGCTGCTCTGGCATACAGTAACCCACAGACGTGTTTCTCATCACATTTAATTGATGCGCTTTCTAACTTTGTCCATTTTTTCCCCTGAAAATTATACTTTCCTTTTCTGCTAACTGAAAGATGGAAAGCAAATTTAGGCCTTTACCTGTGTGTAATCAGCACAGCATAAATACAGCTTTTCTGTGATATTTTATGTATGTATAGATGCGTATATATAAATATATATATATATATATATATATATATATATATATATATATATATATATATATATATATATATATATATATATATATGAAGACAGACAGAGAGAGAGAGAGAGAGAGAGAGAGAGAGAGAGAGAGAGAGAGAGAGAGAGAGAGAGAGAGAGAGTTTTATTTTTACCTGTAGTTTCCAAACTATTTCTATCCTCTCTCAGGCATGTTTGTTACTCATCATAGTCAATTTGTATCCATTATACATGTTGTGGAACATTAGTGATGAACTTTTTGATGAAGTTTTTATACTTTCCAAAACATTACCACACCCCTTTCTCCGGTTCACCATGCCTGTACTGGTATCTTTTCATTTGCTTATCGTTGTTCTCGCTGGCAGCCGCAGTCACTTAATTAGCTCAACCAGCTTTGCTTGTGCTCACACGCCTACAGTTCTGAAGTGCTGTCTGCCCAGCAAAGCTTTTTTTTTGCTACTTCTTCAGGTTCAGGCTCTAGACTGCCTGGTTTGATTTGGTTTGCAATGGAAAATCTTCAAGTGTGGGCACAGCCACGTGTCAAGGCCTTTTCACACTGCACTTAGCAGGGCACGGCACATCATTGACAAACCTCATCCATTATGTATGTGCCATGAGGGCGTGACGACGGAATGACGAGTCGTGTCACTTAATGACTATTTGTCTAGACAAGAGAGTATTTTAGGAGTCTATCTGTAATCAGAAACAGCGTGAACTTCAGGTCATTTCCTAACTGGCTATACTGTAGTTCCGTTTCAGGTCACAATCATGGAGGCCATGGCTCGACCAACCTCATTGTTGACCACACAAGTTTAACTAATTAAATTCCATTACTATAGTCACTCTTTAGAGTCAAAACATTCTGTGCCAACGACGAGTTTTCTTGTTTTTAACATATTTTCATTGAGAGGGATTGATGAAGTGTCTGATGGTGTTTGAGCAGTAACGAGCCAAACTACCCCAAGAGGATATCAATAAAGAGGAGGACTTTACTGTCATGGCCATGGCGAGACTCAACAATGGCTTTCAGTCAGACAATCTGAAGCATACACTCAAAAAGGGAGCATGTTTGTATACAATTCACAGAGTATGTGTTATGATAGTAAGCATATGATTGGGCACGAACAGCTGACGTGCCATCCTGGTGAGTTGGCATCACTCACAGTGCTTATATATCATGAAATAGATTGAGGTTATTTTAGAATCAAAAGTCATTCCTAAACGCTTTAGCTGCTTTGTAGAAAGAGACCATTGTTCAGATATGTCATAAAAGCAAAAATAATAGCAGCAAAGTCACTGTTCTGCTTGATATGGGGGGTTTTTTTAGACAAAAAGCAGTTTTCTCCGGATTAAGTGATAAGTACCTCAATTTTGAAATATTTAACTATGCTCTGTTGATTATTGGCAAGAAACAGAAAAAAAGTAGACTGAAACTTTTTTTGTTCCTGGTGAAAGCAGAGTCGATTCTTTAGTTGATAGATTTGATACATAAATAATACCATTGTGGACGATGGAGTCAGAAAGCAAATACTATCATGTCAATGCCAAAAGGTAAGCAGAGCTGCAGTGTACAGCGCCACAAAAAGATGATGCGCGTGTGCAGTGGTTCCTGCTGAACTCTTCTTACCTGTGCTCTGTGCAGCCCGAACCAGACCGTTCCTCAGGACCTCTCTCACCCATGTTTTCACATTCTCGCAGCCTTCGCCCCCCACCACTGACACCACCAAGTTGGGTGAGGGCAAAGCCCAGTATGTTGTCATCAGGGTGTAGATGAACTGAGGTTGTGTGTCACATGACAGCCGCAGAAACTAGACAGAAATAAAAGAGATCAACAACTGTGGTGATGTCCTGTGACTGAGAGATATCCTGATGGGAACTATTAGGAATGTACCATTTTTTTTCATTTTGGGTTGATGTCAAAAAAGTGCATGGAAGTGAAGCAGTTATAAAACGTAGTAAATTGACATCAAAAATGTCATTTTGAGGCCCTCAACAATCCTAAGTTATAAATACGACTCACTCTCCTTGAGATTGAGTCTAAAGACAATTTTTGAGGAGTTTGCCTCAACATCAGCTGTAGTCAA
Organism: Festucalex cinctus; assembly: GCF_051991245.1. Classification (NCBI taxonomy): domain Eukaryota; kingdom Metazoa; phylum Chordata; class Actinopteri; order Syngnathiformes; family Syngnathidae; genus Festucalex; species Festucalex cinctus. The sequence goes on from NC_135411.1 coordinate 38,525,501, forward strand.
AATAGTCTCAAAAGGTCTTTGGACTCCTCCGGACCAGTCAAGATGAAAACTGCAGGGAGACTAAATATTTGTCAACAATTTCATTACAGAAAAGTTTTGATAGGTCAAATCCTATTGTTAAAGCAAATTCAAGAAAATATACGTCTTAGTTTTTATCCATATGTTTTCAATACTGTTTATCCTTATTACGCTCGCAGGTGTGTTGGAGCCTCACCCAGCTGACTTCTGGTGAGAGGCAGCGTAGACCAAAGACTGGTCGCCAGCCATTACGGTTAGGGTTAGATTTTTTTATGTATGTTTAATATAAACAGTTCATACATTTACAGGGTTGGTGATTACTTTCTTTCTCATACTTTTGAAATTGTTCTCACGATAGTTTGTACAGCTCTGGAGTCTGTTTAGTTTTGAGAATTACTGTGCATGAATAGAAAATGAAGTGAAGGAGTGAAAAATGTTTATTTTATGACGTCATAAGTTGATTTCTAAAGTGCAATACTATATTTTTGGTAGTTCCAAATACCTATGACTTAAAGGGATACTTTACTTATTTAGCCATTTTTGGCCAACATTAATATTTTGCCTCTAATACATTTTATATTTTCATTATATTTCATGTATAATTAGTACCTATAAAAACACATTTTGCACCATGCTGTCGACTGAAAATGACATCACAAGGGCTCAGTTAACCAATCACAGCTAAGCTTGTGAATGTCACATGACCAAACCTAGAAAACAGGTGAGCTGTGATTGGTTACCTGAGCCCTTGTGATGTCATTGTCAGTCGACAGCAAGTTGCAAAATGTGTTTTTAAAGGTACTAATTGTATGTGAAAAATAATGAAAGTATCAAATTAATTATAGACAAAATATTAACTTTTTATTGCTATAATGGGCTAAATAAGTGAAGTATCCCTTTAAAAATGTGCGTTTTTACATACAATCACTGTGATCAGTTATAATGCACATATGTATTGTAGATAATGTGTTGTTAAAGGATTTTATTTAGAATTGTCTTGCTTTAACTAAAACAAAGGGGAAAACACTGACTTTTTAAATGGGTATTTATTGTCATTATTTCACTGGTCTGGCCCACGTGAAGTCAAATTAGGCTGTATGTGGCTCTTGAACTGCAAACGAGTTTGACACACCTGCGCCTGGACACACAAACAGCAGGACAGCTAGTCTCGTCTAGAATTCATATTAGTTTTTTTCTGGGTTGCTCCAATTGCTAGCTACAGTTAAAAACACATTTGGTTAATTGAAGATTTGATTAGGTGTGGAAAAACTGTGTGACTGTTTGTCATATCTGCAATTTATAATAGGCCACCTTAAATTTGTTTCCCAAATGCAACCACACCCTTTATAATGTGAGTCACACCACAGTGATGAGTGATGCCAGCAATGGTGAATACTTCCATGTTGACACCATACACCATATCATAACTGTGCAAATGAGTGAATGAGGCAACATGCTTTGAGTACCAGCCCACTGGCTTGTGAAGAGTGCCAACAATAACAATAGATCCTGTTAAAAGGCTGACCTCAACCATGTGAGTTTAAATTCCTCCGCAGCAAGTCTCTGCAGTGGGTTGGTCAATCAGCAATAGCAAGTCTGACTTTGTAGTAGTTGCTGTGTCTGTTGAAAGCTGCTACTCACATAGCTGTGTCTGCGCCCAGCGCCGGCAAACTCCAACTCTCCAAAGGCATCCGTGGTACACTCGGTAGTATGCAGCTTACTGTCCCATTCGGTGGCAGCGCCGCCTGAGTCCATTGCATCCAACACATTGTGTATGTTCCGCACGTGACCGCACTGACATAGTACTCCGTTACTGTCACACAGCACACACACATGCTGTTATTCTGTAATTGCTAATATTACAAATGCTGCAAAACCTTATCAACCAACCAAGTAAAATTGGGTTTATGTTTACACTACAAAAAAAAAGATAGATCTTCAAAGCCTGTAAAGATTAAGGTATTAAACATGGCTCTTAAAGTGTATTTTACAGATTCATGAACATGTGTGAGTGTGTTTGTCCAAGGGTTTTAAAGCACACACTTCACTGCAAATCCAACAGGTAAAGTAATTCACCCAACCATTTTTTTTCTTTGTTCAGGTGAACTGGAGCCTATCACAAATGATTATGGGCGAAAGGCAGGATACATTTCACGGCTGCCAGCCAATCTCAGGGCACAGAAAGCATGCACACTCATACCTAACAACAATAATTGTCTTCAATGAAACCCCAACAACTCACCACTGTGAGGCCATAATATAATATAATCCATCCATTCATGTTCTTGACCGCTTATTCCTCACAAGGGTCGCGGGGGGTGCTGGCGCCTATCTCAGCTGGCTCTGGGCAGTAGGCAGGGGACACCCTGGACTGGTTGCCAGCCAATCGCAGGGCACACAGAGACGAACAACCATCCACGCACACAAGCACACCTAGAGACAATTCGGAGCGCCCAATTAACCTGCCATGCATGTCTTTGGAATGTGGGAGGAGACCGGAGTACCCGGAGAAGACCCACGCGGGCACGGGGAGAACATGCAAACTCCACCCAGGAAGGCCGTAGCCTGGACTCGAACTTGAGTCCTCAGAACTGGGAGGCGGATGTGCCAACCACTAGACCACCGTGCATTTCAATGGGTGTCAATTATATGTGGAATTCTGCTTTTCGGTCCCTTTGTCCCGTAAATTGCTTGGGTCATCTGTACACATCTATGTGCCCCCTGTATCAACATTTAATGAGAATTATTTTACATTTATATCAACAGATTTACCTGGTAACATCTTCATCAACAAATATTTACCTGGCAACATCTTCAACAAAGGTGGTGCACTCTCGCTTCTTGATGAGCTTGGGGATCCAACTCTGAGGAGAAGAATGATCGTCCAAAATAAATCAGTTTTGAAATTAATTCACAATCTTGTTCAAGATAAAACACTGTAAAAGCCTCACTGACCTGCGTAGTTCTATATTATCAACTTCCAACTTATGAATATTCACATTTCTGAATGTGCACCAGTAAAATTTGCTAAATGTAAAAGGGAATGTAGTAGTAATAGTAGTAATGATGATGATTATGATGATGATGATGATAATAAATAATGCGGTTTCGACTTTAATGATGCGAGTGCACCGGCACACGAACTGAAATATATATTTTTTTGTACCAGTATGAGTGTAATGAAAATTGTATATGTGAGTATGAGGATGTATTATTATTGTGTATGCCTATGAATTTCATGTACCGTATTTTCACGACTATAAGGCGCAACGCATTTTAAGGCACACCTTCAATGAATGACATATTTTAAATATTCGAAAGACAATAAAAATACTGCAGACTAAACGTAAATTATAACAATGAAGACTCACTAGGAATGTAATGTGGTCAAAAGTAAAACGTCCGTCTTTAAAACTTGTGGAATTAAAATACTGTAGTTTTTTTATAATGCATCAAGAATGTAAGATTTTTCTTCAATGATGTATCGTGTTTTTACGAACGCGGACTATCATGCATCCATATAAAGGTATTTTGCTCTAGTGGGGTTGCCGTAGCTAGCGATCCAAGATGGCGGTATCTTCTGCGCATGCGCGTCATCGATTGTGCAGGGTCACCGATAGCGTCTTGACAGTGAGACCTATTGCGGCTCAATATTAATCCATATCTAAGGCGCACTGGATTATAAGGCGCATGGTCAGCTTTTGAAAAAAATTGAAGGCTTTTAGGTGCGCCTTATAGTCGTGAAAATACGGTACATACGCTATTGGCAAGTGCACGTATGTGTTAAAGTGCAGTTGTATACACAAGTAGGATTATTTTCTTTTATTGAAATGTATTAAAGCTACTCTAGGTAGGATTTCCCCCAAAAATATCTTAACAATAGCCTTTTTATTTGACCATTTATGACTGAAACATATTCTAATTAGTAGATCAACATCTTCGCTGTTCACAATGGGTACTCCTACAAGCCTCTGGCCAATATTATTTAGGAAGCGTCCGGTCCGAATCCTTCGAATTTCCCGCCCTCTGTCTGCAGGATGTGACGTCATGCGCGTCATCGTCAGTTGTTTCCTGTCGCGCGAAGACGGAACTAGTACAGATTTTCGCTGCCCCAGACACCCGCTGTTACTCCGCGGAAGGCTGCTCAAAAAAAAAAAAAAAGAAAACAATGTCAAGTGCCACGAAAAAAAATAAAAATCTAAACTTGATAGTGACCGGCGCCGAGAACAAGAGTGAACATTGGTTTGACATTTCAGAGGTGGAGAGCGTTGAGATCGGACTTGGATTAGAAAAGTGATTCACAGCTGGCTTTCTTTCTACTCCAAAAGGTAAGAAGCGAGTTTCTTGACATTTAGAAGAAAATGTGTTGTTTTCAAATAGCAGTAACCTCAAGATCGATCACTTCTCGGTCGTAACTATTGGGGTGAAAGTGAGGTGGACGGCAACATTTAGCGTGAAAGGGGCGGCAAAGTTGAATGTAATAGAACAGAATGACTTTATGAAGAACAGACGTTCCATTCCGCGGCGTTTCAATCAGGCTAAATGTTGCCTTATTTTCCTCCGTGAAAACAGCCTATTGTAGCTACATTATGCTAACGGAATGTGAACGGTACTACTGAATGGCGAAAACATTCACGGCCGTATCACACTAAGTAGTGAATGGGTCTATATGTTTTTCACAATCGTCAATTTCCATAACTGACAGCCCACCTTTCGGCTAACGCACAATGACGCTAGCCTGGGGGCGACATGCACTAATAATGACTAGAATCAGGTTGACGTCCGTCGAGCGGGGTGACTACACTATGTAACTGCATATTAACATCGGAATGAGGTCCAATTAATTGACGTAATTTGCACATCGTTTTGGAGTACAGCACAGGACTGGACTTCGACCGACTAAAGCAATATGATCTGCACGTCCCGTGGACATCAATTGTTTAGTGGGGATCGAGAGTCTCATTCCGTGAAGTGGCCAGCTTTGTATAACATTATAAAACTTCTTACCTCTGAAAACATAGTTTCATTGGATATGAAGAGCCCAGTCTTCAGTATTGAGGTCGTGCACATAGGAGTGCGTGCAGCGTGTACGAGCGTGCAGTTTGTTTTCGGCCACAGGTGGCAGTAGAGATTTGACATTTTAAATCTTACATAGAGCTGCTTTAATTTACCGTATTAATAATGACAAGTCAAAAGATGCAAAGAATAAGGGGTAGGACTAGATAAGTTTTTAACTTCTTCCTACTCCCTTTTGGAAATGTAAACCATCACGAATGATTGCTATGAGTTTCTTCTTTCTTTCAATTTTTATTTTCTACTTGTTTATCTTTATATGTTTATGTTGAATAAACAAACAAACAAACAAACATCTTCCAAGAAAAGCTAACAGGACAACTTGCAAAATTTGAAAATTGGATATTTCGTCTAAAGGAGGAAACACTACCACTATGCAAAAGCATTTGCACACAAAGCATGCAATTACCATCTGTCGTGTTTGTGAACGCGCCAGAGTCCGGTGGGATCAACGCAGCAGTCATGCCCTCCAGCAATGCAAGCGTTCTCTCCTATCAACACTCCAGGTACTGGTAGTACCTGTATTAGCGGCAGTTTGCCTTTCTGTGAAAGTAACTGCTAATGTTAAAGCCCATAGCTCACTAAACAACGCCGGCTTGCGAAAGTAAACGCCGCAGCCCGCGAGTGTTTTGTTGTTGTTGTTGTTGTTGTTTGGTTTTATCATCAGGGTTCATTCAAGGTTGCAAAACGTGCAAAGACGTACAGAACGAACCATGACTTCAAAGCAACACACATTATGACTCTGCTCACGGGAGTCACACACCAGTCTACAGGTTGCGTCTGTTTTGACTGAGGCAGGAACAGGGAGGAAGAGTTAGTGCTCAGTTCACGAGAATGTTAAAATATTACTGGAGTTGGACATTATTGTCACAAAATAATCATAGTAGTATTTTGTAAATTTCTACATGGATCCAGTGTTCAACCGCATGGACAGAGAGGACTTCTTCCAACTGAAACTGTTAGGGTCTGGGTTTTAGTTGGGGTTTTTCTTTGTAATGTTTTCCTTGTGTCGCCAGTTCTGTCAATGTCTTATGTCCACCTGTGCTCGTTTTCCCGTTCCCTTGTGTTTGTCCAAGCAGCTCCCCAAGCCACTTGTGTCGTGTCCAGGTGTCTCTTGTTATCTCGTTATTATGTGTATTTAGTCCCCTGCTTTCGTTCAGTCCTGGTCGAGTCTTTGTTGTTGTTGTCCTGTCGTCGCCACAGCTTGTTTCCCTGAGCCTCTGAGTCCTGCCCGTTTAGGTTACATCTAGTAAGTTTAGTTCCCAGCTTTAGTTTGCACTTTATGTTCTTTTGCACTTTGTTTGTTTTTGCGTTAAATTAAAACATGTTTAAGAGCACCCCTGCCACGCCTTTCTTTGCCTCCCTCCACTTGGGTCCACAATCTCCCGCAAACCCTAACAGAAACACCCACAATTCGACCAGAGGAAAGGTAATAACGACCTTACTAACATGGTCTATGTAAAAGATTTAAGCTATACTGTGTTGTGAAGAATGAGGTAATTCAGGACATGATAAAACCCCTGAAAAAGCCCCTCCGATACGATGTGCAACGAGACCCCTACAATGTGTGACAATCACGCTGCAGTGAGAATCCTTGTTTTAAAAATCAGGGTATTGAATGAGTTACACACAGGCAAAAACATAAGCATGTGTTGGGTGGAACACAGCAATAAAGTGCCAGCCCTCGTTACTGATAATGGAATATGATAGGTGACATGATCGTGATGATCAAGTGCAACTAATTTTTCCACTAGAAGAACCTTGATAAGCATTAAGCATACATCAATTTATTCTAGCTACCATTCTTGTTCCCCTGTTGGGTAATACCACACATATATCCATAATGACACAGACTTCATCAACAAGACCCAGAACCTGCAATATGCTACAAAATAAATGATTCAACGTCATCTTACTGTTGACATGCATCTCCACCAACTGCGGTCGAAACTCCATTAGCCTGACAGTTCTGGGCTTTAAAAGGGATGTGCGCATGCGTAGTTCAAGCTGCTCGCTGTAAACGTGATGCTAGGCCACCCAAAAGCGTGTGCGCAACCGTAGCTCTTGAGTTAAGAAAATGAAATTAAAATGCTACCATGCTGTCCTGGCTCATAGCTTCAAAAACAACAGTCAGACTCCGAGGTTGAGTCGCAGGCTGACACAGCACAAATGAAGATAGAACCTGGATGGCTAATGCCACCCGCTTCGTGCACCAACAGTTAAGTTGAATACATTGACTTTTTGTGACGTTTTCATGTTATTTTCTTCTTCTACGGTGAAAATGCCACTTTGTGGCATACAATTGTACCAATAAGTGTGGAGTACCTCTAAATATTGCTGTTGACATTTTTTAGTAACATGGGATAAACCTCTTGACATACCGGTACATTTCATTTGCAAGGGGGTCTCACACAAATGCACATTTCATTTGTAAGAATGTGAATATAAATTTACTATTTTTTCCAAGTGCTACACAAAAGATTCGGCTGCATCATGTTGTCAGAACCATCAACAATAAAAGGAAAGCAAAGCCCATCAAGAAAACAAACAAACAAAAAAATTGCTTTCAAATGTAAGCCTAACTTCTGCAAGCCACGATTTACCACACTAGGATAATATATCCTGGCGTAAAACATGCACTGCTAAGTGTTTTCAGCAACAACAACCAAAAAAAATAAATAAATACTGAATTGTCAGTAACAACCTAGTTACTGAATATGAGTGGCCAGAATTGGTAACAATCGCAAGTATTGTTATTTTTGTTATATTTTCTGTATTTTTTCCAAAATTGCACGTGACTGATACTGATGATGACACAGGACGATTCAGTCTTATAAGGGGAGTACCGGTGTTGTGTCAGATGAGCATACCCGTATATCTGCCTCTATGTAAACTATCTGGAGCCTCACCCTAAACTCACCCTAACACCCAACCTGTTCCTACT